>NW_016107401.1:2567052-2664858 GCF_001604975.1 Cebus imitator | reverse complement strand
AAAGAAAAAAAAGATATTATTCTTAAAAGTAATCGTGGACTCCCTCAGAAAGGTACCCTTAACCAGCCTCCTATTGTGAAGCAAGGATGAACGTAAACTCTCCTGAACCACTATTAGTCAATCCCACCAGCCCAAAGGGAAAACTCTCACAGCAACGAGATAATCAAGGAAGTGCCAAAGCGGTCATTATACTAACCCCATGCAAACAAGAACCATATAGGAACATTTTGATTATTTATTTGGCATACCAGGTTTCACAATTTAGATTGAGAAGAACTAATAGAAGCATGCTGGTAGCATGCCTGCTATAGTATAGTGAAAATTTGTAATTTGTGTTTCCTACCAAGCAAAAATGGGAAGTCTGTTCTTCAAGTAACTACAAATAGTTTATATAATACCTAGTGTAGAAAATGGACACACACACACACACACACACACATTTTAGCCAGGTTTATAAGGGCAACTCAATAAATGTAAAAATCTAAGAAAAATTAAAGTTCAGTGTCTATAAAGAGGGCCATGTCTAAATTAATTATTTGAATCATGTGCATTCTCAAATGGTTCCCTGCTGGATACAATTGAGTAGAAAACTATTGGGGAGCAAAAACTGTTCCTTATGCAAGTAAAAATGGGAAGTTCTGCTTGCTTTTAAAATTATGCAAAGCTGTAGATTATCTCATTAAAGCCTAAACTAATTTAACATAAGTGGGTATAGGATCCTCTATTTGGAGCACACATGTTAACACTCTGCAAAAATGTTTCCTCAAAAAACTCTGAGAAGCTCTATCTCATCAATTACAGAGTTGAGAATGCATTGGCTAAGGGTTAGGAAAATTAGCAGTTTGCCCTAGCTAAAGGAGGGAGTGATAGCTCATATTTTAATAAAACAAAAAATATGTTTCAAAGATTTCTGTGTGTTGTTTTCTTTAAAGAGCCTGTGACTCATTCTAAAAGAAATCAAATATAAAACTCTTTAGCCTCTACTAAAGTTTCCTTTATAAGCTATATTTCTCATCAGAAATATATTTGGAGGTCATTGCTTTACTTTTTGCTTTATTTTATCGAGCTGAAAAACGAATGTCAAAAGATTGCATAGGACATATATTAGAAATATCATTCAAACCATTTGAAACTTTTAAAAAAATGATTCAAATTGATCTTTCTCCCAGGAATTCTTTCCCAGATGAATAGCCTCTGGCAAACATAATTTTAAACAATTGGAACATTTATAGTTATTGCAAACATATTTTTCCTAAACCACCAGGGTAATAACCTGTAACTGGAATCTGTGATTCATTGTCTATACTAAACTTATTAACATGTGAAATGTCACTCAGATCATATGATTCCCTTCCCATTATCTAGAGTCTACAATTCAAACTTGTTGCCCTATCATGAGAGTTCTTTGCAAAGCTGGTCCTTGTCCACTTCTTACATCTTGTATCCCAGCATTCTCCTTCCTGTCCTTTAGGATTCAATAACATTGGCCTTATAACTTGTTCTCAGAAATGCCAGAATTAGTCTTACTTTACGATTTTTGCACTCACCATTCCCTATGTCTGGAAAGCTCTTTCTCTAGACCTTGATATAGATACAGCTTCTTTCAATACAAGTTTCAGCTCACATAATTATCACATCTGAAAGAGGACTTAACCACAATATCTAAAGAAGCACACCTGTAGGCATTGTCAGTGCATGTCATTTTTATCATAGAGCTTATCATAGTCCAAAGTGATCATCTTTATTTTTTTTCTCCGTACCAGAATACAAACACTATGGGAAGAGGCAACTTGAATATCATCTTCACTGCTGTACCTCCAATACCTAGAAAACCATATGGCCCATAAAATATACTCAATAAATATTTGGAGAATGAACTAACCTGGATTAACATATAAAATATAAATTTAAATTAATTTTAAAACTTCTGGAAAGCATGCAATTAGATAGTGATCTAGAGTAAATGCATTTTTGAAATCAAATTCCTAAGATACATAGTTAACTCTAAAAAGATAATTTTAGTCCTCCTTTAAATCATGCACGTATTTTCTTATAGAAGTTCATATAATTTGATGGCCATAATAAAAATCCAATTTTTTCTTAATTAGTTTTATTGCAAGTGCTGTTTTTGTTAATGAAATAAAATGCAATTAATGAAGTATGCAAATCCCAAGTAAGAACTATGATTTGAAAATCAAAATTTGTGTTCTAGGAATATATTCAGATAGATCTAGTGGATACATATTAATTATGTATGAATAAAATAGTAAATGTGCTTGATTCCTAGGGAAAATTTAAGCTGTGTCTATGATGGTCTGGCAAAACTTCATTGCGTAATATTGCCAATGATATGTTTTATATACTAAATATTTTGCTCCTGATTTAGAATTCCAAAATTACCTTTGTATATCAAATTCAAACTCTACAATAGTTATTTCTTAATCTGGTAATGTAGCTACTTTATACCAGAGCCAGCCACTAAAACATTCTATGTGGTGGGAAAGTCTGATTTTAAAAGATAAAGCAGATAGTGATGGCAATAAAAAAAGAATCATTCACATAATTCTTAAACATGTTAAGATATTAAATATCAGGAAAAACATTTTGTTTAAATTTTCACAACATGATGGGCAAATTTCTTAAGTAATCTCTTTTCTCTGATGCTCTTCCTATGGTAGCTAACATGTTTAATTTAAAATAATTGTTACCAAATAATTTCTAAAGGAAAGAAATAATAGTTTCCACAAGTCCCTATATTTTAGGAAACTCCCTAATATTTTTCTGAATAACTGCAGTGTCATGAATTTCAATAGATTTGTTCACTGCTCCTCTAATAACCAAAGATTTTACCACTCTATAAATGATACTTTTAATGAAGCTTTAGCCACCTGTGAGTGGTAATCATAAAAAATAGTCTGAAGCTGTCATTCATTATATTTTTGATAAGCTTATAATGCATCAAGTTAACTAGATTTGACATCTTCTATCATATCTTCAAAAAAAGGTGGTTTCATCTAGGAATTAGATATTGATCCTTCTTTAAATACAGACTAATGACTTTTGTGTAGCTACTACGTAGTCACAGTACACATATCTCTCAAATTCAGGCAAAAGTAAAGCTGTACCTGCTATTTTCAAGAAAAAACATAATTTTATTAATGCCTCACTATTGTATTTTTATGATGGTTTGGAAGATAAAAACACTGTAAATTGCAAAGTGCAGTATCAATACATCTGTTGACACTGTTTTTAAAATTCATAAAAACCCAATAGAATTAGTCTTTTATTTATTTTTTGTTTACTTTATTATTGTTTTTAATAGAGACAGCATCTCATTAAGTTGCCCAGGCTGCTCAAACTCCTGGGCTCAAGTGATCCTGTCGCCTCAGCTTCCCAAAGTGCCAGGATTACAGGCATGAGCCACTGCACTCAGCCAAGGGTTTTAGCGTAATAACTACAGCTATTTATTTTGAACTTACCCATTTTTAAAACCAAAGCACAATTTAGGGATGGGGATGAGAGTGAAAAAAAAAACCACCACAATTTAACAGTAAATATACTCTTTGAAGGACAATACACATGTTTAAACTTAATTATAGAAATCATGAAAATATATACAATTATGTTTAACCCATGCATGAGTATCTTTCTTTCCTGTTATCTCCCAGATGATGCAAACTAAACTAAAGCTATGTTTCCATAAGGTGCAAAGGTGTTTGCTCAAATAATCTTTTTACGAGTCATAAAATCCCAAAACAAAGTAAAAAGCTTTGAACATCTCTTATTCCTTTTGTATTTCCAGCTTAAAGCAGAAGAGCAGATAATGTATTTATTATTACTACTCTTTAATAGGGTCTGGCTTTGTCACCCAGGCTGGAGTGCTGTGGTGTGATCATGGCTCACTGCAGCCTCGACCTCCTGAGCTCATGTGATTCTTCCACCTCAGCCTCCTGAGCAGCTGGAACTACAGGCACCTGCCACCATGCCTTGCTATTTTTTTATTTTTTTGTAGAGGTGAAGGGTGAGAGGGGGATCTCCATGGTTCCCAGGCTGGTCTCAAACTCCTGGACTCAAGCAATCCTTCTGACTTGGCTTCCGAAAGTATTGGGATTACAGGTCTGAACCACTGTGTCTGGCCAATTTTTTACAAATTGAGAGGGAAACAGTTGGTAAAACACTTTTTGTACAGTTAATCAATCAAGCACTTTTTGATTGTGAAATGTGACTGACTTTAAAACAATTTCTGGACACTTTCATACTGCCTTTCCAAATCTCCTGGAGTTCGAGCTATCTTTTAAACTTTGTTTTAGAAAATAACAAGCATAAAAGAAAGTTCATAAAATAGAAATGATTAGCTTAACACATTATTATAAACAGAGTATCCATGAGATTAATACAGTGAAGATGCCTGGTATCCAGAAGCACTTTGTCTTTCCTACACGACCTCCACCCAATCACGATACCTTCTGTCCTCCTAAACTGAACCCATATTCTTTTATTTTCTCACTTTCCCATTTATAGTTCTGCTAGGTAGGTATGCAGTTTTGAAACATTAATGTTTATCTTTGTTTTGAACTCTATAAGATTTTTTAAGATTCATTTCCATGTAACATGGAGCTATAATTCATCAATTTTAATTACAATGGAGTAGTCTATGTATATAATACCTAATCTTTTAATCAGAAAGTTTGTTAAAAAGTTGGTATATTCAGGCCAGGCATGAACACTTTGGGAGATCAAGGCAGGTGGATCATGATATCAGGGGTTTGAGACCAGCCTGGCCAACCTGGTAAATCTCATCTCTACTAAAAATACAAATATTAGCCTAGTGTGGTAGCAGTTGCCTGTAATCCCAGCTACTCAGGAGGCTGAGGCAGGAGAATCACTTGAACCTGGGAGGCAGAAGTTGCAGTGAGCCTAGACTGAGCCATTGCACTCCAGCCTGGGCAACAGAGCAAGACTCTGTTTCAAAAAAAAAAAGTTGATAAGTTCTCCTTAAACCATTGTAAAAAGTAGGTCTTTTTCTTGCCCGATTGCACTTTCTGGAACTTCCAGGGAAACAGTGAGTAGCTGTGATGATTGTGGGAATCTGTCTCTTGAGGCTAGCACTGAGGGGAAATATTTCAATATGAAGAGTTTACATACCAAGCATGCATCTTCTGTGGAGTTTTTGTAAGTAACTTTTAAAATTTTTAAATGCCTAAGGAAGTTCCCTCCTTTTCCTAGTTCACTTTTTTCTCCTTTTATTGTGAATAGAGTCTGAATTTAATCCGTTTGTTTTTATCTGTTTAGATAACATGAGTTTTATTCTTTATTCTGTGATGTGGCAAATTATATTTATTGATTTTTCAAATGTTAAATGCACCAGAAATTTCCCAAATGAGCATGAATGCCCCAAATGAGTATGTTTTATTTTTTATAGATAAGGCTTTCTTTATTTTGCTTAATAGTTTTGCATGCATGACTATAACTAAGATTATCTAACTGATTTTTCCTTGTCCTTGCCTTCCTGTGTTTTAGTGTGAAAGTGTTGCTGCCCTGATAAAATGAGGGAATAAAGTGTTCCTGTTTTCGTTCTTTGGAAGAGTTTGTGATACACCTGTGTTGTTTTTGTTTTTGTTTTGCACATATGTCAGAAACTAGCAGTGATGGCAACTGGCCTTGAGGTTTTCACTGTGAACATTTTAATTACTGATTCAATTTCCTTAATAAGTATAGTAGCATTCAGGTTATCTATTTCCTTTTGTAACAATTTTGGTAAAGTATGGATTCCTATAAATTGTTGAATAAATTGAATTTCACTCAAATGATCTTATCTATTTATTTTTGAGACAGAGTCCAGGCTGGAATAAAGTGGTGCAATCTCAGCTCACGGCAACCTCCACAACCGGGTTCAAGGGATTCTTGTGCTTTAGCCTCCCAATAGCTGGGATTACAGGCATGCACCACCACTCTGGCTAATTTTTGTATTATTATTATTAGTTTTTTTAGATGGATTTCCCTCTTGTTGCCCAGGCTGGAGTACAATGGCGCAATCTCGGCCTACTGCAACCTTTGCCTCCCAGGTTCAAGTTATTCTCCCTCTTCAGCCTCTTGAGTAGCTGGGCTTACAGGTGCATGGCACCACATTCAGCTTTTTTTGTATTTTTTTAAGTAGAGAAGGAGTCTCACCATGGTGGTCGGGCTGGTCTCAAATTCCTGACCTCAGGTGATCCGCCCACCTCAGCCTCCCAAAATGCTAGCATTACAAGCGTGAGCTACCAGGCCTGGCCAAATTCTCATTTTTAGCATAAAGTTTGTTTATAACTTTCTGTTACATTTTTAAGGTCAGTCTAGAGAATTTACAGTAATGTTCACTTTTTCTGTTCCTGATAATGGTTATTTTTATCTTCTCTCTTTGATTCTGTTTACTTACCAATTATTTATTATATTTAAATCCATTAAGACATTTCAACAAGATTAAAACTTTTTAAAGAAATGCTTTGTAAATTTCTCCAAATTGGCCATCTTTGTTTTATACTGGAACATCTATTTCATCTAAATTTAATGTAGTCATTGATGTATTTTATTTTATGATAAAGCTAATATTTTATATGCTTTTTAATTGTCCTACCTAATGAGTTGCTTTTGTCTTTCACCTGTAGCCTTCAAAAAAATGTGTCATTCAATTCTTCCCTCTGATATATTCGAAGTTACACGCTTTTTTTTTGAGACGGAGGCTGGAATGCAGTGGCATGACCTCAGCTCACTGAGACCTCCGCCTCCCAAGTTCAAGCAGTTGTCCTGTCTCAGCCTCCCAAGTAGCTGGGATTACAAATATGCACCACCATGCTAATTTTGTAATTTTAGTAGAGTCAGGCTTTCACCACGTTGGCCAGGCTGGTCTCGAACTCCTGGCCTCAAGTGATCTACCTGCCTCGACCTCCCAAAGTGAGCTACTGCACCCAACATGGAAGTTATACACTCTTGTTCTTTTCTTTTATTGATAAACAAAAGAATAACAACAGGCTTGTTTTATCATTTTTTTATCTTTCTATTCCTTTTTTATTTGTGATGATGTGTTTGATATTGCAGTTGAAAATATTTTGTAGAAATATTTTGAGGTTAAGAATGATGTTACCTTTATTCAAAGTTGAGTCTTTAGAATTTCTTTCTTTTTTTTTTTTTTTTTTGTCTTGTTATGGAAGAACTAGAAATTCAGAATTCTTATAATCTTTGTCAAGAGTTTAGATTTTCCAAATTACTGAAATAGCATAAAGCTGAGAATAGTCTTTTCAAAAATTAGGAAATTTTGAGAACACTATTACTTTTAGAGTACTGTATAGCATTTTGCAGCTCTGGTTTAAATGGATCCTGATTTCCCAGTTCGGTCCATCTAGCCCTGTAAATTTTCCAAAAGCACAGCTCAAATCCTCAGCCACCTCATATTAATTGGCAAATATCTCCAAAAAGTCCAAAATCTTGAGATATGTAAATATGTTTTTGGCATTTTTAACAAGAATTAATTCTGGCATTTTCCTTGTCTATAATGAGAGGGTGAACTACCTAATTACTTTACTGGAAGAGAAAGATCTTGAGTCTGAACTATTCACATGAAGTATATAATCTGAAAACATAATTTAGGGGTAAGAATTTTCTGTTCTTTCTTTCTAAATAATATTTTCCCAGCCTGAGTATTAATTTGCATTACCACAATCCTGCAATTATTTTTTGAGCATAGTTTCAAATATCATGATGTCTTTAACACAATTCAAAAATCTCAGTAAAATGTAATAATTACATTTTTGGCTATATTTCTTCCCTCTTTCTCTTAATCACTGGCAGAGTTGGTAGTTGAACAAGTGGAGATCTGGCACTGTTCTCTACCCAGAGCAATAGCTCCTTGACACAGGTACTCACAGTTTCTTACAGCGACTTAATTTATCTATTCAAAGAATCAATAGATGCCCAAAATAATGGAAAGCCACATCACTGAAGTGTGTGCTACACATAGCAATTTTCTTTCCAGTACCTCAATGCCAGAAAATATTCTCCATTTTTTTTTTTCTCTAATTAAAGTACGTTTCAAAAGAAAACTAAATGTAACATACAATTTTCCTGGTGATCTCGTAGGTAGCATTACTACTTGCTTAAAATGTTCTTTATATCAGAACACATACCACTGTAATTTCTTGTTATAAAATATATGTCCTGTACACAGAGGATTTCCAAATAATTTAAATATTAAATTTTAGACAGTAAAAAAATTAATCTGATATATTCAAGGTGGAGAATATGTAAAATGAGCTCTAATTTGTATTTTTTAAAAAACATTAAAAAATACAAGGTAGTACAGACAATAACTTAATACCCATGTTCCCACAAGCCAGGATTAGTAACTATTGTCAAAAGGACATATATACTTTTTTATAGATAATATAGGGGATAAAACTTAACAAGAAACTTATAGTTCCATATCACTCTAACTCACAATTTCATTGAAAGTAACTTTTCCCCTAATCCCAAATTATGAATTTGCTGTATATCCTTTTAGTTATTTAACATCTTACTCACAAATACAAATTTATTAATATATTTATTGTTACATTTACACTAATGCATCATTTTACAGCTTGCTCGTTTCATTTACCATGTTGTGTTTTTTTTTTTTTTTTTTCCTTCAGGACATTCATTACATAAATTGTGCCAAACACTGAAAAAGAAAGTTTCAGGAACTCAAAAACGATATAGTCTTCTATTTTCTCCCTAATAAACTACTTTAATTTTGATTAAAATTCTATCATAAGAATTATAAATACATCTTTTGTGGAGACAAATATGATGAAACAAATTTTCTGAGATTCTCTGTTGGCGGTAATCCCAGTACTTGGGAGGCCTACGTAGGTGGATCACCTGAGGTCAGGAGTTCTAGACCAGCCTGGCCAAACTAATTATACAAAAAGCCCATCTCTTCTAAAAATACAAAAATTAGCTGTCCCAGCTACTTAGGAGACTGAGGCAGGAGAATTGCTTGAACCGGGGAGGCGGAGATTGCAGTGAGCTGAGATTACGCCACTTTACTCCAGCCTGGGCAACAGAGCGAGGCTCCATCTAAAAAAGTCTCTCTTGGTACCAGGTGTTTAGCAGATTTTACTCCTATGGCATTGCTTGATTACCTGATGAGTTTCTTTAATAAGTATCTGTTGAAGTGATTATTTTTAAATGGGTGTCAGTTAAAAACAAGCTAACAAACAAAAAGGAATACAAGGACTCGAATCCTTTTAAAATTCTTTTAAAATTTTCTTGTGAAATGTGTACCTAGATTCAGATATTTTTTAATATAGAGTTAAAGGAAAACCAAATGTTCTATTCCAGTGCAAAATATTCCAAGTGTTACTGACAACTGTAATTTCACAGAAATTGTGTAAAATTCATTAACACACAAATGATTTTTTGAAACCATTTGATTAATTTATATCTTATTTTCCAGAATGAAATTCTTTCAGATAAGTCCAATAATTTTATATCACTTATAAAGTTATATATCCGTGCCTGCTGAGGATTTGGGTGAAATTTACATTAAAGAGACTGCAAATTGAGCAGTAAACTTACATCATATGTATTGTAATTTGTTCACTGAGGTTGGTAACTACACACAGAAACATAATAAATAGCAGATGTGTTAGTAGACTTTTCAAAGTCCTTATATGTGTAAGCCTTACACTAGATTATCCAAAAAAAATGTGGGGTCATTATATTTATTGCATTCATACCTAGAACTCATTCTGTTGGCCCCTCAAAATTCAGCAATTCCTTTAGTATTCTAAAATCCATTTCTTAATGTGTAAGTCCTTAATATTTAACAGCTTTTCCTATTACTTTAGTTTCTGCCCTCATCTTCTGGGTTTCTGCACAGGTCTGTAACGCTTTAATACTGTATGGTTAAAAATTGTTCAACTAATTAATTATGAACGTGCCTTGCTTTCAGAATTTAAAAATATGGTAATAAAATGGTTAAGCCTTCCTTCCTATCAGTATATTTGATGATGCAAGACTGAGGGTTTAAAGCCCATGACCTAAGAAGTATCCAATATAACATTCTTTGTTAATTTTAATATTAAGTGAAAGAATATTGTGATTTTTAGCTTTGATTTTTATTTACTATTTTAATTTTTATCAAAATAGTAACTGTACATAGCTTAAAAGGTCAGATAGTACATCTAGGCTTATAGTTAAAAATAGTTCCCCACTTCATCCTACCATTCCATTTCTCATCTTGCTTCCTAGAAGATGCTTTTAACTCCAGATCCTAAATGCTGTTCCCGGATTCGAAAATGTTACAACTCATCCATTGGTTTCCTAAGATAGAAGTTGAGTAAATGGCTTTATTATTCTTCTCAGGTGTGAGTGTGCACATCCCACACACTTGCCATTTCTCCATGAACCCAACACAGTTATAGTACATTTTTAAATTAAATGAAAAGTCAATGATTATTTTTATGACTATATACATATTGTAGTAGTCCAATCTCACTAACAGATGTTTCATTACTGAGTGGTTAATTTTTTTTTACTTTTTTTGAGACAGAATCTCTCTCTGTTGCCCAGCCTGGGGTGCAATGACACAATCTCGGCTCACTGCAACCTCTGGCTCACTGCAATTAAGTGATTCTCATGCCTCAGCCTCCCGAGTAGCTGGGATTACAGGCACCCAACACCACACCCAGCTAATTTTTTGTATTTTTAGTAGAGACGGGGTTTCACGATGTTGGCCAGGCTGGTCTTGAACTCCTGACCTCAAGTAATCCACCCTCTTCGACCTCCCAAAGTGCTGGGATTACAGATATGAGACACTGCGCCTGTCCTGTGGTTAAGTTAAATATTAAAAGCTAGTGCCCTTATACAAAGGCTGGGATGTAACAAAAGCCCATCAAGAGTTTTGCTGAGGTCTTTCCTAGCCCTTAATGCATGACAAAATAAGGAAGGAATTCTTTACAGGACCCATTAAGGATTAAACAAGTGTCATTGTGGGTCTGAACAAACTCCCCAGGCCTCCACAAACAAGTTTACTGCAGATCTGAAGGACCTCTTTAGACCTCTGTGATTTAGCAGGAGACAAGAGAAGGGTAATCACCCCAGCACCTGGATCCATTAGGATTAAGTGAATTTACTGAGGCTCCAGGGGAAGGTTTTCAGGACTCAGACCTTAGTTATGTCTCTAGATGAATGCACACTTACACATAGGCATATTGCTTAGAAAGTATATAAGCTCTGGAAAACATTGTCATTTTGAGTTGGTCTGGCAATAATTTCCAGGCCTTCTCTGTAACCAGCTGTTGTGGAAATTTAGGAGACTGGAGAGACCCATGGGTGAAACAGGAGGATTTTATTTAGGTGAATCGGCTCAGTGGATTTGTAACCAAAAACTGAGCCCCGAACAAAGACAGGGCTTGACCTTTTATACATGAAGTACACAGTGGCATGAAAACAGGTTTGCAGACATAGAACAAAGACAGTTTGTCAAGGAATGACAGGCACATGTAGTACAGATGCCTGTTATCTTTAGAGCTCAAGGATTCTAGCACAGGCCTTATTTGTTGTCTTTTGCTACAGCGCCTAATGGCTGGAGTCTCGCCTGTTTAGGCATTTTTTATGACCTTCGTTGTGCTGCAGAACCTTATGAGAATACAAGAATTTATAAACTTATAAAACTTGCAAAACAGGATACAATCACGTGGGAGGGGGAAGGACTTAGGGAAATTTGCTTATGGAAGGAAAATTTAATTTTTGCTTCCCTTTCCAGCATTGCAGGTATAGAAATAAAAACTCTCTTCCTCCCCCCTTCATCTGCATCTTGTTATTGGGCCACAAGAAATTGCAGCCAAACCTTCAGTTCGGTCCAGGAACAATATGATTATAATTTCATTCCTTGAGAACTTTTACTTTTTCTGAAAAGAATAATTTATCATTTTTGCATTTGTTTACCTTGTACATATTCCTACTAAATTCAGTTCCAAATTTGCCAAAAAGAGAATAGAATCCCTTAATATAGCCAGAGATTGGGACTGGTTTACCCCAGGCCTGTGGCATAGTCATTGTAGGACTTTTCTTGAATATTGAGTTGAAAATTCCCTTTGCATCTTTCTTATGTTGATTCTCCTGTTTTATATGTTTTATTTCTCCCCCTTCCTGTCCTTCCCTCCGCTTCACTTTCCCTTTCCCTTTCCCTTCCCCATTCTCTTCTTGGGAAGGGAATATTTGTTTTAGTTCTAAACCTTTTTACAGTTATCAAATGATAAAGAGTTTTTTCTATATCAGCCCAGTATGAAAATATTTAACATGATTATATATTGTGTTACAACGGAGCATAACTGAACTTATACAGTATGTTGCTTTACTTACAAGTATGGAAATAAACAATGATATATTTCAAATTCATCCCAGAGGCTATTTTAAACTTCTCATTTAAAACACAGTTTTTATATTCCATGTCTTGGTATGAACAAAATTATATTTAATTTTATTGAAGATGCTTTCTGTTTAATGATGCTGTTATATATTAATGTTCTCTTATGCCATCAGTGAAAAAGATTATGTTTGTGTAATTGTCAACAATTATACACTGTAAAATGCAAATATACTTTCTCACTTTTACCATTGTATATATTCTGTTAAAGATATGGTCCAAAAAAAAAATCCTATTCAATTCATTTAATGACTTATTTTTTAAAGCTTTGCATATGTCAGAAGCCAGTATGGCAATGGATAATATAAAGAGATTATTTGTTTTTTAATGTTCCATTTTTTTTCCATCTAAATTCAACTAGAGTGATTCTAATGAGTCAATGTTACATCCTCAAAATTAATTCCAATACACTCAATAAACTCAAAAATTGTATTTCGTTTCAGGGGTTGCTTAATTATAGTGAAAATTATTAACATTTATTTTAAGAAGACATTACATTGTACTGTATCAGGTACAACAGGAATGGTTGGGTGAGGAACTCAGACAGTCTTTCTTCCATAAATGCAATGAGAACAATAGGAAAATGGTCAAAATTAACTTTTTCAGGACTCTGGAAACTAATCAAAGGGTTATAAAAATCCAGGGTCTATACTCAAGAAAAGCAGCTTCAATGGCAAGAACAGTGAGCTTTTTTGGTATTTATAACTTGCCCTATTTCCATTTTCCTCTCCTCAGTGGTAGGCTTGAAAACTCAGCCTAGAAGCTACTGGAAGGGACAGAAAAGGATTGTAATTCCTCCACCAACCCCACCCCCTGCTCCCCCAACCTCCCACTGAAAATACCCTGGAAAACTTCACTTGCAATGACCTAACTCAGATCACTTCATCTTTTCCCTGAGAGGTATTTCACATAAACAATCACTAGCAATTAGTTGCTTAAAAATGCAGTGGCTTGAGGTGACTTAAACAATTGGGGCAATAAATAAATAAACAAATAAATAAAAGACTTATTAAAAACCACTTAAGGCCAGGAGCTGTGGCTCACTCCTGTAATCCCAACACTTTAGGAAGCTGAAGCGGGTGGATTGCTTGAGGCCAGGAGTTCGAAACCAGCCTGACCAACATGGTGTAACCCCATCTCTACTAAAAATACAAAAATCAGCAGGACAGCCAGGTGTGGTGGTGTACTCCTGTAATCCCAGCTAGTTGGGAGGCTGAGGCATGAGAATCCCTTGAATCCAGGAGGTGGAGATTGCAGTAAGCCAAGATCATGCCACTGCACTCCAGCTTGGGTGACAGAGCCAGACTCTGTCAAAGAAAACAAAACACAGTACTTAAAAAGAAAAAGCTGGCCGGGCACATTGGCTCACACCTGTAATCCCAGCACTTTGGGAGACTGAGGTGGGCAGATCACTAGGTCAAGAGATGGAGATCATCCTGGTCAACATAGTGAAACCCTGTCTCTACTAAAAACACAAAAATTATCTGGGCATGGTACTCCGATCTACTCAGGAGTCTGAGGCAGGAGAACCGTTTGAACCTGGGAGGCAGAGGTAGCAGTGAGCTTAGATCAGGCCACTGCACTCCAGCCTGATGACAGAGACTCTGTCTCAAAAAAAAAAAAAAGCTGGAGAATAAGATGTTTGTGGTACATTTTTAAAGCTCTAATATATTCCTGTGAATGTATAAAGCTTTGTGCATGCATAGGGCTATGCAGGACTGAGTAGTACACTTAATAAACCCAGAAAACACTCGGGAAGGCCCTAATCTCACACCTTTAGCTGTCCTTGAGGCTCCGCACAAGTCGAAAGTGAAGAATAAGGCAGGGTGTTAAGCTGCCTGCCTGAGCACTAAAAATCATTGTCAAACCAATAATTATGTTGACCAGAAAAAGAGCAAAGACTCAACTTACTAAAATTAGAAAGAGAAGGTATTAGTATCAAACCTAAAAAATTAAAAAGCCTGTAAGGGTATCCCTCGTATCAACAGCTCTATGCTAACAAATTAAATAACCTATATAAACTGTAGAACAGAATATCCAGAAGAACCTATAACAAGAAAAGATTGAGGCTGGGTGAGGTGGCTCACGCCAGTAATCCCAGCACCTTGGGAAGCTGAGGCAGGCAGATCACTGGAGGCTAGGAGTTCAAGGGCAGCCTGGCCAGCATGGTGAAACCCCATCTATACTAAAGCTACAAAACTAAGCCGGGCATGGCAATGGGGGCCTATAATCTCAGCTATCAGGAGGTTGAGGCAGGAGAATTGCTTGAACATGGGAGGCAGAGGTTGCAGTGAACCGAGATGGCATCACTGCACTACAGCCTGCGTGGCAGAGTGAGACTCCATCTCAAAAAAAAAAAAAAAGAAAGAAAGAAAGAAAGAAAGAGAGAGAGAGAGAGAGAGAGAGAGAGAGAGAAAGAAAGAAAGAAAGAAAGAAAGAAAGAAAGAAAGAAAGAAAGAAAGAAAGAAAGAAAGAAAGAAAGAAAGAAAGAAAGAAAGAAAGGAGATTGAAATAGTAATGAAGATATTTCCCACAAAGAAAAATCCAGGACCACATGGCTTCACTGTTAAATTCTATGAAACGTTTAAAGAATTAACATTGTTTATTCACAAACACTTCAAAACAATTTGAAGAGAATAAAACAATTCTCAACTTATTCCACAAGGCAAATATAACCTTGATGCCAAAACCAGAAAAAGATATCACACAAAGTACAAACAACTTTCCTTATTATTATAAACACAAATACTCTCAACTAAAAACTAGCAAATTAAGTCCAGCAAGATATAAAAGAATTATACATTATAACCCAGTGGGATTTATCTCGGTTATACAAGGTTTGTTCTACATCTGAAAATCAATCAATGTAATACACCATATTACTAGAATAAGAACAAAAACCACAATAACCTCATAGACACAGAAAGAGCATTTAACAAAATTCCAGCCCCTTTCCTGTTAAAAACACTTAACAAAACTTATAACATTAAGGAACTTTCTCAATCTGAGTAAAGCTCATCTATGGAAAAACCTACAGCTAACATCCTACTTAATGGTGATGGACTAAATGCCTTCACCTTTTAATCAGGACTATTCAGCATTGCACTAGAGGTTCTAGCTAGGATGGTTAATACAGCGAGTGAAAAGAAATTCATCCAGATTAGAAAGGAGGAAGCAAAACTATTTATATTTACAGATGACATGGTCTACTCTATAGAAAATTTCTACCAAATATATTTTTTTTAAAAAACGATTAGAGCTAATACTAGTTCAGCAAGGTTGAAAGCTACAACATCATTATACAAGAATTGTCTTCCTTAACAATGACCCATCTGGAAATAAAATTAATGATTCTGTATACAATAACATCAAAAAGAAAAAATACGAATAAATTTAACCAAAGAAATTCATGACCATAAACTAAAATAAATTTAAAAGACCTAAATAGCTGGAAAGGTCCCACCTTCATGCATTAGAAAATTTTATATTATCAAGGTGATGGTTATTCCCAAATTTATCTAAAGATTCAATAAAATTCCCATCAAAATTTCTGCTGCCTATTTTTTTCCAGATTTTTGATAATCTAATCCCCAAATTCATATGAAAATACATATGAACAGTGAAAACACCCTTGACAATGAAGAACAAAATTGAAAAATTCACAATTCCCTGTTTCAAAAGTTATGACAAAGCAATAGTAATCAGTGTGACTGTAGTGGCCTAAGGACAGAGCTATAAATTGATAAAGTAGAATTAAAAGTCCAGAAGTAAGCCTTGACATTCATAGTTAATTCATTTTTAATAAAGGGGGCCAAGACAATTCAATGTGGAAAGTATAGCTTTGTCAACAAATAGTGCTGAGATATCTGGACAAGCATATACAAAATAATGAAGTTAGGCCACTACTTATTAACATAATATACACAATGGATTAAACATATAAATGTGAGCGCTGAAATTGTCAAATTCTTCGAACAACAAAAAAAGGCCTAAATCTGGTCACTGGGCAATGATTTCTTAGATGTAGTATTGGAAACACAAGCAACGCCAGAAAATTAATTGGACATTAAAAAATAAACAAACATGTACGTCAAAGGACAGCACTTAGTAAAACAATGACCCATTGTTGGTGTTCTTAATATTATACTACCCAAAGTATTTTAACCTGAAGGAATCTGATAAAACAGCAGAAGTGGAAAGGTCTCTCTAACCTTCACCCTACCTCTTCTTTCCTAAACCAGGTCAATAAAACCTAGGAAAGATTTTCTGCCCTTCCCTTAAACCAAGTCTAAGACCCTCAGCTGAGAGGTACCATATACATACCTGGAGGAAGGCATCATTCTTGTATCTGAAGAAAGAGTCATAGAAAGGTATCTGAATAAATGGGTCTTGCTAAGTTTTGTACAGTTTATTACTGTTAGATCATAATCTTTTGTCCTATTTTTTTAATGTGACTGTTCACTCTTCATCAAACCTACAATTTTTTTTAACTTGTGCTTAATGCTTTATTTGTGTCTTCATTTCCCTTTGAAGGTCCCATGTCATATAAAACTGATACAGAATAAATTTGTATGCTTTCCTCTTGTTAATCTGTCTTTTGTTATAAGGGTATCAGCCAGTAACCTAAGATGGGTAGAGAAAAAGATATTTTTCTCTCTCATACCACAGAATGGGAGAAAATGTTTGTAAAGCATATATCTGATGAGGGACTTGTATGCAGAATCTATATAAGAATTCTTACAACTCAATGGTAAGAAGACAAAACCAAGTTTAAAACGGGCAAATAATAAGAATAAGACAATATATAAACAGGATGGTGGGTCACGCCTGTAATCCCAGCACTTTGGGAGGCCAAGGTGAGCGTATCACAAGGTCAGGAGTTTGAGACCAGCCTAGCCAATATGGTGAAACTCTGTCTCTACTAAAAATACAAAAATTAGCAGGGAGTGGTGGCAGGCACCTGTAGTCCTAGCTACTCCAGAGGCTGAGGCAGGAGAATTGCCTGAACCCGAGGGGCAGAGGGTGCAGTGAGCTGAGATCATACCACTGCACTCCATCCTGGGTGACAGAGTGACAGTCTATATTAAAAAAGAAAAAGAAAAAAAAAACCCAGATATATGAATAATCAATAAGCACATGTAATCCCAGATACTTGGGAGGCTGAGGCAGGAGGATTGCTCTGGGAAGCAAAGGTTGCAGTGAGCCAAGATCACACCATTGCCCTCCAGCCTGGATGACAAGAGTGAAACTCTATCTCACAAAAAAAAAAAAAAAAAAAAAAAAAAAAAAAGGAAAAGGAAAAATAAGCACATGAACATATATTCTACATTACTAACCATAGGGAAACATTGTTGAGTTGTAACAGTTCTTTATAAATTCTGAATAGATGGCAATTAAATATAAAAATCACATTTTATTTTCATTCACTTATTTTTATAATTTCAATTTTTATTTAGATTCAGACAGTACTATGCAGGTTTATTACATGGGTATATTGTGTGACACTGAGGTTTGGGGCACAAGTGATCCCTTTGCCCTGGTACTGAGATAGGACCCAATAGGTAGAATTTTAATCCTTGCCCAACGTCCTGCCTTCTCTGCTAGGAGTCACCAGTGTCTTTTGTTCTCATTGTTATGTCCATGTATAGCCAACATCTAGTTCACTTATAGGTGAGAATATTCAGTAGTTGGTTTCCTGCCCCTACATTAATTCACTTAGGATAATGGCCTCCAGCTGTATCCATGTTGCTGCAAAGGACATTATTTCTTTCTTTTTATGGCTGAGTAGTATTCCCTGGTATATATGTACCACTTTTCTTTATCCAAGCCACCATTGATGGGAACCTAGGTTGATTCCATGACTTTGCTATTGTGTATAATGCTGCAATGAGCACACAAGTGGATGTGTATTTTTGGTAGAATGATAAAAATGACATTTAAAATTACAAATATTAAGTAACATTGCCTGCAAACCACAGAACAGCAGTAGTTTTTAAGCTTAATTACTCATATAAATTACCTAAGGGAAGAGTGTGTAAAAAACACATACCCTCTAATTTTAGTAACAGACATCAGGGTATAGGAAAGGAAGAGTAACCAAAGAAGAACAAAATGAAAGACAAAAAAAGTTTTAATTTCGAAAGCTTTTTTTGTAGTTTAGCATATATTTAAATGAAGACCATTTTGTCCAATACTGTTATGAAAAATATATCAGAATGTGTTTTTAAATATTATACTATGTTTACACATTATTTAAATCAATTAAAATGGTGGTGTAAGTACCATTTAAGTTTCAAATATTTATTGAACACCTGCTAAGTCTATGAGTCTATGATTCTGATTGTATCAGTAAATAAGAACCTTAGTAAAAACAAAGTTTTAATTATTTTTAATTATCTGGGAGTTCACAAAATAAAGTAAAACATGTTTATTAAAATTTTAGTCTTATATTGGAAAAATATTAAAAATTTAATTAAAGAAGTTAATGAAGGTTTCTATGTTCAACACACTGTTTACTCTTCTAATAAAAAATGGCTACAGAAATTATAGTTATTACAAAAGAAACAGTGAATTCATCACACTGGTATCTGTCTTTAATATGCTTGCAATTATTTTACACATACACAAAAACATTCTTATTTTTAAAACTAAGTGTGAAATTAAGCCAACCAAATTGTACTTAATCGTTACATGTTAACTAAGAGGAATATGGTATTTAAGAAGTGGGTGCGCTGGGTGCGGTGGCTCACGCCTGTAATCCCAGCACTTTGGGTGGCCAAGGTGAATGGATCACCTGAGGTCAGGAGTTTGAGACCCGCCTAACCAACATGGAGAAACCCTGCCTTTACTAAAAATACAAAAAATTAGCTGGGCGTGGTGGCACATGCCTGTAATCCCTGCTACTTGGGAGACTGAGGTAGGAGAATCGCTTTAACGCAGGAGGTGGAGGTTGCATGAGCTGAGATGGCGCCACTGCACTCTAGCCTGAGGAACAAGAGAAATTCCGTCTCAAAAGAAAAAAGTGGATGGCAGTGAAGAAAGATTTTCATCCCTTTTCTATACATTTTTCAGCTGTTTGAATTTTTGCAACAAGAATGATTGATGAATGATTGATTTAAAACTGTGATTAAAAAGAGAAGAGTGTGGTGTTCTCTTTTCTGTAATTACAAATCATGGAGAGTTTATAGAATGACAAGCATCATAATTACAGCTGTGCTCTATTTTATTCTGATGAGTTTTATAGGATAGATTGGTTAGGGGTGAGGGGAGAGCAGAAAAAAGGGAATGTAGGTAAATTGTCTTCATCCAGGGGAACAAATGAAACTGGAATGAAATGGATGCATATGTGCCATGGACAGATTTAATTTACCCTTGTTCCTGAATGGATTTGTGAGAAGAGGAGAAATGTAGAATCAAATACCACCATGCTTTTAAGTTTGAATTATTATGATAACTATAATTAAAAAAACAAAACAGGAGTATAAGAGAAAAAACTTAGAAATCCTGGTTTTTAATATCATGCATGTGCAATGTCTGTGAGTGAGGACAGAGAAGGGCAGGACATTTTTGACTTTTTTTTCTTATTGGATCATAGGATTTCAAGAGAAAAAGAAAAAAAAGAAAGAAGAGTCAACCTTTGGGATGATGAGTGCTTATATATCATTTGCTAAACTGAGTTCTCTGTGGTAAATGCAGAAGTTAAGGTGTTAAGAATTCACATGTAACTAGGTATATAGTTTCTGTGACAGTTTCTGATTTTATGGTATACCTGGATTTGTATGTTTCTTTTACACCTTGAGTTGTAATGGCCAATGAAAGAAATACACATTAATTTACACACATAAACTCTCCTGCTCACATAGCTGTGTGTAGAAGAAACAGTTTGTAATAAAATTGACGTCTCTAAAGTCATGAAGAGTGTTCTCCTTCCAACTGAATTTATATGCATAGAGTTGATATTTCAGATGTTATTTTTGTGGTGAGATAGTCTTTTGGGACTTCAGCTACTGGGGATAAAAGGAGTGTGATGTTGATAGAATTCAATATGCTGTTTGAAGAGGCAAGCAAAAGTGGATTTCTCTTATTACCTTCAGAAAAATTGTGGAAAATAGCAATCTTATGTCAATTATATTAAATATACTTATTTTTATATTTTCAGCACAGGGCTTTGAAAATTTAACAAGATTTATATGTAAATGATAAGTTATCATGATATGATTTTAATAGCACCAACACATCAGAAAAAGATAATTACCATCTCACACTTTCAACCATCCTTGGGAAATTTAAAATATGCAGTTGGGCTTAGGCATTTGGTAGTTGTCTAATATGAAACATATTTAAATATAAATGCTTTCTAAATACAAATCATTGACAGTTAAATATGCAATGATTCACAAATAAATATTCTGGCCTCCAAAAGCATGCTACGCATATGTGCATCAACATTTATCTTCAGTCATAAAAATCTAGAAATTGATTTAAATATATTCATCAAATGACAACAATGAACTAAGCTGAATTTTATAATAAATTTACAGATCACACAATACACAGAAGTTTAAAAAGAGTGTATATACCTAAATTTAACATAAATTTGCTACCATCTTATCAATGTATCTATAATAACCTTCTATGCTGGTCTCTGTAGTAACGACATGTACCTGTGTAAGTCCTGTTCATTTTAATACTAGCGAACAAAGAAATGGCCAACATTTGTCAGCCAAAAAGAGCAAAATATTAGGAAAACATGAAGCAAAATATAAACTTAAAACATTTATTTGGGATCTAAGCATAGAGTTCTGTTATTTTCCTTGGTAAAATGTGACATTCAATCAGCAAATATTTACTGAATTCCCACTCTAAGTAAGATCTGATGTATACACTGGAGGACAGGCAAGGTAACCGCCCTGCACAATTTTTGCCCTAATAGATGGAAATCTATGATTAATGAAAAAAACAGAAAAGATACTTTCATCTGAGGATAAAAGTATTATGAAGGAAAAGATATGTATGCATGCATGTGTGTGTTCATAGGCAATATTTGGGACAGGAAAGGGGGAGATTTGAGCTTTTATCTAATGACAAGAAGTAGACAGCCATGTAAAAGTGGAGTTGGAGTAGAAGGAACAATGCCCATTGTGAGAACAGTATGGATAAGTGCCTTGAGATTGGAATGAACATGGAATGATTGAAGAAAAAGAAGGACAACATTCATGGAACAATGTGACAGAGGGAAAGAGTAGGAAGAGATGAAATGAGAGAGATATGACTCTTAGCCCCTCTTTGTAGTTTGAAATTACTAATGTTGTTGACAACCTAAGCAAGCTCTAGGGTGAGGCAGTATGATTATCTCAAGACTACATAGTTAATAATTTTAGGAAGATTTCTAGTAACAGTCTGTGAATGAAGCAGAAATGCTTCCAAATCTTCTCATAGCTAGTCAATCTTTAATATCTACACACAGTTATGTGAAAGTAAAATAATACCAGGCCCACATTGGAAATTTTTAAAAACATATAGTGACTGAAGACAATTTTTATTTGGGAGGCTGAGGTGGGAGAATGGCTTTAGCCCAGAGGTTTGAGAGCAGCCTGGGCAAGATAGTGAGACCTTGTTGCTACAAAAAAAAAAAAAAAAAAAAAAAAAAAAAAAAAAAAATCAAGAAAATTAGCCAGATATGGTGGCATACACCTGTAGTCTCAGCTATTTGGGAGGCTGAGGCAGGAGGATCCCTTGAGCCCAGGAGATCAAAGCTGCAGTGAGCCGAGATCATGCCACTGCACTACAACCTGGGTGAGAGAGCAAGACCCTATGTCTCAAAAAAAAAAAAAAAAGACAAATTTTTTGTATTGATTGGCAGGCTTATTTTTCTAAGTTATTCCTTTATGCCAATGAGGTCAATAATTGGTTACATTGCATCAACTTTATCATGAACTTTATTTTAAGACCTGTTCAAATGGTTTATATTTTCAAACTTTATTCTAAGACCACTCATTACACAGAGTTCCTTTATGTTTGCTGTTATTTAAACATTTTTGGTTAAATTTCTCATTCTAGAATTTCTACTAGGAATGTCTGGAGAAAACAATGGATGATATGCTGATATGCTTTGTCCTTTTCCAGCTCACTTCTCTATCTCTCATCAGATGTTAGAACATGTCCCAGCCTCAAGATGGAAATATGAAAGAACCAGAGATGGAATTTTATTCTATTAATAACACTTTAATCATCACAAGAGCAAAAGAAGTAGTGGGGTCAACTGATGAAGCTCATAGTAGACTTGAGAGCTGTATAATAACTGCCTGGTCTGAATATTGTTCTGATTATGTAGACAAGCTTCTGTATCATTCAATGAGACAAAGCAAACCGTAACGCTCAAAGCATTCTGAAACAACTCTGAAGAAAATCAGTCTTCCTTTTCTCACACATTCTACCTCTTCTCTGCCTGCACACACTTCCCAACTTACTTACACGGTTATATTTATGTCACTCATACTATAAAACTTACAAAAGGCTGTTTCTGTCTCACACATGAACATTAACTGAGTACAGTGAAGTCATTGTCTGTATGTGTACATTCAGTGTTGCCCTCTATGACATTCTCACCTTGAATGAACTCATAATACAGTGAGATCTCTATATTATAATATAACAATGTCCCATCATACAGTCAGATAGCCATATTATAATAAAACAATGCATTTCACATTATAATTCATGATATATTTTATGCTATACTGTCAGGTCTTAGCTTCCAAAGAAGAAAGAGACAGGGAGCTTAGAGAAATTATCTCATATGTATATTGATGTCAATTTACATTGATACTTTTCAGCTTATCAAAACACTTTATTAGTATATAACGAAAAGATGTATTATAATTTGTATGATGTTTCAGTGAGGGTGTATGCATCGGTGTATACACACACATATTTATATATACTCAATTGCAAATTAATATAGTAACAAGATGTGTAACTATTACAGAATAGATCCTTTACAACTTTAACAGAAAGGTATCAATCATGAAACATAGTAGATTTTTGTGGGTATTTTTAATGGAAAGGCCCATGATAAAGTGTAAAGGAAAGGGAATGGGATTTAAATTAAGGAAATGAAAACATGGAGGTAAAAGGTTAAATTTGTAGCAGAAGACATACAGACTATTTGACTGAAGCAGCAGCTTTATGCAAATTGGTAGAAATTATTCCTGCCAATGGGGGCTTTTTTCTTAGTCTAACTTGTTTTGAGTAGCGTCTGCCTGAAAGCCTCCTCTCTCTGCTTCAGAGACTGTGTACTTCTAAGATCCCCTTCTTTTTTTTGACGCCTACACCTCATCTCCAGTCCCCCTGCTCTGCTGCCCAGCCTCTCTCCTCAGCTCCCAACAGCCATCTCTCTCTTGGTTTTTCTTCTATCTGTTGGATTCTAGTGTTCT
Source organism: Cebus imitator (assembly GCF_001604975.1). Classification (NCBI taxonomy): domain Eukaryota; kingdom Metazoa; phylum Chordata; class Mammalia; order Primates; family Cebidae; genus Cebus; species Cebus imitator. Next base: position 2,640,978 of record NW_016107401.1, on the reverse strand, counting down.
TCAGCAATCATTTCTTAGCCATCTTTCATTTTACATCAAATCATTTTCTCAGATTGACTATAGAGTCTTCAACTCCCACCTTTAAAGTTTCAGGTAGAAAAACTCTGTCATCTGCAATAACCAAGAGATCACCTCTGCTTCAATTTATTTATTTATATATAAAGAGTTCATAATCCGTATAAAATCAAATTGAATAAAATTGGTTTCTAACTTCTTTCTTACAGGCATCTTAATCTACTAAACTCAAAGATCAGAAAGCAGTTCCTACTCTCTTCCCTATCAAAATTAGTATTTGCCATTTATTCATTTTACGTTGAAATGTTACTCACCATTTCCAGTTCTAGTATGATCTTGATCCAAACATTCCAAATTATTATATTGGTCTATGAAGCAGACTTTTTGATTCACATAATCTGCTCTATTCTTGTTTACCAGTTACTAATTTTCCAAACCTACACATTCTTCTTTCATCATGACCTGATTGATAGTGTTTAAACGTGTTCTCAAGTACCAGGTCACACAAGCTTCAAGGTCAGAGCCTACCGTACACATATGGATTCAGTATCAGAACAGGATAAGATAGTTATGAGTCTGAGATCAAAGTGTTAACCTCAAACTGACAGTTGAAGTGAGATTTCAATTTCGAATATGTGAGGTGGTTTGGTATTCAAATATCCAAGAATATTATGGAACCATTGGCAAGGCTGAAGATTAATTTTAAGGGCTGCTCCCTCTCGCTCATATGCATGGGTGTGAACACAAAGCATTTCTCTATGTAATTCTTCCCCTGTTTCTGATGTGACCGAATCTTCAAAACCATTGCCTCCATTTATGTTTGTATTATGTACTTATAAGTGATTTAGGAAAAAGCACTAAACAGTTTTTATCCACAATCATACAATTAATAGTGTTTTTTTGTGAGTGAATTGGAAGCAGTGACATAAAGACAAAGAAAAGAGAAGTTATGTATTAAATATCTCAAAGTAGGTCAGTAGCAGAGTGCAAATAAGAATGCAAGACAGGGAGGTAATAAGAGCTGTGTGAAAGCACATTTTTAGAAACACAATAGCCCACTATTAATAGAGTCTTTCTCATGTGGGTCAGAATTCCAAAACTGTACAAGGTTTCAAGATGCATTTAAATTGTCAACAAATGAACTGTGTTCCAAATAACTTTCTGAGATTGCCAAGGGGGAGGGTGCAGATGGAGGGAAATGGGTGAAAAGGAACTCCAGGCTCCCTACCCTATCTCCAAAATTGCTATAATTTTTGCTTTACATGTGGAGTCCCTGAAAAAATTACATTGAGAAAAATAATTTCCACTTCATCAAAAAGAAAAAAATGATAACGAATGATTTTAATGAGTAAAAACTCATTAAAATGAGTTTATGCTGTGGTTTTTGAATGATATTGGAAATTGGTCAAGAGTTTCTAATGTTTAGATTGAACTCTCACTCTCCAGGATTTTTGTTGTTACATTCTCATAACTCCAATAAATATACCTATACATTTTTAAAGATGTAATAAAATCTCAGAAGGTATTTGAGGGAAGCACTCTATTTTTGCCACAAAATTCCTGATGCATCCCTGGTTCTGATCTCAATACCAAGAATCTGTGAACATTGGTAAATGACTTTAGATGAATGGTACAAAATAACCTCTTTGTAAAACAAGAACAAGTTTGAAAAGATTACCCTATTTACTTAATGACAAAATGAAAATACACATATTATTGTATTAGTTGACTCAGATGCATCCCTCAACCCTATTTAAGTAAAACTGGATCAGGCAAACTCATCCTCAATTCCCCAGCCTGTGTTTCTACACATCCTTCCCTCTGCAATGGGTACTTCATTGAATGTTAGTGTCTTCATGGTCCTGTCCCTATATACCTGACACTCTGACAGATGACCACCCAAATCTGTATTCAGTCTTGTATTAAAATCTATATTCACCATCAAAATATTACAAAATAACTAGGGATAGGTTGAAGTGCTTCACTTCCCATGTATATCTGAGTTTTTAATAACAAAGTTTATGCTATAGACATAGGAGATCCTAGGCTTTTCAAAGTTGAATGAGGCAAATAAAATGCTTCTTTAAATCCCAATCTAGGACTTCACAGAATAATGCAGATTATAAAAAATCAGCATCAGTGGCACTTTTGTGGTATGTCAAACAAAAATCATATCTGAAGTTCAAATACAGGACACCGTTATACCCTATAACTAGCTCCTCACTGGTTCCTAATGCATCATGCCTCTGCCAGTGAAGTAACTTAGCTTATACAGAAAACCCTGCCAAGATATTCCTTCATATAGTCCTATTATATGACAACAACACAACAGATATTGATGAGGATTTTATTAAGGGTTTATCATGTGCCAGACGTGTTTCAGAAGTTCTTCACAGAATATCTCAGTCAGTCATCATAATTGGCCCATGACACAGTATGTTTTCATTGTTTCCCTTTTCACAGACAAGGAAATGAGGCCCAGGGAAATCAGATAACTTGTCTATCATCTCAAGTTGGTATTTGACAGAGGTAGAATTTAAACCTAGATCTGTCTGACTTCAAATTACTCAGAAACTTACTCTTAAAACCCATCTGTCCTGACGGTTTCTCTGACCACTTGGGATTACACACTGATATGGTTTGACTTTGTGTCCCCACCCAAATCTCATTTGAAATTGTAATTGCCAGGTGTTGAGGGAGGGATCTGGTGGGAGGTGACTGGATCATGGGGAAACAGCTTTCCCCCAGGCTGTTCTAGTGATAGTGAGTGAGTTCTCCTGAGATCTGATGGTTTTCCATGGGGCTCTTCCCCCTTCACTCTTCCCCCTCTGCTACTACCATGGGAAGAAGGTCCTTGCTTCCCCTTCACCTTCTGCCATGACCATAAATTTTCTGAGATCTCCCTAGCCATGAGGTATTGTGAGTCAATTAAACCTCTCTTCTTTATAATTTACCCAGTCTTGAGTATTTCTTTATAGGAGTGTGAAAACAGACTATACACACACTTTCTCTGAATTCCTGCACTGTCTTCTGTCTCTATCACTCAGCCACTAATCTGAGTTTTAACTCAATGTAAAGTTAGTGCCTATTTATAAGATCATTCATTAGGAATAATTTCTGGCTTTTTAATTTTAGCATGCTAATTATACTTAAAGAACTTACATTTAATTCTATGTTTGTGTGGTAATTGCAGTTCAAACATTGTTTATATTTAATTCTATGATTAAATTGTTTGAATGTATATAACAGGACTTCTATATAACAATTTCTCATTTCGGATTTCTTATTTTTATTCACCTACTGGTTACCTGTATTATACCTAAAATTCAGACATTCTATCTAATGAGAATTTTTTTACAATTAATCTTTTATATCACCTATCTTCAATTTATTCAAATCTCTTCTCCAGGTATATATTTTTAAAAATTAAAATTTTGTTCCTTTTACCAACTTTACCAACCTCTTCCTCACTATTTTTATTATTTTTTTCTCTCTGTAATTTGGGAAAGATTCTCAGACTCATCCTCTATAAATTATCTGAATAAACTTTCTATAATATAGTTTACCCCTTTTCTTCCCAATTTTGTAATATTGGAGTGAAGCATTCATTTCCTAACATTTGTTTTTGAAATGTCCAACTCCTAAGTCATGTATTTTTTGTCAGCTCTTTCTTTTGCTTTGTGTAGTTAATATTTATTTTAAAATTTTGTCTCTTGAACCTTCTTCATTTTTTGCCAGAAAAATGTATAGGTTTATTGTTTTTATTTCTTAAAATGTTTCCTTTCTTTCTTTTTTCTTTTTTTTCTTTTTTGAGATGGAGTCTCGCTCTGTCACTCAGGCTGGAGTGCAATGGCAGGATCTCTGCTCACTGCAACCTCTGCCTCCTGACTTCAAGTGATTCTTCTGCCTCAGCCTCCCAAGTAGCTGGGATTACAGCTTAGAGCCACCATGCCCAGATAATTTTTGTATTTTTAGTAAACATGAGGTTTCAGAATGTTGGTCAGGTTGGGCAAATGTTTCTTAATAACAAGAAAGAGGCATGGTTTTCCTGCCAAAATAAGAGAGGCTTCTCTGTGCTTAGGTAATGCACCAACAATGAGTTTCTCTACAGAGCTGTTTGATTGCATTTCCATTACCAATCTTTCCATTTCCATTACTAGTCTTAGAACCCAGGAGCTGGTAAGACTCAGCCGGATACTGGTATACAGGCAGACCCAACTGTGAAGTGTTATCTCTGGATTTGACAAAACTGCTGGTTTATTCTTTCTAGTTTTCTGTCTGACCTGACATCAACTCGAGGTAAGTGATTTGACTCTGTGGGATCCTCATTTTGGTGACACTGCCCAGCGGATCACAGGCAAACTGTACTACATCAAGGAGATGTTTCCAACCAGTTTGCTGTTTCCAGTGGCCAGGAGTGCTCTTAGGGCCCTTTTCCAACACATGTATCTAAAGTGCTTAAAGGACTTCTAAGAGAGACACACATTTTTCCTGTTTTTTGTTTTGTTTTCCTTTTTGGCCTCTAAATCTTACATCATCAAGTTAGTGCATAGGTTCTGTCAAACCTCTACTGAAAGACCATTCACCACACTCTCCTTTGCCTCCATATTGCTTGTCTGTCCTTTTCTGCATTATGTATCACAACATATTCAGTGCCTGCCATGCGTCCTTCACAAAATTCCACAGCTAGCGTAGATATTCTTCTCTGTATACCTTTGATTGTTTTAGTCAGTATTTGGTAGGATAACATGAGATTTTTATTTTATGCATAAATCTCATGTGAATAAGATTGAGCGGGCATGGTAAAAGATCTGGTAATCTCAATTAGGCTGTTGGCATAAACTCCCTAAAGGAAATCTAATACAGAGGGAAACAGTAACTCAATAGACATACAGAACATAGAGAAGGTCTATTTTGAAAGAAGCAACATTCGAAAATTCCAGGGGACAGGAAAGCAAATAAGCACAGGTAGGAAAGCATCAGGAATATCAGGTAACAGGTTCTGCTGGAGACTAATAGATAGAGGCAGGATTTAAGACTCTGAAGTTGCAGTGCCTAGAGACTAATGCGTTCTAAGCAAAAGTGGCTTAAAATTGGGATCTAGTTACCACAAATTCACAGGACACAGGTCATAACAAGTCAATTTTCCAGAATAGAACTACAAATGACTTATTACAGAATACTGACCTAAAGTACCTTGATTCTTCACAAGTAGGGTCACAATGACACTGATCATTGAGGGAAAGGGGATAACTTAGCTTGAAGAGAGTAGCAACACAGAGGCAGATACTGCTATTTTCTATAATATCATCCTCTATGATATTGGAGTCTATGTGATAAGAATCACAAACAATTCACTGAAGAAGAGCATGTTAAAAATAAATTGAGCTTTTCTTAGTTTATCCAATAATTCATCTCTCATTTTCTAAATGCCATGAAAATTATCATATGTTTGTATTCTTTAAAAATTGCAGTTTTTATTTCCCAATGTTCACTATTTACTTTTAGCATCTATATTATACAAATAGAAATTATCCTTTATATTATGTGAGGTTATATTAGGAAAAAATTCTCTGTCACGTAAGTGGAATTGAATAGACAATTCAAGATGAACATACAGAATTTTTTTTTCATGTTGCATCAACACATACATTTTAATCATTTGTTTCATGGATCACATTTTATTTACATTTTTATTCATTTAGTAGGTACTTTTTCCATATGTTTGAATGCACAATTCTGTTTTAGTTATATACTGAATTACAAAATAAATAGAAGTGTGACACCCAGGCTCATAAAAGCAACAATGTATTTGGAGAGAAAAAAACTATGTATGTAGAATGAATATAATATAAACTGAAAGACTGAAAAGACTGAGAGTGTCAATACATAAAATTGCTTATACATAAATGACAAGCATAAAATTTAAAATAAAACAATAAACTACCAATAACATTGCTCATGGAAAGTTTAAAAGACTAAAAACCTTTCAGAAGCTAGAATATATTGCATTGATTGTCATAAAGAAAAACTTCCTCTGCTGGAAAAATAGATGCATATATATTCAAAGCAATTTAATTAATTAACAACAATAGAAGTTTCTACACAGAAATCTCCAAGAAAGGAGAGAAAGAACTGTTATATCTAGTAACATTAATATTATTTTTTCTTGTTACTTAAATAAATATAAGAATTATGATCCCATCAAATATACTTATTCTGTCATGGTATTTTAATTATCAAAATAACTCCTATTTTGATGCAAATAGTTATAATTAGATGAATTATTTTATAGATCACATATCATAGCAAACTATGCATGTCTTTAAGTTATTAAGTATGATTTATCAATATGTCCTAAATGAAGTAAATTAAATCTGACTGAATTTAGAATGTCCTTCTAAAATTCATATGTTGGGACCTAATACCCAATGGTACAGTATTAATAGGTGGAGTCTTTGGGGAAGTGATGAAGTCATTAGGGTTTCTCCCTCATAAATGTATTAGTGCTCTTATAAAAGAGTTCGAAGGAATACCATTATGCCTTTTTATGTGTCTGCCTTCCACCACATCAGAAGGCAGCAAGAAGGCACCATCTTGGAAGCAGAGGGAGACCTTTCACTCAGACACTGAATCTGCCTGCACTTTCATCCTGGACTTCCCAGTCTACAGAACTGAAAGAAATAAATGTCTGTTGTTTACAAATTACCCAATCTAAGGTATTATGTTATAACAGCAGACTCAAAGTAAGGCATTGAGTCACATAAAATATTTGGGAAAATAAGGTTGGTAACCCAACAGAACAAATAAACTTTCAATTTGAACTATGAGATATATATAATAAATGAAGGAAGTATCGATAACATCTATACAAACATTGATGATGGAATCTGCTAGTTAAGAAAATTGGGATATCTGAGGGAACACCTGTAAAAGGCTATTTTCATCATCTGAGACAGATTATTTTTGTATTATTGCTTATTTCTATTCACTTTATATTATTGTTTATGGCTGTAAGAATACATTATTAATGATTGCATACATCAATAGCACAAAGGCAACCAGAGGTCAAAATTAGAACCCTAGCTGGGCATGGTGTCTCACGCATGTAATCCCACCACTTTGGGAGGCCAAGGTGGGTGGATCACCTGAGGTCAAGAGCTTGAGACCAGCTTGATCAACATGGTGAAGACCCATCTCTAGTAAAAATACAAAAGTTAGCCTGGCATGGTGGTGTGCACCTATAATCCCAGCTATTTGGGAGTTTGAGGCAAAAGAATTGCTTGAACCCAGGAGGCAGAGGTTGCAGTGAGCCAAGATCATACCACTGCACTCCAGCCTGGGCAATAGACTGATACTCCATCTCGAAAAAGAAAAAAAGAAAAATTAGAAACCTAAATAATGAGACACTAGAGTAATTACTGAATCATGAAAAACAAAATTGGTTTCAGTATAGTTTTTGTATATAATGTGTCCTGACTTTTCTAAATCACTTGAAAAATACAGAACATGATATGCATTCACCAACAACCTGAATCAGTAAGCCCAATTAAATCCAAAAATTTAATTGAGAAAACTTAATTAAAAATTAATTTGAATTTTAGGAGCAGTTTCCTTTAATAGGAGATCTGTTAAATAAATTACATGCTATAGCATTCAGCCATTAAAATAAATAATGGTAATAGCAATAAGAAATACTTATTGAGAGCTCTCAATATTTATTGAGAGCTTACATATTGAGAGCTTACTCGCTATGTGTTTTAATTTCATTACCTCAACAATTATCAGTAATATTATTTTTTTATTAATATGATTTTATAATGATATAATAAGATCTATAAAAATAGTTATAACACAAGAAAATTAATTATTATTTGCAATAAACTCATAATAAGCATTAACTACATTACATACAAGTGATTACATGTCTGTCATACTCCTCAGTTTTTCAACTTCCAAATGTTTAAATCGTTCTAGAATACTTAGGATTCATTAGATCAAATATGGATTCCTGTTATAAATAGAGACCATTTCAAAGTATAATTGTTCCTGCGGAGCAGTCTAGTAAAAAACAAAAACAAAGTATAATTGTGATCACAGAATAAGAATTTTGGAGTTTGATTCTATATAGATTTCTATAGAGAATGGTATGACCTCACCTGTGTTGGAATAAAGTATACATTTAAAGACATCTTATATCTTTCCATATCATCCTTCTTTTATATCCATAATTACCTCTATGAAGTGTCCTTCTTGCCACCTAAGAGTTCCCAACAGCATTATTCTAATGGGCCTCATCTGCAACGCTGAACATATATAACGTCTTACACTGACTGTAAATAGCCAAACCACCTTTGCAAGTTCAGAGACAACAAATCAATGCATGATAAATAACACTGTTCCACTTCTGACTAAAAAATAGGAAGTTAAAGTATTTCCCATTATTATTAGCAAAAAACTGAAAATGTTCTGCCTTTGAAAATAGATGTTGATTTTTCTTCATGATAGAATATAAGTTCATCTATAGAAGGTGTTGAATACATTCTTAATAAAATGTTTTTGTCCAACAATCTAACCAGGCCCTTTGGAAAATAAATGTAAGAAAAATTACCTTATTTATTTGTATTCTCTACAGTAAGTATTTAGAGGATTTAATAAATCTACAAAGAGTTATTTAGAATAGTGAGAATATCAGGAGCCAAAAGAGACTATTCCTACAACATGGTTTTTGACAAATAGGCATTTGAAACCGCCTTTGTAAAAATTATAACTGAGAAAATCATGACAGTGAAAGAGATCAGACTTAACCAACTCCATCTTGCTTCTAAACTTTAAGCTACCCTTGTTCATTCCTGGGTGTGGGCTGAACTAACCTTGGGAAGGAATTTTTAGTTTATGGTTTGACTCCCAAACAAAACTGATCATAGCCCTTTCCAAAAAAAAAGAGAGAGAGAGAGAAATCTTGCATGGGTGCCAGTGTGCCTTTGTAGGACTAAAAATTTAGCTACAAGATTAGAAATTTTGGTTTAGGAGCCATGCAGCCTCTGGCTGCAGGACTTTGAATCTCCCCAAATTATTCTTGGGAATAACATCACTATTGTAATACCTAAGATCAGTGCTTGAGATATTTTGCAGACTCTGCATTCCAGTGCACCAACTGACAACACCCAGATGGGTAATCTGGCTCAGCAAGTTCTGTGATCGCACTCAGGAACAGAAAACAGCAAGAAAAACTCACTTTGGCACCACTAGGATTCCATCTCCAACCAAGTCCCTACCTGCCAAATTATCCTTAAAAATTCTGATCCAGGAATGTTCTGGGAGACTGATTTGAGTAATAATAAAACTCCAGTCTCCCACATAGCCAGCTCTGTGTGAATTATTCTTTCTCTATTTAATTTCCCTGTCTTGATAAATTGGCTCCGTCTAGGCAGTGAGCAAGGTGAACCCATTGGGTGGTTACACATTTGAATAAATATGCTATAAGGTGTTGTGCATTTTCAGTGACACAACAAAACCCAGAAAAAATTAGCAATTAATTATGATGGTGTCCCTATGTTGGTAGATGATGATGAGTGGGGAACAATGGGAAGAGTATAAATGAGAAAAAGATTATAGATGAAATATAATTTAAACTAAGTCTTGATAAATGAGTAGAATTGTTAATCACAAAAGCAATCCATGTTGACTGAACAGCATGGGTGAGGCCTTGAATACTATAATATATATAATTTAATTAGAGACTGGAGATTGAAGCATATAAGGGTAAAGGAAGAAAATTACATACTCAAATATTGGGTCTAGCTAAAAACAATCTTTTTTTCTTCTTCTTTTTTTTTTTTTTTTTGAGATAGAATCTTGCTCTTATTGCTGAGACTGGAATGCAGTGGTATGATCGTGGCTCACTGCAACTTCTGCCTCCTGGGTTCATGTGATTGTCCTTCCTCAGCCTCCTGAATAGCTGAGATTACAAATGTCTGCCATCATGTATGGCTAATTTTTGTACTTTTAATAGAGATAAGGTTTCACCATGTTGGCCAGGTTGGTGTCAAACTCTTGACCTCAGGTGATCCACCCACCTCAACCTCCCAAAATACTGGGATTATAGGCATGAGCCAACACGCCTGGGCAATCTTGAGTGTCAAAATAAGACGTTCCTAATTGATTGAATAAATAAAAAAGAGTAATATAAGAATATTGAGCAAGATTCCTGGCTAGGAGACGAGAAGTCTACTGGAATTTGCAAGAATTATCTTGAAAGATAATTTCGACAGTATAATTAAGATAAAATGAAACTTTGAACTGAGAGTAACTTGGTTTTATCTTTTTTTTCCTGAGACAGAGTCTCACTCTATCACTCTATTGCCCAGGCTGGAGTACAGTGGTGCAGTTTTGGCACTGTAACGTCCACATCCCAGGTTCAAGCAATTCTCCTGCCTCAGCCTCCCAAGTAGCTGGGATTACAGGTGCTTGCCACCATGTCCAGCTAATTTTCCTATTTTTAGTAGAGACAGGGTTTTACCATGCTGACCAGGCTGGTCTCAAACTCCTGATATCAAGTGATCTACCAGTCTCAGCCTCCCAAAGTGATGGGATTACGGGGTGAGCCTCTGTGTCTGGCCGTAACTTGTTAAAATAGATGCCAAATAGCTATTGCTATAGCTCTAGTACTTTCTTGTAACTGTTTTCCAAAGAAACATGTTCAGAGAATGAACACCTAAGGAAAACTATAGATGATAGGGAAGACTCACTGAATAAATTGTGTGTGTGTATTGCTTTTTTTTCTTTTTTTCTTTTTTACTATATAATAATTTTCAACTATGTTATCAATTATGGAGCATCATAAAAAGATTAAAAGACAAATTAATGTACAAAAAAATCTTGAGTATAATTATGGGAAACCTCCCCAGTAACATATCAAAAAGTCCATTTATCCTCTCAAGTATTTGCTTGTAAAAAACAGAGAAGAAGAAAAGTTCTCACCAAGAAAGCTTTTTCTTTCTCTTACAACATTAATTACGTTGTCAGCTGGAGCTAAAATTATGAGATAGGCAGAGGCAATCTGATTCTCATCTCGTTTAAACTTGTCAGTTCCAAAATGAAGTCTAGAGTTAGGAAAAATGGAGAAAGTCTCCCTCCTCATTTAGAGACAAATAGAAAGTCCAGCTCCGGAATTTTGTTTTGGAAAGGAGAGTCACTCACCAGCGGACACTCATCTCTTTTTAAAAGTATTGCTAATTCATTCCCTTACCTGACCCCCAGGGCTGGAAGTCTTGATGCTTTTCATCAGAAGATGCTCCCATTCCCATCCTTAGCACCGCAATGAGCCATCTGTGCCTTTGACCCATTGCTGAGGGGAAATGTATCTCTCAACGTGTTTCAGAGCTGCCGAGACTTACACACAAATTTTCAAGTTGAACTTTTGCTTCAACCCAGCGTTCTTACATCCTAGCTCTGCTGTTTTACATAGCTTGCTAGACAACTATTTGTTAGAACTCTGACTCCTGACTCCCAAATTGGTCTTAGTGTATTTTATAACATCAAAGGAGAAACGGGAGGGAAGGAGAGAGAAACCCAGAAGAGCAGAGGTAGATGAAGTGTGGAAAAGTAGATTAGCCAGTAAAGGAAGGGTTAGAGTATGGAGTGCAAGATGTGAAATGCAGAGGCTGAGTGGGCAAAGAAGCATATGCTTTGCACCGGGGATCAAAACCCATTGAAAGTGCTATGCAGCGCAATTGCAAGGAGTTTAAATACAGATCCTGTTCAATCAAAGGCTTGTTTTTTGTATCTCCTACATGTTGTGAATTCATCTCACTGTTCCCTTGGAGTTGTGAAATCCATGACTTTTCCGCCCCCCCCCCAAATAAAGCCCTTTTTTTCATCAGGTGTTAATAATATAAAGAGAAGGAAAAAAAGGCTTTTAAAATTTTTCATTTTCTAATATAATTTTATCCAAAAGAAAGTAAATAGATTCAAATAATCTTTTCTTAAAATTAGCTGAGACAATGTTACACATGAAAGATTTTATTGCTGAGATTAATATATTTCATCAAATTCCACCCACCACTGCACATGCATACCATTCTGATTGTCACATCAATTTTCTGGATTAGGAATGTTTTTGGTGTGAAAAAAAACTGGTTTCAATGTTGATTTTTTTTTTAAAAGAAGCTTAGATGCACTAGAGTATTGACTTAATGGGGAAAAAAGCATCACTTGAAGCAAGACGGGCAGTTTGTTCCATTCACCAATGCTCTGCCCACAGCTTAGATTTGACACTCCAATGAGATCCAAAGATGATAACAATGCCTAAATTCAGGTTAGGGTACATGAGCTAGGAGATAACAGCCTCTCCCTTATCTTCTTCATAACCTGAGTCTTAAAGGTCAGGTAATGATGGCAAACAGACCAAAAAAGAAAAAAAAGCATCAAAAACAAAATCAACAAAAAAGTTTTATTGTCCATTTAAAAAAATAACAGGCCCTGATAAGTAACAAAGAATCTTGATTTTAAAAAAGAAAATGCATTTACCAATTTTTCTAATCTTTTTAAAGTTTTTCAATAGTTCTAAATTAAATCCTTTTCACCATTATCTCTTTATCCATCAGAAAATCCAAAGGGTATTTGGATTCAGACATCCAATGCACCAAAGATCTTTCATTACACAGCACAAACAAGCACTTTTATTGAACAAGAACCCAATTACTTAACCTAGCTTCAGGTTTCATTCTACCCTGCAGCATATACTCTGACAGAAACCTACTAATCTCTTCTGATGGACGTTGTGACATATCAGTTCTGATACACAGAGATGATTCCTAACCTTCTTGTAGAGAACCAATGATTAAATAAACTGAGATGCCCATCTCAGTTTCTATGGACCAATGAATAACAATGAGGAAAGTTATTCTCATATGGGCCCTTTTCTCCTCTGTGTAAGGCATACTCAGAGAGGAAAAAAGGAAGGGAGGTTATGCTCTGAGAAACTGACCAGCATTTTCCAAATGCCTGTGCTGGCATTGCCTAAAGTTCTTTCTAGTTTATCTCTGCACTTTAAATTACTGTCATACCTTTCCCACCCATATCTTGCTAGAAGAGAAGAAAATCAATGCCTTAAAGCTCTTGTACCTCTGCTGCTGCCGTTAGAAAAATGTTTTGATAAATAATGTTAACAAGTTGACCTTTCTGTCAGTAATTCTCAACACTGAATGTGCATTAGAATAACCTAGGAGCTTTTAAGGAAAACTGATCCCCATCTCTGGAGATGCTGATTTAATTCATCAGGCTGGGACCTGGGCAATATTGCTTTTTAAAAGCTCTTCATATTATGACAATAATATAGCTAAATATTAGAAGCATTGATTCATGTAGTAATTATTATATTGAATAAAGAAGAGAACTTAGAGAGCATTCAGTCTAGCCTGATATCCAATGCTGGAATATCTTCAAGAAAAATGTCTGAAAATTTACAGAAATGAAAAAATTGTTAATCCACAAGGAAGTCCATTTCTTTGGTTTCTTTTTAACATTAAATCCTTAGAAAAGGTCTCCAAGATACTTCAAAGTATGCATGTATAAGACTGCTCATGAAAAAACTGTTTATATTAAAAATAAACTCAATAATTTAATGCCTACCTGTAAGGAACTAGAAATGAATATATGTGTATGTATATAGATGTGTCTATATATATATAATACATGCAATACATATTAGTCCATTCTCAAGCTGCTGTGACTCAAGAATGGGTAATTTATAAAGAAAAGAGGTTTAATTGACTCACAGTTGCACAGGGCTGGGGAAGCCTCAGGAAACTTACAATACTGATGGAAGAAACCTCTTCACAGGGTGGCAGGGAGAAAAGTGCCAGCAGAGGAAATGCCAGATGCTTATAAAACCCTCAGATTTCATGAGAATTCACTCACTGTCACTAGAACTGCATGGGGGAAACCACCCCTATGATTCAATGACCTCCCACCAGGTTCCTCCCATGACATATTGGGATTATGTGGGGATTATGGGATTGTAATTTAAGATGAAATTTGGGTGAGGACACAAGGCCAAACCATATCAATATCTATATATATGTGTGCATGTGTCTATATGTGTGTATAAACATACATATTTGTATATGTGTATACATGTGTATATGTAGTGTGTGTGTGTGTGTGTGTGTGTGTGTGTGTGTGTGTGTGAAGGCTTAGATAAAGGGAACAGGGAGAATATCTTCAGTGTAAAATGTTTTCAGAATGTACCTTATAATATATGTATAATTATATGTATAATATATATAATATATATTTCTAACTCTGTAAATAATGGTTACTACAAAGGTAACTTTTATCTTTATGCCTTTCTTATTTTTATATTTTAATCATTTGTAAGAATTATTTTTTAAGTACTTCAATTAGAAGAGGTTACTTGGATGCTGGAATAACAAAACATTTGTGTGTCTTTTTTAATATTTTCAGTATCTTCCCAATCTTGATATGAAATCTGTTTTTTGAGCTATACAGAATGAAGTTATCGTCTTATATATGACAGTCTTGAAAGAATACAATAATGTGTCCCTTTGGTGGAAGAAACTCCATTTCTTTCATATTTGTCACAGCCCTTCAAAGGCTGTGTCCTATAAGCTGGGTATTATGTGTCAGTATTAAAGGACATGGAATTTTTTTTTTTTTTTTTTGAGATGGAGTCTCACTCTGTATCCAGGCTGGAGTACAGCGGCATGATCTCAACTCACTGCAAACTAGGACATGGAAATAATTTTACAAGTTCTTGCCATTAAGAAGTTTGCATCCTAATCATGGAGATAAAAATAAAATAATAAAAATATCAATAGTAGAAAATAGTATTTTGGGGGCAGGCATGGTGGTTCATGCCTGCAATCCCAGCACTTTAGGAGGCTGAGGCAGTTAGATCATTTGAACTCAGGAGTTTGAGACCATCCTGGGCAATATGGCAAAACCCTGAATCTACAAAAAAGACAAAAATTAGCTGGGCATGGTGGTGTGTACCTATAGTCCAAGATAGTTGGGAGGCTGAGGTGGGAGGAGGGTGAGCTCAGGAGATTGGGGCTTGCAGTGACCTGAGATTGCATGACTGCACTCCAACTTGGGTGCCAAAGAGAAACCCTGTCAAGAAAAGAAGAAAGAAGGGCAGAAGGGAAGGAGGGTGTGAGGGTGGGAGGGAGGAAGGAAGGAAGGCAGGAAGGCAGGCAGGAAGGAAATGACAATAGTATTTTCAATATATAATTATTTACAATCAGAGGAAATGAATGCATAGCAGGGAGCCTATTGTCTCAAGAGGCTGGCCAGTAAACAGAGGAAGAATAAAGTTGGTAAATTGGCATGGAATATTTTTATCAAAATTCACTTTTCAACTTAACAAAGTATTTATACGTGTAATTTTATTTCAATCTTAGAATAGCCTCAGATATTAATAACCCCAGTTTATGACTGCAGGAATGGAAGTACATGATACTATGGCTTTAAGATCCTTTTCTTCTCTGAACATGCTCCAGTTCATCAATGTTGCTCTAAAATAGCCATGTCAAGAACTGGAGACATTTTCTACAGATGCTGTGATCAGTGCAGAGCAAGGGGCATTACAGGGTCCTTTGATCTTGACACTAATACCTGTAATACTCTGGTCTCCAGTGGAGATGGTAGCAAACATTGTCATAGAAAGAGATAGGAATGAGCAGCTAAGCCCACCTGGAAGAGTCAATGAAAGCTTCAGAGAGGAGAAACTGTTGGTTTGAACTGAGATTTGAAAGACAAGAAAAAATTTTCCAGAGGAATAAATAACAGGGGCTTCATTCCAGGCAGAGAAGACAGCGCAACCGAAAACACCACTGTATGTTTAGGCACTACGGGTGTTTTCTTTGGAGTTACACAGAATAAAGCTGGGGGAAAATGAACATGATGGACTACAGGAGATTGCAAGTCTCAGATACTGGGTTAGGGCTACAATGACAGGAACAAAGGAATAAATAGGAGTGAAGTTAGGAAGGTAGACAGAAGACAGACCATTAGTATTTCCAGAATTTGGATTTGACCCTAGTGGCAACAGACACAAAAAAGGAATATTTTTTTTTGTCCTGAAAATTACTGGTGTATTTGCAAGAAGCTAAAGAGAACCGAAAGCATATATAATAGAGACTCTCAGCTAAAATAAAATGTCCACATAAATATCAGTAGCTTTTAAGTTGAAATGACGAATTTATTACTTTTGTAATTTTTACTTGCTCTTGGGAACACAGTCGAACCCTTTTGTGAGGAATGATTGCCTTTTTCATTAAGTTATGCACAGTATATAAGTCAACAGGTGCCTAATACGATTGCTTGTGGTTAGGATCACTTTCAAATTTGTTTCGACATCATATTTCCATCAGAATATTCTATGCCAGTTAATACAAAAAAGTATGGCATACTTCCATTAGGATTATTCATTGCAAGTTGTTTATTATGATTTTTTGCTTCCAATTTCTCATCAAATGAAAGACCATATCTTAGCTTTTCTTGAACAATTTTGAGCTTTATTTCTATAGTATAGATGTCTATTGCATATCCTAAAATTGGGATCCCATTGGGAACAACAGGATTCCACGGTAAGGAAAGAAAATATAAAGTCATGTATATGAGAAGAGATTTTTCTCCCTCTTAGTTCTAATATTTGTTAATATAGCATACTGTTTTTCTGTGATGTAAAAATATTTCTCTAAAGACACTAAATTTAGAATTTTAAACAATATTATGTTCTCTGAAATGCTTATAAATTATTTTTTGAGATTAAAAAAATTATGAGGTAATAAGTAGTTTGAGACAATTACAGAACAAGGCTATTTATTTTTTATTTGGAATATGAGACCAAAATGTTTTTGTGGTATCCAGTGTTAAGGATTACAATGATTACTTTTATCTGATAGAAGTCTAATTTATAACATCCATATGCAGATTAATTATTATTGTTTCACATTATATTGTCAAATTTCCCCAGCTAATAAAGCCTCAGATAATGAGGCTGGCAGACAAGATTATTTTCTGGACTTTTCAAGGTCAGTATGTCAATTAAGATTGTGGGCTAATTCATTAGTACTGGGAAAAAAAATGAACATGCTGAGCTACAGGAGATTGCAAGTCTGGGATATCAAGCGTTCGTATTGACTTATGACAGCCTCAAGTTCTCCATTTTAGTAAGTGATTTAGAGGCACAAATTACTTTTCCACTAATTTGACAGAGATGAAAACTTACTAAAAATTGCAAAATATAGCAGAGACTCAAAGATTGCTGTATCACATAAATCAGTAAACCATGGTGTATATATAGAGCCAAATCCTCTAAGTACCTGAGTTTTCTGTTTCACTTAGAGGCAACATGAATTTGTTTAAGTAATTAATTCATTTATTTGACAAGGACTTATAATTTACTAAATATGTACTCTGTACGAGGTTCTGTGTTAGCCCCTTGGGAAGCAGAACAAAAGAGGCAACCATAATCTTCACCCTCACATAATTTATGGAGACAGATATGAAACAATTAAGTACACACACAGTTGTTAATTATATTTGGCACGAGTGCTAGAAAGGAGAAGTACTGCATGCTATGAAAACATGAAATTGTTACTATATGGTACGTTAAAAAGAAAAAAACAATGTGGTCTAAATATATTTACAGAATAATTCAGTAAGTATTTACCGAGTGACTACTATATTCCATTCATTCTGTGGGTCTTGGGAATATAATGAAATCATACAGTGTAATTTGGTAAACACATATACATAGCAAAAAGTATTTTTAAAAAGCTATGGAAACATGGGTAAAAGTAGGGTGGCCTATGAGATTTAAAAAATGGTTTCAGAGAGTCAACTCATTCATTTCTCTATTCAAAAAATATGTATTAAACACCAATAATATTCCCAATATGGGGCTTGATGTTGGAGATTTATGACAATTAAATACACCCTTGTCTATATAGATCTCACAGTTTACAGCAGCAGTCTCAATCAGGGTCAATTTTGCCCTTCAGGGAACATTTGGCAATGCCCAGAGATATTTTCCTATGCTAACTGAGGAAGGGGGCCATTATTGTAGTGAATAAAGGCCAGAGGTGCTATTACATATTCCACCATGCAAAAAACAGCTCCGACCAACAATGAATAGCTATCTAACCTAAAATGTCAATAGCACCAAGGGTTAGACAAACCCTGGCAGAAACAGGGAAATAAGTAAATACTTTTTCAATTACAATGCCAAGTTATTAGCGTTAAAATGGTGCTGTGTTTTAAAATACCATCAGCAAAGTAGAAGATGGATTTGACAGGTAAAGGCAAGAAGGCAGAAAGATCACTTGACTTGGAATTCTTTTATTGCAAATTATGGTATGATGCTGGAAAGCCCTGGATTAGGGCTATCAAAATAAAACTAATAGGGTCATAAAAAGTGTATGTGAGAGGAAATTTCAGAGGTAAAATAAACTTTCATATATTGACCATACAGTATCATGAAAATTTGGAAGAAGAAAGGGTAGAAGGCCAGGTGCAGTTGCTCATGCCTCTAATCCCAGCACTCCGAGAGGCCAAGGCCGGCAGATCACTTGATCCCAGGAGTTCGAGAACAGCTTGGGCTACATAGGGAGACCAAATATTAGCTAGGCATGGTAGCATGAGCCTGTAGTCGCAGCTACTCTGGAGGCTGCAATGGGAGGATCACTTGAGCCCAGGAAGCACAGGTTATAGTGAGCCGAGATAGTGCACTGCAGTCCAACGTGGACGACAGAGTGAGATCCCGTCTCAAAAAAAAAAGGAGTTGAAGCAGATGAACAGTCAATTACTACCTTAAGAGCTATTTAGTTGAGGTAATACATTAGTGTTAAGACCTGCAAATGTAGGAATAAAGGAAAAGGAGCAAGTTTTGAGGGGAATGAATAATGACAATAAAAATAATATTGATGTGCTATAGGTCAGGCAGCACGCTAATCACAGAAAACATTATTAAATTTGTCATAACTGTGTAGGAAAGTAATACTATTTGAAGTAAATACTCTTATCCTCAATTTTTCAGACTGCAGAAGAGAGATTAAAAAAATTATTCAAAGTCCTGTTGCTTAATGGTAGCAATATCTAAATACTTCAACAGGTGTTTATCATTTTCTAAAGCCAAGGTCTTCAAAACTCTATGCTCTATTGCATAAACAAAGAGGAAACTAGAAAATCCAGGTTGACTTTTCACACTCTGGATCCAGATTGCCCTGGTTCCCCGAAAAACAGAACCTGGTGCCAATGCTTGCTTGTATGCTACTAGCTATTACAGTGCACATCTCAGGGAAGCAGAGCGAGTCATTAGAGTAGAGTGAGCAAACATTCCATTTTGTCCAGCATGCTTCTTTGTTCAACCTTGCAGGAGAGTCTTCCAAGAAGCTGCAGGCACTATTCTATTTCAAGATAGTCTATCCAGAGGAACGAATGAATAATAGAAACCAGCTCTGCACACCATTCATTAAACATTTGCTCCAAAGCATTCACTCAACTGCCCTTCCATGTTAATCAAGTGGATCTGAGTGGCAGCAGAGATATCCTAGGGCAGGCGGCAAGAAGGACCAAGTATGAGCAGAAGACGAGGCACTGTGGAGCTGTGCCTGTGAGAATCAATCACAAGGAAGGTGGTGCAATATAAGATGCCAAGTCCCTAAGACAATTGCAGGTGGGAAGGTATGGGATGGTGTGTACAAAGGAGCTGATCTATCTGGTGGCTACAAATCACCAGCTTTGTCACTTTGGGTAAGTTATGTTCTCATCTTTAATATTCTCATCCATAAAACAGAGAAAACCAGAAACATATTGTGAGGATTAAATGATTTAAAATACATCAATCAGTTTAAACAGTGCCTGCCACAACATTAGCACCAGATGCAATATTTGTTATTACATCACTACCATCACCATTGTTGAGATAAGAAAAGTAGCTCCTTCCACTCTGGAGCTGAGTGATTGTAACAGCAAATTCTTAGGATCCTGAGGAGCTGGCCTGTCCCTCAGAGTTAAGGGCATAATGTTCTGTTACCAAGTAGAAAGAATCTCATAAAATATCAAATGCATCCCCTTCCTGGCTAATAAGAGAGACTGTTTTCCTTTACCAAGTAGAGCTTTAGCTTCGGTCTATTATTCCTTTTTTCTAGGTAAGATTTATTAAGATACCCAATTATATATTTCTGTCTGCTTCCTCTTATCTTCCAATCCAGAGCAAAGCCCCATCTCCTTGAACCCTTGCCCCAAATCATATAACCCAAGCACAATCCTATATTGAGTTCTAACATCCTTTTGCTAAAGGTGACCAAAGCTCCCCATGATGTGTGTTCTCCCTTATTGCAAAAATCAATAAATTCAACTTGCTTAACTTTAAGTGTATACCTAGCGGGCTTCGGCTGAGGAGTATTGTCATCATCTTATCAACATCATCATCAACATCATCAGCAGTGTCACCTCCTAAAGCTGGAAAATTAGATCAACAACATATTTGTGGAATTTTAGCATTTAAGTTGTAATGAAAGTCAAAAATAGAGGAAATTACAGAAAGAGAAAATGTCAAGTGGCAGAAGCAAATTGCCTAGGGCTAAACCAGAGAGGACACACTAGCATTGAAGGGACAAGTCAAATTAAAAGAATCAATTACTTTTTTTCAATGAATGACTTTATGAGTAGTCAAGTAGGAGAGGAGAGATCAGCTTATGGAAAGAAGGGAGTTTTAGGAATGTCATGGTGTTCCCATGCACTTGATTCAGAAATGTCCAAATAAGAACTAGGGAAAGCCCATTGGATTGGACGGACTGATAGCCAACACTTCAAAGAGTATATGAGTAAATAAAAGACATATTACAACGGGTGAAGTCATGAGTGGGAGATAGGGAAATTAACGTCTTTTAAAGTATGAATGTGAATAGAGGGAGATGGAAATTTAATTGGAGGTAAATATAGGGTTGCAGGAGGGATAACTTATGACAGAGAGAAGCAGACACCTTAGTCTGCTTTAAGAAAGCATCTGGCCGAGTACAGTGGCTCACACCTGTAATCTCAGCACTTTGAAAGGCCAACGCGGGTGGATCACTTGAAGTCTTGAGTTCGAGACCAGCCTGGGAAACATAGTGAAACCTCGTCTCTGCTAAACATATAAAACTTAGCCAGGTGTGGTGATGGGCACCTGTAATCTCAGCTACTTGAGAGGCTGAGGCAGGAGAATCGCTTGAAACCAGGAGGCAGAGGTTGCAATGAGCTAAGATTGTGCCACTGTGCTCTAGCCTGGTGGACAAGAGCAAAACTCCATCTCAGAGAAAAAAAAAAAAAAAAAAAAAAGGAAAGTTTGCAGACCCAAGAAAAAGAGAGGAAATTTGAGGAATGAAGGTTCTAGAGTGTGTAGGGGGAGGAAAGATCAAGAATTCTGTTGGAGAACTAACCCTGAAAAAAAGTAAAGACATTTCATTCTCTGAAAATAGATGAATGAAAGATAAATACTGATTTTGCTAAGTGAGAAGTTTCTGTCTAGAAGGTGAGGAGAGGCAGCTAAGGAATTTCATCACAGTTGACTTTTGTTCTCTCAGTCAGAAAATAGTCTATGACATTTGTTAAGGGTGAAGGTTAGCAGTGTGGCAAACCTGGAAGAGCCACAACAGAAAAGGAAACTGCAGGCAAGAAGAAAAAAAGAAAAAGACCGTCAGGCATTATGAAGATGGAAGGAAGACAGGCAATTCTGCACGCATCACTCTAACAGACCTGGTCAGCATGGCTGTGTGGTAACTCTAGCCGTCCTCAACAGCTGAGGTCAGGACAAGAGAGATCAAACACCAAGGCTGATCCCTGTTGTCAATGGTAGGTTTTCTGAGGTGGAACAAAGGGAAAAAAGGAGAAAAATCTGAGGAGAGCACAGTTTAAATGAGGGATCAGTGGGTCCAGGCTAGATAAATGGAAAAGCCAAGGTAGCCACAGACTGACTGATTTAGGGAGCTTAAAGTTCTTTTTTTTTGAGACAGAGTTTCACTCTTGCAGCCCAAGCTGGAGTGCAACGGCACTATCGTGGCTCACTACAACCTCTGCCTCCCAGGTTCAAGTGATTCTTCTACCTCAGCCTACCAAATAGTTGGGATTACAGGCATGCTTCACCACGCTCAACTATTTTGTATTTTTAGTAGAGACGGGGTTTCTCCATGTTAGTCAGTCTGATCTTGAGCTCCCAAACTCAGGTAGTCCACCCGCCTCAGCCTCCCAAAGTGCTGGGATCACAGGTGTGAGCCACCACGCCCAGCTGGGAACTTAAAGTTCTATAGGTGGCAGGATATGGAGTGCCATTGAGGGAATTAAGGTTAGAAGAACAGAGTGTTTCAGATAGTTTAAGATTTCAGAAATAGAACAGTTGAGCAGGATAGTAAGATATATACAATGGTATAGAAATTTGGCCTTGAAGTTGGGAGAGGGTGAAGGAAAGCACTAGAGAAAAAGGGTTCCAGGACCTTAGGGACCAGGAAGTGTGTGACATGTTAACAGGAAACAAATTTTAAAAGACTTAAAATAGAAATGAGTTATTCATATCCAAAAGTCATTTCTATTTATTATATTTTCACAGGGAAAATAGGATTCCTACACTACTGTAAAACAAACAAACAAACAAACAAAAAACCCAAAAGGGGCCAGGCGCAGCGGCTCATGGCTGTAATCGCAGCACTTTGGGAGGCTGAGGTAGGAATCACCTGAGGTAAGGAGTTCGAGACCAGCCTGGCCAACATGGTGAAACCCTGTTTCTAATAAAAATACAAAAATTAGCCAGGCGTGGTGGTAGGTGCCTGTAACCCCAGCTACTCAAGAGGCTGAGGCAAAAGAATCTCTTTTGAGTCTGGAAGGCAGAGGTTGCAGTGAGCTGAGACTGTTCCACTGCAATCCAGCCTGGGCAACAGAGCAAGACTCCATATCAAAAAAAAAAAGAAAGAAAGAAAAGAAAACACCTTTAACATTTAATATTATAATTCAGAAAATAGTTTGGTAACAGTATTATTAAACTGAAGTGGGAAATTTTTTTAAGCATATTTCTCACTCACTACATATAGACATGGCCTTCTGAAGAAGTTGCCAAATAGATTTTCTTGTGCCCAGAGAGGCCACTCATATAGGACAAAGCCTTACAGGTTGATTACAGGTTCTGGAAAAGAGTGGGCCATAGTGCTGTTATCCGCTAATATGAATTTAAATATAGATTTTTAAAATCTATTTTAAAAACTATATTATCAAAAGAATAGAATACAGTTCTTTTATCACTTTTCTATGTATGAAATTCTTAAGAGGAAGTGTGACTGTATAAATGTGGGGTCCCTGGTAAATATTTGGTGCTCATACTAGTTTTATTTAGCCCTTTAAAGAAATTTAGTATTCTCAGTCTTGATGAAATTTTAAAA
This sequence comes from Cebus imitator, assembly GCF_001604975.1. Classification (NCBI taxonomy): domain Eukaryota; kingdom Metazoa; phylum Chordata; class Mammalia; order Primates; family Cebidae; genus Cebus; species Cebus imitator. The sequence continues at coordinate 2,617,525 of NW_016107401.1, read as the reverse complement.
TACAATTTGTTATATCTTTTGTTCTACTAGGATATCTGACTTTTAGAGGTGGGTTAGTAGGACAGAAAATTTTTAAAATACACATATTTTACTTGATAAAAATAAGACTATATTCTACATCTATGTTATTAAAAAAATCTAATTTCCAAAGAGAGAAGTTTCCACTTACATCCTTGAGAAAATATGTTTGTTAATTCTTAACATGTTTACTCTACTATTTTTGGTAGTGTCATATTTTAAGGTGTGCCTTTTCCTTGCTGCCAACACCGTGGGAATAATAAGAACCACTAAGATGCGATGGCAAAGAAATGCCAAAAGTACTTAAATCGGATATTTTGGCAAAACTTGTGTTATTTCAACAATCTGACTATGATACAAAGAATTTTCTTTTACAAATTAGGTGACTTTAGTGTTGTATAGAGCTAAAAGGTATTATTTTTTTTTCCTGGAATCCTCAGGCAATATTATAACTGACTTATCTAACTCATCTCAATTAGTTTTTAATACGATATCAAAAGGTGGACCAATTTTCTCTGGTTTCTCCTGAGACTTGAAGATAATTAAATGAAGGTACAATCCTGACTATCTCCTGAGGATAATTTTTGGCTACTTTTTGAGACTTTTTATTTCTAATTTTCATTGGTCCTATTGGACCTATGCTCCATTCTGACCCTCTCTCTATTCTCCAAGGGCGATTAGGATCTCTGCTTACTTATTTTGCTATAAAATATGGATAACTCTTATTTTGAACTTTCAGTTTATCTGCAGGGCTGGGAGAGCCTAGTTAGTTTTTACCTAGGAATCTACTCTTATTTTTCCCAAAATTTTACTCTTATTGAGTCTATATATAAATAATGAGGCTGAGTTGTATGTTATTAGATAGTAACCTGTGTCTCCTTGGTTTGGATAATGTAGATTTCAAGATCCTTATTCTTGTCTCTAAATTTCCACATAGCTATTAGGATAATCAGAAATTATAAATGTGTCATGTTTAAGTATCTAGAACTTTGTATCTAATTGGCAGCCACTAGTCATATGTCCATTCAGCCCTTAAATGTGTGGCTAGGCAGGATGCAGTGGCTCACGCCTGTAATCCCAGCACTTTGGGAGGCCCAGGCAGGCAGATCACGAGGTCAGGAGTTCGAGACCAGCCTGGCCAACATGGTGAAACCTCATCTCTACTAAAAATACAAAAATTAGCCAGGCATGGTGGCGGGAGTCTGTAATCCCAGCTACTCAGGAGGCTGAGGAGGAGAATCACTTGAACCCGAAAGGCAGAAGTTGCAGTAAGCTGAGACCTACCATTGCACTCCAGTCTGGGTGATGGAGTGAGACTCTGTCTCAAAAAAAAAAGAAAGAAAGAAAAGAAATGTGTGGCTAGTCAAAATTAACATGTGCTCTAAGTATAAAATGCAAAGCAGATAATGATGTCTTAGTATGAAAATAATAATGTAAACTATCTTGATAATTTTTGCATTGATTAGATATTAATAATTTGCTAAAACATATTACTAAAATATATTTCCTGTTTCTTTTTGCTCTTTTTAGTGTGGCTATCACAATTTAAAACTTACATATATGGTTGATGTTTGTGGTTCCCATTATCATTGTATTGAAAAAAAGTTTAAAATTAGTACTGTTAGCAAATGTTGTATTCCAAATACAAATAGATATAAAGAATGTTGTAAAATCAAAGTTTTGCGACTTTGGACTTATTACACAAAATAGTTTATGTTATTATTATCAGTCCAGGGAAACTAAAATAGAGTAAAGATTAAAGTATATGCTTTCTTGATTCTTACTCATCCTAATTCTCAGGTATCAATCTCTCAGCTATTATTAAACTCCATTTCTTTATTCTTTCTCTCTAAAAGTAGCCAAGATTTTAACAGCAGTTGTTTAAGGGAATACATTGATAAGAACCAGATTTTAAAGTGTCTCAGAGTGAAACTCAATAACTCAATAATATGGTTTCATACTGTTTATAATATCATGTGTAATTCTGCTGAAATGACATATTCAAGATTTCTGATGCAGTATGTGGTGGAACAGAGCCCCTACATCTTGTATTTCTAGCATTCGTTACACATTAAGATGGTTATGCAAAGCAGAGAATATAAAAAACCACTGGTCTTACATTTATACTTTTCTGGTCACAAATGTGCAATGATTCCTCATGTAACATTTTGGAAATACCTCACCGCTGAAGGCACTAAAATGATTCAGCACTCCTCTGGTCATGAATAATTCATAGGCAAAGTGCCATAGACCAAATATGTTGCATGATGTGATTCCTAGAGCCTTTTAAAACTTGATCTATGGACTTATTGTTACTGCACGCTTTTTTAAACTATATCTTTGTGGGAGAACACTTACTATGATGAACATGAAATCTGAAACTATTTAAATGATACTACAAAATGCTCCATAAACTTTAAGTACAACATAGAATGATTTCTCCATTTCTCCATGTGAGATGACCAACCTTGGGATTCATGAAAACATCAAACTCTGTTTTAAATATGGGTGTTTTTAAAGCATGATAATATTAACTTTGAAACCATGGATGACTTATTACAATTTTAAAAGTTGTTAACCTTGTCCTTATATCTGTCTCTCATTTTTATTTCCTTTTAATCATCTATTATTCTCCTAAAATAAAGAATTCGTATTTATTATAACAAATTAAAAATAACAAATTGGAAATATCTGATTTTCTTTGATTTTGTAACAGATTAATAATATCAGATCTAGAATGGATCTTAAAAGTCTAAAACTGTTTCGTTGCTTAGACTTTGCTCCATCACACACATTCATGCAATATATCTAATAAATCCTGAGCCAATTTCTACTCCTAGAGTCATGAGTGTCTACACGTTCTTTTTTATGCTTATGTGAAATTAACTTATCTGTAATGTATATCTACTGATACTAATTTACATTGGAATTATAAAAAACAAGTGTAATCCCTTTTATATGTAAATTGAAATTTTTTCTTAACTTTTAAATATCACTCTACATTATCTCCTAGGTGACTTCACTCACAAACATTTATATATATAGCCTAGAATATTTTTCTTTCATTGATGCTCCAGTCCTACATATTCAACCCATGTAACATCTAATGCTTAGTTGTCTTAAGGATATCTCAAGTTCTACACACTGAAAATTATATTTAAGATCTCTATGAACAAATCTGATAAGCAATTGCACTCAGAATGCAATCAACCTTAATACTGGCTTCTTTTTCTCTAACCATATTGTATCTATCAGCATGTCTTACCAACCTTATCTCCTAAATTTTTCTTAAAGTGACTGATTTCTCTCCAGCAATAACTTTAACTCTTTAGAAAAAGTTCTATTATTTCTCACCCAGATGAAGGTAATGGCTTCCAAAATTATTTCCTTCCACCCATTCTTAACACCCTAGAGCACATCAGTCAAAGTGTTTACTTAAATATGTAAATCAGATTAATGCTTAAATTTTTGCACTGTCTTTCCCTGTTATTTATTTTTAAAAAGATCAAAAGATCAAAGACTTTGATCAAAGAAAAAGATCAAAAGATTTAACAATTGCTTGCCATTTGCTACAAAGTCTGGGCTCTGCTTACTACACTCTTGCTTAATTAGTTGTTCCTTCTAATTCAGATATCAGGAAAATCAGCTATGAGGGACAAAATAGCTTTTGTCCAAAAAGCCTTCCTTGACCTTGGTGACCATAATCTTTTCCTTCACTACATCTGCTCATAACACTATGTATCTCAACTTCATAGCATTTAATGTTATAGCTCATAATAATTTTGAAAGAAGGAATTGTAAGTTTCTTTGAACTGACTGCACCATGTGCCATGCCCTAGTTAAGCTGTGGTGACCCCGTGACCAGCACATACACCTCCAGATGGACTCCTGGAGCCAGAAAGTCTGAGTCAACCTTGTGACACTGGACCCTGTGGCCTGATTAACTGACCTGACCTTGCAACGTTCTGCCATTGTTCCTGCCTCAACCGTTCCCACCTCAACAAATAAACCAACTTTGTGACACTGGACTTTGGACCTTGTGACACCACCTCCGGCAATATTCCCCCAGCTTGCAAAAACCACCCTGAACTGTAACTTCAGTAACTTTCCACTGCCTACCCCAAACCTATAAAACCAACTCTCATCCCACCGCCCTCCCTCTGGCTCTCTCTTTGGACTCAGCCTGCCTGCACCTGGGTGAATAAACAGCCTTGTTGCTTACATAAAGCCTATTTAGGTGATCTCTTCATTCAGAGTGCGCTTAAGAGGAATTAAATAGTAAATACAAATTAACTTTTAAAATACATAAAGAAAATGCTTACATTAAGAACTAAAGTGCAGTTTTTGGTGTACATTCATGTTTAACACAATCTAGGCAAATGAAACAGTAATTCAAAGGTTTTAAATATACACCCATACCTGCAAAAACACGTAGACACCTTAAACTACTGCTGCACCAGGCAACAGAAAAATTAGCTTTAAAAATACTATAATTTGTTTGGAGGAAATATGGATACTTTTTTTTTTTTTTTTTTTTTTCCCTTTATGAGACAGAGTCTCGCTCTGTCACCCAGGCTGGAGTGCAGTGGTGCAATCTTGGCTCACTGCAACCTCTGACTCCTGGGTTCAAGTGATTCTCCCGCCTCAGCCTCCTGAGTAGCTGGGACTACAGGCATACCCCACCATGCCCAGCTGGCATACTCATTTTTAATATAATCATGGTTGAAGAAAAGAAGAACATCACCCTGAGTATGGTCAAATATATTAATACAATCTTTGCTAAATTACAAACTCTACTAAGACAACAGATCTGCTTCTATCTGCAGTATGGCTAAGATACAGTGATGGGACTGCCTTAAGGGAGGTCACACCTTTCCCATAAAGTTGTTTTCATGAATAGATGTTTCAGTTGGATGAAAATTTAAAAAAAAAAAGAAAAATATATCCAACTTTCTGGGTACATTTTCAGATGGTCACCAGTACATTTACTTTAAGACACAGGATAATGTGGGAAACAATCAATATAACCATCTGTTAGAATTATCTTAGAGGAATACATTTTCTCACAGCAAAACTTCTGAGCTGACCCAACAAAATCTGAGAATGAGAGTGGCAGACGGCTCTCAGACTACACTTCAAATATTGTTTTTTCAAACCTGTAGATGTATAAGAAACTATAGTGTGGCGTGGTGGTTCACACCTGTAATCCCAGAACTTTGGGAGGCCAAGGCAAGTGGATCACCTGAGGTCAAGAGTTTGAGACTACCCTGACCAACATGGAGAAACCCGTCTCTACTAAAAATACTAAATTAGCCAGGAATGGTGGCGCAAGCCTGTAATCCCAGCTACTGGGGAGGCTGAGGCAGAAGAATCCCTTGAAAGGCTTAATTTCTTGTATATAGGTTTATACACACTAAATTTTAAAATGAAATGCCCATTTGCACCTAAGATTGATCTGTTTATTGCCTTGCATCATTCTTGGCAAAGTCAAGCAAAGCCTCCTCAGTACAGTCTGTCCCTTGAAGTTAAATAGTTTCCATTTGTGGAAGTAAACTGTTAGTGGAAGAAGACAGATAAACAGATTTTTTTAATTGAATTAATCCACTTATTTAGATGTTGATTCCTGCTTGATATTTTAGAAATTTTACTTTTTACAAGTTTAGTGCCTCAGAATTTCTTACTTCCCTCATATATTATGAGCTTAGCAAAAGCTCTAAGTATCTGTCACGGACTTAATTGTGTCCCTTACAAAATTCATATGTTGAGGTTCTTGCCCCCAATATGACTGTAAGAGGACAGTAAAATTAAGGCTAATGAGGTGATAAGTGTAGGGCCGTAATCCAGTAGAACTGGTGTCTTTATAAACATGCAATGGCATGTTTATATTAATAGGAACAGACATGCAATGGCTCTCTCTGGGTGCCTGCACACAGAAAAGGCCATGTGAGGTGGTGAGAAGGTGGTCTTCTAAACCCCAGGAAGAGAGAGCTCAACTCTGCCAGCATCTTGATCTTAGACTTTCAGCGTCCAGATCTATAGAAAAATTAATGTTTGTTGTTTAAGCCACCTAATCTGTGATATTTTGTTATGGCAGCCTAAATTGACAAATACAGGATCTTTAGACGGTCTTGAGGGACAGTATTAGAGGAACTCCCTGAGTGGGCTAGGGGCTTTCTTTCAAGCACAGGACTTTGCCCGCCTCTGGTCGGCTAGGGGCTTTGTTTCCAGTTTCCACCTCTGGCTTCTAGGGGCGTTGTTCAAGGGCAGGGACTTTTCCCACCTCTGGCCCCTGGTGGCAGAGGCCCAGTGACTCAGGGTTTGAAAACAGTAACCAATCCGGTAAAGGATTCAAAGATCAATTAATCCAGAGAAAGGCTTAAAAAACCATTCTCATTGGATGAGAACAAGAATGGGGAGGGAATAACTCAGGGGTATAATCTCCAGCCACCCAAGCCTGCAGCGGCATCCCCTCCAGGTCCGATTCCGGGCGTGGAAGCTGTCCTTTCACTGTGCCTAATAAACCGCATTACCACATACTCATTGGGTCCAAGAGTTCTGTTTGAGCTGTAACACTCACCAGGACACCGAGGCTCCCTTCCCCATTCTTCCGGGTTGGAGAGGCCAAGAACCTAAGTTCTGGAGAATCTGGTTGCTGCTAATACGGTTACAGTCTCAAGTGCTTTGGAGCTTTGTTTTTGAAACAACCCCATAACTGTTTGGACACACCTACAGTATTTTAGACTTAACTACAAAAATAATTTCATGAATATTTTTCGATGTATCAGTTATCGGAACCCAGAAGTTTTGTGTGGTCTGTTTCATGTTGAACCTGTGTTAGATATGTTACCAAAATATTAATATAATAGCAAATCTGAAATTCTAATAAACGTTGTGGCAATAGAAAGCTTAACTGAAGATGCTTACCTTGAGCTGTCTTCTCATTGATCAATGATGACTTGTCCTTAGCAATGCTGTGGACAACTGCATGTAACAAAGCTTGGACAGGTCAAGTTTTGCAAATAGTATTTTGACCAAGAAAAGTGACTACCAGTTCACAAACTGGATATGAATGATACTTATTTGTATTTATATAATCATTATAGTCTTTATAAAATCTGCAAGTCCTAGTAGATCTGAGTATTGAATATGGATACTAAAAAAAAAATAAATACTGAGTTCAGGCCTGGTGGCTCAACTCTGTAATCCCAAAAAGCATATATGATATAAACTCTATTTAATTTTAAAAATTGATATTTATGCAAAAGTTGTATAATTCTAAAATATTTCTATATTTTCTTTATTGATTCTATTTTCAAGTTTTCCAAATTTTAAAATATTCTCTAGCTTGTGACAAGATTTATAAATTGAAATAGCTGAATGATGGATAATGATATGATTGAGATGTAAACTTTAAGTAATTCCCCAACTTTGTTAAGTCTATTTGCAAAGAAACATGGAAAACTGAAAATTGTAATTATGTTAAATATTTGGTCACTTGCAGACACTGAAGCGTCCTAAAACCTCAATTCTTAACCCATTCCTTCATTTGCTTCAAAAATACACAGAAAGCCTTTAATATATAAATACCAGAAGCATAAAACAAATGAAACATTTTTCACTATGCCCCCAAATGGGGCAAATTTGATTTAAGCTTCTAGATTCCAGGGTAAAGGACATTCATTTGCTTACCACTTCTTTAGTGGGTGTATAGTGTCAGACATTTTCTAATTTTCTTGGTATTAAAATTCTATCTTCAACACTAAATAAGCAGATCTTCAAGAAGTAGTTCTTATGGGGTAGTAACTATTCATGGCCAGCCCAATTTAAAATCACATCAACACAAAATTACTTGAGTTAAAAAGAAAGAATAAAACACCAAAGCTCACATATACACACATATCCGTACACGAATATACTGCAGTCTCTAGAAATCAGTTACTTAAGACTCAGTCATCTTTAATAAATAATATTTTTAAAGAAATCAAATCATATAATCCTGGATTTATGATAGATTATATGATAAAAAATAATCTTTTCTCTTTCATTCATATGTTTTATTACCTACAATTCAATCTTTCTCAACCAACAGTTAAAATAATACAAAAAGACAAAAATGGAAAACTCTCATTTTTGTCTCATTTTGTAAGGGTGCTAACATTCTAAATAAAATAGACTCTGAGGAAAAGCAAGTACTCATTCAATCTCCCTTAAAGAACGCTGGATAAATATGTCAGTATTTCCTCACAGTTGAGTCTCCAAGCACTTATTTCTTTGCTTTTAATTTTAACCAGAGTCAATGTTGCCCTGTCTTCCTTTACATTTGTTTTGAAATCTTCTGCCATTTTTCTTTTCCCTCTCTTGTTGAAGTTGTCAGATTCCATATTTTCCCTTCAGTATTTCACTCAGGCTTAATGAAAATTAACCTCACAGTCAAAATAAAAGGAAGCTAATGGAAGAAAAGAAGAAGGTAATAAGTTTATAAGAAAACCGATGCCATACCTAAGAAAATCAGTGTCAAAAGCTGTGATCATGTTATCACTTGATGATACATCATTAACACAGCTGATGTAAAGTTATCCTGAGTCTAAGTAACTGTGTCTGAGAGAAACACAGGTGTGGGGTGCATATACCACCCACTGGATTCCACTCAGAACCTCTGAAGGTCATATTTTGTCATCACATTTCAGACTCTGATACCAAAATAGCAGCATCTTTGATGATAAAAGATAAGGCCGAAACATGAATGGAAAGCCAATTTCCTTCTTTATAATGCAGAAAGCTCACATTGAAAGGCATTTCCATCTAATAGAAATACACTTCACACATTCCAAAGATCAAGAAACATTTGAATCTCTTATATCTGGTTTAGGACAATATTTCATTTTATGTTTCAAACTACTAGACTATCCTCCTTCTCTCTCTCTCTCTCTCTCTGTCCTCTCTCTCCTCTCCTCTCTCCACCTTCACTCCATTCCCTGTTCCCTCCTCCTTGACCTCAGATCTCAAGCAATAGTTTCAACTACACCTTAATCTGATACCTATAAATCAATCAGATGGATTAAATGCCTGAGCATTAAAGTTTTATAACAAGCTCTTTAGAAAATAGATGTCAGGATCCAACATCTACAGTATAGCTTATATTTTCAAGGTGGCAACCCTATTGTGTACTCACTTGTGCTTCAAGTGACTATTTTTTGTAAACCTGAACCTGAAGAAACCAAAGAAAATTCACAAACTAAATTTAGGGCACAGTAAAAATATTGTGTCTAATGTGTAACTTGTCCTCATTGAAAGAAAACAGAAACCTGCATATAAAATGCAATGAAAAAGAACAAAGGTTATGCTATTCTCTTCCATTTACCCAGGAGCTCAGGAACAGTTGCATTTTGGAATAAATTAGTTTGTAAATATTTAGTATGCCTAAGTTTGATATAGTACAAGAAGATTTTCTTAGTTTGTATGTATTTCATTGGATCTTTTTATTTTTAAAAAGAGATATCTTCACTGACAATAACTGTATTTGCTGCTATGCCAGACAAGATTCTAAATCCCTCTGTTTTCTATTTTAGTTCGTCAAAAGGAGCACAACTACCCATTCTTCAAGGCTAAATTATTCCAATTTCTTTAGAAACTTCCTAGGTTATTCTAGATCTATCATGAATTGGACAATATACATTTTTAGCTGTTGGTTCTCATATTGGGAAATATTCCTCCCCTCCCCTAAATACATGTGACACCCACTGATTTCATTCACAGGGCCAAGGCTGGCATGTGACTCAAGTCTGGCTAATGAGAGCCTCACACTTTTCTGACCCCAGTGATTGGCTCTTGGGTGTGCACACGACCTCATCAGAACCAATTAAACATCCCGAGCTTTTGTTGTGATTTCTCATGCAGAGATGGTCTTCTTTTCCTACAGTATTGGACTAATTGAAGCCACCTTGCAAACAGAAGAAGAAAGTCTGTCTACAAATAGAGCTAGTATAAAACAGAACCAAAATTTGGAGATAACCATTGGATTGAGAAAGGCATTGTTTGATCCTTTGAATCAAGCAGCTAGGAAGTTCATCTGTGTTGTTGGAAGTCTCAGTTACCTGCGATTATTTTTCCGTTTTGTTTAAACCACTTTGGGTTGAATTTGCTGTGCTATGCAACCAAAATATACTTAACTGACACACCTAGCCATGATTCTTCTTACTTCAGATTATCCATAGAAATGAAATCTGCACAAATTGGCATTTAATAATAGACGTGCTTAAATTATTTAGGATATTTTAAAGAATGCTATTTTTATATCCCTGATAGGATTTAATTTCCACAGGGAACATTGTATCTTCCAGTTAGCACTGACCTCCCTAAAGATCCTATTGACCAGACGTCCTCACTTGAATTATAATAGTAATAGAAAGAAGAAAAGTGGTTACCCTGTTCAGATATCTTTTCAGTTTAATGATCAGATGGATTATTTAGAAATGAATTTTATCGTAGTGCAATTCAGTTGACCAAGAATAACAGAACTACATACCAAGATACTACATTTATCATGTTATTTACTTAAGCATAATTATATAGAAATTAATAATAAACAATGGGTTTTGGATGTAACTCTTCAATACCATAAACATTGGCAATCCTTCTAAGGAACGTTTCTGGCTGATCTATCAGGACCCAAATATCTTTGTACCATCTTCTTTGTTCTATTCTGTTACTCTGAGTATCATCATTATTTATGCTAGTCTGTGTTGAGATGTTACATCTATACATTTGGTTTAAATTATTAATTGCATAAATATCTGTCTGCAACTATAATTTGTCAAAGTAGACTTTTTAGGTAGTTTTTAATCAATGGTTTTAAACATTTTTCTAACACTTTCTAATAAATGTCTACCTCAGTTAATTATCATAACTTAGGATTTTTTTCCTATGTTTATAGTGGCTAACGTATTCTAAGTCTTTCTGTCTCTCTCTCACACTTGTATGTTTGCATGATCTGAAGCTTTGCTTCAATTGATTCAGTGATGTGCTTTATATCAGCCACCTAATTTCACTAAAAGAAACTTTTCTCCCTGGATGAGGACAGTTCCTATATCAAGTAAAAACAACCTTGAAACCAAATTATTTTCCATTAATTATCTAGAGCACTTTTCTTCGTTGAAAGTTACAAGAATTTTATTTTCATTTAAGTGCCATAAGATTTGTATTTACCAGAGTCTTGCATTTAAGATGCACTTGATGATTATATGTTGACAAATTTTTAAAAAATGTTGACTGATAAAAAGAAGGCACATCATTCATTTTCCCCTTTTGGTTTCTTAAGAAAAAACTGTGGCATTCAACATAAGTTCTATTATAAGAAGTGTGCTAAGTTTAGAACTCTTTATTAGCTGAAATAAGAGTTTCTAGGTTGATGATCAGTAATTCAGTAAATGACTAAATTTAATTGAATGCATGTGTCAACATCTAATTAAGGTCATCAACTCAACAAGAATTATGCTACCATCTTCATTGTGTTATTAACAAAGAGCTGCTCTTCAGTCTAAAGGCTCTGCACTGAATCCATTCTTTAAATACAGTTCCTATTCCACGATTAATGTATTCAAGCTTTACTTTTGTATAAAACCTATTGACTTCATACAGGCTTTAATGGGACTATTGAAACTCAGAGTCTCTGCAAACCTCAACTGGAATAGGACTGGATTTTAATATAAGAACAATTTATTAGGACATGTGAACAATCATCTTCTTTATTTGTATTTTGGTTTACCAACTTGTAATGAACCTCTTTTCTCCTGAAATCAATCTGCAACAAGGTTGTATTATATATCTGCTATATATAGCACAGGATAGTACATAAGTGGTTTAAGTTTTGATGGCCTATTCTTTTGAAGAATCTTCAATATTACTAAAATATTTAAATATCTATAAGGAATATAATAACTCAAATATTTAAGTATCGCAATGGGATATAATAATTTTATTTGATCAAGTTCTTATTCGTTATAGTGAGAAAAATGGAAGTGTTTATGAAGGCTGATCAAATGATTCCTAGAGGTAGAATTTCAAAGTATGAGATAGATAAGCAGTACTGTATAAAGGGAATGGAATTAGAGCAAATAGGAACTGGTCACAAAAATAAATATATCAGGACCATATCATCAGGTACCAGTCAGGAGACTACCCTTGTAAAACATAGGGCATATGCTAGGGAACATATATGGCATCTCATTAAGATAAATAATATAAAAGATTTAAAATTTATACTGTTTTTTTTTTTTTTTTTTTTTTTTTTGTTCTCATTCTACCACCCAGGCTGAAGTGCAATGGGGTAATCTTAGCTCACTGCAACCACCACCTCCTGGGCTCAAGCAATCCTCCCACCTTGGCCTCCCTAGGAGCTGGGACACAGGTTTGTGCCACAACACTCAGCTAATTTTTTGTATTTTTGTAGAGATGAGGTCTCACTAGTTTGTCCAGGCTGGTCTCCAACCCATGGGCTCAAGTGATCTGCCAGGCTCCCAAGTGCTGGGATTACAAGTGTGAGCCACCACACCCCGCCATATACAGGTATTTTAAAACAGTACAGGCAGTAGATTTGTAGAAATAAAGGCTATGTCAAACATTATATATACTTGGAAGTTTCTTCTGAAACTCAGAGTCTAGTTATCAATCATTACTATCATTACTGCTCTTCTAAAATCTTGAAGTTAATAATAATGTTATTAACTAGCAAGAATTTAGAGAGAAAATAATAATAAAAAGTTTAAACATGAGGTAAGAACCATAGTTACAAAGGAAGAAAAAAATAAAAACCAAGGTAGACAAAGAGGTAGCAGATAAAAAGAGAAACCAGATTCCAGAGTTTCATGCAAGCAAAGTAGGGCAGTATGTTTCTTCTCTTTGTTTTTTTCTTGAATAGGAATGCACATATATGACTTTCTCACCACTGTAATTTTTATTCCACAGTTCTTAATAGACAAGCTAACCTACAATTACCAAAGAATGAACAGAATAGCTCTTTGGATTGCAGGGCACTGAAAACACATTTACACTTAACGGGAGGTGATTAGTTGGTAGAATGTGTTTGAAAGGCTGAAAATCCCATACAATAAATATCAGTCATCTCATTCTGGGGTTGTTTTTCATCACTGACTAAAAACACAATCAATTCATTAAATTATCTTTCAAGTTTTAGTATTGTGCTAGGGAAGTTATTAGGGAAATTTTTATAATGTCACCTCCCATGGATTGGTAGAAACACAAAACATGTAGTCAAATATAATTGAATGAAATCTCCTGGAAATATTTAGTATCAAACAGCAATCTCTTAATACAAAATAATTTGGTTTAGAGAGTCAAAGCTATATTAAAGAAACATTTTTTAGCTTACTATGCAAGAACCACTGAGGTAGATGTAAACACACAAAACCAAAACAGTTCCTTCAGTCAAGCTCACCATCTAGTGAGAATAATAAATAGGAAACAATAGGACAAATATCACTGATATACTATGGTAATGTAACTGGAGTAGCTGCAGCTGGATTCCCTGGTTCCCACACGGGAAGTCGAACTTGGGTCGGATGGTTGCAAATCAGGAGTCCCAACTGCTAGACCACCACAGAAGCAGAGTAGCTACAGCTGGAACTTAGCTCTTGGCCTTTCCTAACGTTGAAGAATGGGGAAAGGAGCCTCAGTGCCATGATGCGTGTTACAGCTCAAATAGAACTCATGGACCCAAAGAGTGTGCTATAGTGTAATTTATTAGGCAGAGTGAAAAGACAGCTTCCACACTGTCATGGAAGGAGACTCGGAGAGGGTGCCTTCCCAGGCTGGGGCGGCTAGAGCCAGCCAGAGAAGGTGAGAAAAGGTAATTTTATAATTTAGTTGGATCTTAAACATAAAGAGGTGGGGAGTTTTGGGGTTTGTTTATTATATGTTTGTTTTTCTAGTTGAAAAGGAGAAGTCCATGATAGGCAAAGAGAACACGTGCTAAGTTATGGCAAGGTGAAGCCATTTTATATTTTAGCAATACCAAGTTGCTCTATGAGACTGAAATTTAGACACTCAGAAAAATAGCTAATGTGAAGGCTGCTCTACTTGAAGTAGTCACCGCAACTCAGAAAATCCAGTTTCAAAAAACTACACTTGTCTTGCTATTTAGGTCCCCGTTCGAATATTATAATTCCATTGAGATCTTCACCAAAAGCAAGCTCCTACCTTCATCTTCAGTCCTATCACATCACCTTATTTTACCTTTATCCCATTTTTCTTTGACCACAAAACTTATGACTGCCTACTGTTTTTAATTATATATGTACTTATTTATTGTTTGCATATTTTTTTCTACAAATATAATTTCCCTAAGAGCAGAGCCCACATCATTGTATTCTGGAATATTCTGAAGGATAACCTAGACATGTATGTTATATGTATGTAAGAGTAACTGATGAGCACACAAAATTTCAGTCATCATATATTCATCCTCATTTAGGAGAGTGACCGATTTTAAAGTAAGCAAATAGTAATCCTAAAATCTACAATAAAAGCTTAACTAATGAAAGAAATAATGATTTCCTAAAGATTATAATCTCATTCACTAGCGTCTAATTTTCAATAAAAAGTTATAACTAGGTTGCTTACTCAAAAAGAGTAAAAAGATTAAAACTAAAAAGCTAATGTATTTATTTTCAGGACTAACAAAAAAGATAAAGAAGCTTGAAGAAAATGAAAGTTGTTAACAGAAAGCAAAAAAGACTTGGTGCTGAAAGCTTAAATTCCAAATTCTATTTTCAAGTTTCTAGAAAATTGGGTATTCACTAATTTCTAAATGGAGCAAATAACTTTTCTTTATGAGAAGAAATAATATTCAGTTCTTTTCCTATCACCCCTAATGTCCAGGAATATAAATTATGTAATTATTAACATTAGGCTGCCAGAGAACTAACAGTTCCTTTAGCATCTACCTTTAGAATTCTAAAATTGTCTTTCAAGGCTCGCTCTGCAAAGAGATTTTTCCCCCAATGTGCAATGGCTTTAAAAAATGTCTGCAAATTCTTTGACATTTCATCAAGAAAAATAGAGTCCATGTTACCGCCTCCCCGTGAATACCAGTGGGATTGTGATTTGCTTATAACGAATGAAATAAGGTGGAAGTGACATTTTGTCATTTCTGAGGTTAGGTCATAAAATTCAATGTAGCTTCTTACTCACTAGAACACTCTGAATTGTCATGTAAAGAAGCCATACTCTTAGGAAGCCCAAGACACATGAAGAAAGTACATGCAGATCTACCATCCAAAGTCCAAGTTTAGTTTAAATTTGACAGCTAGAATGCATTGCTAATGATCACTGGTCACTCACCCTCAAATGTTGAGCTTCTCCAGCTGAGGCCCTATCAATGAACAGAGAAAATCCATTTCTGCTGTGACCTTTCCAAATTCTTAACCTGCAGAATCAGTGAGTATAACATAATTGTTATTCTAACCCACTGAATACTGCAGTGATTATTATGCAGTAATAGTAACTGCTATGCAAAGATTAGAGATATGCTGCATCAGCATGAACAAATATTCATATAAGCATGGAGTGAAAAACAGATAATCCTTCAAGAGAGACCTCTAACACAAAAGCCTATTATCAAATAACCAACTACTCATTGTTAAAAAGGACACCACTTAGCCGGCAAGAACACTACCATTTAGAAATTTTAAACAATATTTACCAGAGAAAGTATTAAAGTATTCTATCATGCTCTTTAAAACTGAAAGTACTTACGGACTTTAGTTAAAACCAGATTTGTGTTTTCTACTTGTACTAAACTGGTAATTATGAACTGGTATCCCTATTATTCTTGTAAGGCTTTACATCTAAGTATTTCTGCCTTTAAAACATGCCTCTACATGTGGGAAAGAGATATTTAAAACAAACAAGCAAGCAATCAAATGAAAACAATAGAAGGTAACCTCTTTTTCATCAGAATTCTTTCAGCCTAAAGGATGTTTTTCTGCCTATCTGTATCGCTGGTTGACTTCCTTAGACCAAGTTGTTTGAGCAAAGGTTTTTGAATCTCAATAAAAATATCACTACTATTTTTGGTTATAATAATTTCACTGATGAAAGGTAATACTTAGCCCAAGTGTGGTCCCTAAAAGTGAAAGATAAGTTTTAGTGCAGGTTTCACATAGTAGTAAAGAATAAAATATTACCTATTCAACTTAGTATAGTTTATTATTCCAGATGATATTCCAAGTTTTGCAACAAATCAAAATGTTTTTTTCCTAACAGAATGCAAAATTGCCAGATTTCAATGATTATTTTGTGGTAGCATGCCATTCCCAAACATTAATAGATAATTGTGTCAATATCATATAACCTCAGTATTATTTTGTCTTCAATAACTTCTCTTTGGATTTTCTCATCTAAATGTGAAACCATGTCATCTTTCAAGACCATTTAACATATTTAAACAACTAGGTTGTAAATTCTGTTCAATACATTTACGGGGGCATTGGCAATTCTATACTGCTGATGAACAGAAATACAATATGAATCCCAGGCAAGAGCTGCATAAAGAATTTAAAAATTTTTAGCCACATTTCAAAAAGGAAAAAATAAATAGGTAAAGTAATTATAAAATACATCCAATCTAACCTAATATGTCAAAATATATTTCAATCCATAATTAATAAAAATAAATATTTTAATTTTTTGTTATACTAAGCTTTTGAAAGATAGTGTTTATTTTACACTTACAGCATATCTCAATGTTATCTAGGCTTGTTTCCTTTGTGTGTGTGTGTGTGTACATTTAAGGGGTTCAAGTGCAATTTAAGGATTAAGTGATACATAAATTTACATAGTGGTAAAGCCTGGAATTTTATGTAACCATCACCTGAATAATGTTCATTGTACCCATTAAATAATTTTTTCAGCCCTCATCTCCCTCCTTACCTCTCAACTCTTCCTAGTATTCACTGTCTTCTATTCCACATTCTATGTTTATGTGTACACATTATTTAGCTGCTGCTTATCAATAAGAACATGCCTTATTTGACTTTCTGGTTTTGAATAATTTCACTTAAGATAATGGCCTCCTGTTTCATCCATGCTGTGGCAAATGATGTGACTGCGTTCTTTTTTATGGCTGAGTAGTATTTCATTACATATATTTACCACATTTACTTTATCCCATCACCCACTGAGGGACACTGAGATTGATTCCATATATGTTTGCCATTGTAAATAGTACTGAGATAAACATACTAGTGCAGGGTTTTTTTTAATATAGTGATTTCTTCTTCTTTGGGTAGATACCCAGGAGGGGGATTGCTGGATCAAATGGTTGTTTTATTTTTAGTTTTTTGAGAAATCTCCATGCTGTTTTGCATAGAGGTCATACTAATTTACACTTCTACCAACAGTGTTTAAGTGTTCTTTTTGGTCCACATTCTCACCAACATCTGTTTTTTGGGTTTTGTTTGTTTTGTTTACTTTTTAGTAATCGCCATTCTGACTAGTATGAGATAATATTTCATTGTGGTTTTAATTTGTATTTCTCTAATGATCAGTGACGTTGAACTTTTTTTTTTTCTTATGCTTGTGGCCATTTGTATGTCTTCTTTTGAAAAATGTCTGTTCATGTGCTTTTGCCCACTTTTTATGGTTTTTTTTATTATTATTTTCTGTTGTTTTTGTTGTTGAGTAGCTTGAGTTCCTTGCAAATTCTGGATATTAGTCCCTGATGGGATGCATAACTTGCAAATAAATTTTTTTCATTCTGTAAGTTGTCTGTTCAATCTGTTGATTATTTCTTTTGCTGTACAGTAATGTTTAATTTAACTAAGTATCATTTGGCTAAGTTTGTTAAAGCATACATGTGACTAGTGTAAAGCATGTTGAACAGTGCAACTACAGATCACCTACTGAAGAGCAAATCTCAGGTTTGGGACATTTTGATCTGCTTTATTTTTCCCCTTTATAGAGAGGCTCTAATTCTTTCAAATACTTTAAATAATAATCTTCCTTGAATTTGATTCTTTTAGGAAAATTTTACAAAGATTTATTATTTGAAATAACCTTTCATTTCTCCCATTTAGTTTTAATAACAAATGTCTATATGCTGCTCAAAATTAACATGTAGATTTACCAAAACTTCAGAAAGGACTCCATGTAACAAATTAATAATTATTTTGACTAAAATATTAATTACTTGAAGAAACCATTTCTGACCACCTTCTCTTACTCTCTAAACCTGTCTCCCATCAGCCACTTCATCATGAAATTCTGCTTAATTTTTTTCATGATTCATAAACCTATTTGAAAATATGTTACTACTGAAATCACTTTATCTGTTTATTGTTTATCTCTGTAAATATAATACAGACTCTCTGATAGCACATAGATTTCTTTCCTCAAGCACTAATGCTGTTCATTTTCTAGAAGATCTACCACACTGGAGGTGCTCAAGAATATTTATTAACTGAATTAATAAATATCTTCATTAAATTGTAAAAATACAGACACTCTTCAATCTAATTTATAGCAAGAAAATCAGCTGAAATATTATTTAGAAAGTTTTATCTGAGAGTCACTGTCTACCCAGATTTTGTCAAGAAAGCAATGCAATTTATCTTATGGCTCATATGGTGGAATGTCCATCTCTTTAACAGAAAGAAATGCAGAGATAAAGAACTTCACGTTTGTGCATCTAGGATAAGAGAAAAACTTATTCCTTTCCAAATATCATCTACAGTCTGTCTGATACAATGCTATTAATTCAACATACAAACATGTTTTTCTTATTATTGAAAAAGCCTCTCAAATTTAATTAAAGCCAATAAAGAAATTAAAAGCTTAATGAGAGCAAGAATCCTCTGAGTGTGTTCATGCTGTTATCAGACTGTGATGTTGTAAAAGATAGGATTATGATTTTATTGCCTGAGCAACCAAGAATAGAGAAGAGATGAAGAGGAGAATTTTGAAAAGTCTCCTGGTGAGGAAAATCTCAGAGTGAAAAACTGTGGTGCTTAATGAAGTCAATGGAGAAATTCAATACCAAAGGGCTAGCTTGTGAGCATCACCACCTATTATTTGAAGTAAGACGGACAAATTATTGGAGAGGTGTTTAAACAAAATTTCTACTTAACATGAAACTTGATGGGAACCTCTAAGTCCCATAAGAATGTGTCCACTATCTCTTCCCAAGTGATCTCTCAATGATTGTAATTGGGCTGGGTCAGATCATAAGTAATATTTATTTTTATTTCACTTTAAAAATGAATTATTTCCTGAACTAGAAAGTCAACACAAACTTCCATTATTTTGCACTTAGAGAAAGATCCCCTTCCTCCCACTACCTATCCCATGAAGTATTGAATGCTTAAGCAATAGTGGTCAAGAGAGAGATATGTGAGTACAAGGCTCAAGTAATTCTGGCCCCCAAATCTCCTTCAGAAGGAGTGAAGAGGACTCCCCTAGACACCCACATTCTCCCACCACTTCTACATTCTTGATACCACTATGCCTACATCCTTTTTCTGGTCTGTTTCAAATCCCTGTAACAATCCCTGTATGAATCGACTTCATCTCTCATTTTCCTCATTTTTACCTGCGTAGGCTGCACATCCCTGTTTAGTCCCCATTTGCGAGTCTTCCACAGTTCCTGAGACTCCCCACTATGCTCTGTGGAATTCACCGTGTAACATCCTGAAACTTTAATGTTCCCTTCATCATCTTGCTCAAAGAACCCCTGGATCTTCTCTGAGTACAGTGCTTTCCCAGTGGAGCATTGTGTATTTTCTCTCTCTCACACCATGAGGCCTGGTAGCGGACTCTGTGACCACCTTATGCCTCATCTCCAGTTCCAGATTCTTCCCTCTGCCTTCTCTTGGTAATGCTGTAGTGAGGACATGACCAGCCCAGACCAGCCCTTACTGCAATCAGCTACTGTGCCTCAAGTTACTCCTTCTCATTTTTTTATAGAGTTTGGTTTCTGTATCACTGTTGCTCTCTCCAAGAAAACTCCAGTCTTAAATCTTGGTGACATCAATTTATACAACGATGATTCTCGCAAATTTCTCTCTTCCCAGTAATTTGGAATCTTACCCTCCAATGATGGCGTCCTCCACCATCTCTCAGACACAATTCTCATGGTCATACATGTTACAGTAACTTCTCCGCATTTACAGCTTCAAGCATCCCACTTTCTCATCATTTGTTTCTCTCTATACATCTTACTTGCTTCAGGACATCAATACCAACAGTTCTTTCTACACATACAGTCTCAACTGCTCTTCTATTCATTTTCTCACCCTTGTTTTATACTTGCCCAATTTAAAATCCACAATTAATTATACAATCACAAACTCGGATACTCCCTCAACTTTCTGTCTCTTGATTCATAATATTCACTTGACAAAACCACAAATCTAGTGAAATGCAATTTTCCACCAACTCTACACTTGGACCCAGACAGCTGAATATGGCTAGCAAAAAAATTTAAAAATAAAAATATGTTAAATGCTTGGACAGGAACCTCAGTTGATGTCTTAATATTGTCAGGTACTTAAGTTTCCCACCATCACAGACAATTGTATGATGCCTTTCCTGTCTTCAAACCTTCAATATTTCTCAATTTCACATTCAGTTGACAACCTCATTTCTCTTTTCTTGAGAAAATCAAATAAACTAGACTGGGGCTCTTAAAACTTCTACTCTCGAGTTGGGCGCGATGGCTCACGACTGTAATCCCAGCACTTTGGGAGGCCAAGGCAGGTGGATCAGGAGGTCAGGAGATGGAGGCCATCCTGGCTAACACAGTAAAACCCCATCTCTACTAAAAGTACAAAAAATTAGCTGGGTGTGATGGCACACACCTGTAGTCCCAACTACTCAGGAGGCTGAGGCAGGAGAATTGGTTGAACCTGGGAGGCAGAGGTTGCAGTGAGCAGAGATTGCACCACTGCACTTCAGCCTGGGTGACAGAACAAGACTCCATCTCAAAAAAACAAAAAACAAACAAAAAACAAAACTTCTACTCTCCTACAAACTTCTGCACCACAATTATATAAATGGAATGCATTTTATTTCATTTATGCCAATGACATTTTGTTGTCTTTCATCCCAATTATATAAATGAAATGTTCACAATGACATCTACAATCATCACATTGAAACTGGAGATCCCATGACTTTCTACCTAGTGAGGGATATCATTCTCCTTTATCATCACATTTATCCTCTCCACCATCTCCACCAGATTACTCCCATTCCCAACCCCCTTCCCCTACTTCTACTACCTCCTACCTCCTTTATTTGCTCTCCTTTATAGAAAAAATACTTTGAAACAATGTTCTGGTGCACACTGCTTTCGATTTTCCTCTTCTCATTCTCTCTTAAGTCCACTTTCATCCCCACAAATGACAGTTCTCTGGACTCATATTACCTAACCCAATGGCAGCAGGTGACACAGTTGGACACTTTCTCTTTCTTAAAGCATTTTCTTCATTTAATGCTCAGGTTACTTTTCTACCTTTGTGACCCTCATCAGAGTATACCAGTCTTCATTTCTTTCATTTCTTCATTTCTATTTCTGATCTGTTCCCTTGGTGACTCCACCCAGCTTCCTGGCTTTAAATCTTAATTCAGATATCCAAGTGCCTGAAAAACATCTCCACTTGGATGTTGAATTGGCATCTCAAAGTTAACACATGCAAAGCTGATTTCTGATCTTCCTGCCAAACATACTTCATCTGTGTCTTCCAAATTTCAGTGAAGATTGCTCTATTATTTCAGTGAAGATTGCTTTAGATTGCTTTATTCTTAACTCCTTACTTTATCTTATATTCCTCATCTAATTCATAAGCTAATCATGTGGGGTTAACCTTCAAATTGTATCTAGATTCTGATCACTTTCCACCATTTGCACTGTCACTGTCCTGTTCCAAACTCTAGATAACTTTAATTGCTTCCCGACTGGTCCTTACTTCAACTTGTGCATTCACTCTTTGGTGTATTCTCAGCAAAGCAGTCAAAGTAATTCCACTAAAATTCAAGCAACATTTTATAATCTCTATACTTAAAACTCTCTAGTTTTCCTCCATTTTATTCAAAATAACTTATTTAGTGCTCCAAATCCCATATGAAGTAAGTTCAAATATTGAAACTTACCCAACAGTCTCATAGATAATTTTTTGAATGAACATAGAAATTGACATTTCTAGTCTTAAAGCTTGAACTTTATATTTGTTTTATCTAGTTTCTTCCTCAGGAAATGACCTTCAGACACCTGAAAAAAGGTATCAATGAACTGAAACTCACCAGATTACCAAATCCAGAAAACGAAATGTTGGACCCCTCATTTATTGTGATTGCTTCCTTGCCCTTCTCTAGTTCCTGTTTTGTTTTTGTTTTGTTTTGTTTTGTTTTTCCACATTTCTTCCTTGCTATATAAATGCCTAGTTTTAGTCAGTCAGTGAGATGGATTTGAGAATGATCTCCCATTTGCTTTGGCTTAGCACCTGATTAAAGCTTCTTCCTTGGCAATGCTCATTGTCTCTGTCATTGGCTTTCTACGCAGCAACTAGCAGGACCTAGACCAAACCCCTGGTGTTTTGATAACATAGTATCATTTTACATACTGGGAGGTAAAAATTAAACAATGATAGTAAAAAGATTCCTGGCTTGTAAGGGTTATAATAAGATTCAGTCTTAGGAGTCCTGGTTTAAGAGTCCATATTTGCAGCCATTATGATTCACTAAGAAAAGCGTTTTACCTAAATTAAGCAATAAAATCCTAAAGTCTCTCCATTCTGGCTCTGCAGCTTATCTCAAGACCTCTTCCCCTATAAGCCCTCCTTTTGCCTATTCCTCCAGTCACACCAGCCCATTACTATTTTTTGAACTGTTCAGTCAGACTAAAATCCACACAGTTCCCTCATCTGCATCAAACTTTCCTTGCTTCTCTGTTTACATCCACTTGGCACTTCAAGTTTTCTGTTCTTCCAGTTGCTGATTTCTCTGTCATTCTTTAATATATGCCATCTTCTTTCTGCAATGACAACTATTCTCATCATCCATTTGGTAAATGATTTCAAAGTGGTGGGGTGGCCAGTGCTGTCTGGTAAGACTCTGACTCCACAAAGTCGTGGATTCAAGCAATTATTTTCTAAAATACAGAGATTGAGATTTTCTTTTTTTTTTTCCTTTTTTTTTTCTATTATTATACTTTAAGTACTGGGGTATATGTGCAAATCTTGCAGAATTGTTACATAGGTATACACATGCCACAGTGGATTGCTGCCTCCATCCCCCTATCACCTACATTAGATATTTCTCCTAATGTTATCCCTCCCCAATCTCCCCACCTCCTGTTATCTCCTAGGCCCCCGCTCCCCAACAGACCCCAGTGTGTGATGTTCCCCTCCCTGTGTCCATGTGTTCTCACTGTTCAACACCCACTTATGATTGAGAACATTCAGCGTTTGGTTTTCTGTTCTTGTGTCAGTTTGCTGAGAATGACGGTTTCCAGATCCATCCATGTCCCTGCAAAGAACATGAACTTATCCTTTTTTATAGCTACATCATATTCCATGGTATATATGTGCCACATTTTCTTTATCCAGTCTGTCACTGATGGACATGTGGGTTTGTTCCAAGCCTTTGCTATTGTAAACAGTGCCACAATGAACATATTTGTGCATGTGTCTTTATAATAGAACGATTTATAAGCCTTTGGGTGTATACCCAGTAATGGGATTGCTGGATCAAATGGCATTTCTATTTCTAGATCCTTGAGGAATCGCCACACTGTCTTCCACAATGGTTGAGCTAATTTACACTCCCAACAACAGTGTAAAAGTGTTCCTGTTTCTTTACATTCTCTCCAGCGTCTGTGGTCTCCAGATTTTTTAATGATCGCTATATTAACTGTTGTGAGATGGTATCTCAATGTAGTTTTGATTTGCATTTCTCTGATAACCAGTGATGATGAGCATTTTTTCCATATGTTTTTTGGCCGCATAAATGTCTTCTTTTGTAAAGTGTCTGTTCATATCCGTTGCCCACTTTTTGATGGGGTTGTTTTTTTCTTGTAAATTTGTTTTAGTTCTTTGTAGATTCTGGATATTAGCCCTTTGTCAGATGGGTAGCTAGCAAAATTTTTTTCCCATTCTGTTGGTTGCCACTTCTCTCTAATGGTTAAAAAGATTCCCTATTTAATAAGTGGTGTTGGGAAAACTGGCTAGCCATGTGCAGAAAGCTGAAACTGGACCCCTTCCTTATACCTTATACAAAAACTAACTCCAGATGTATTAAAGATTTAAACATAAGACCTAACACCATAAAAACCCTAGAAGAAAACATAGGCAATACCATTCAGGACATAGGCATAGGCAAGTACTTCATGACTAAAACACCAAAAGCAATGGCAACAAAAGCCAAAATAGACAAATGGGATCTAATTAAACTTAAGAGCTTCTGCACAGCAAAAGAGGCTGAGATTTTCTAGTCTTTCAGAGTCCTAGCTCCTTTCCATCTGAAGGATGCATTTGCTATTCCTTCCACCTGGAATATTCTAGTTCCTGGGATCTTTTTGCATTGCTGGTCCCAGCTCAGTGTCATGTCTCTGCTATATATCATCCCCTTGGGAAGATTTCTCTGGTTACTCTAGCTAATGTAGCCACCATCACTATTCTGTTAACCACTCTATCCTATCACATTTTTACTTTCTTCAGAGCAAAATATTTGACAATTTTGTATCTGTTTACATATGGATACAAAATGTATGGATTTTGTATGGATTATCTTCCCCCACTGAACTATGAGCTCTTTAAGCATGGACTTTGTTCTCTTTGATTTCCATCATCTAGATCAGAGCCTTCACAAAGAAAGTGATAGATGAATATTTCTTAAATGTATGAATAAATCTTTATTTTTGTCTGACTTGGTTTCAATAAGTATAAAAATAGCAAGAAGTATGAAAACTTCTGAATTTTATCTAAATTTTGCAATTTTGTAGACAGACACTTAACTTTTTTCTACTATAGTTGGTACATGTATACATTATGGTCTATTTCCAATTTATCTTTCTCTATAAATAAGGCATAAGTAATTTTAACAATTCTTACAAGACAAGTACTCAACACATACAGTCTTTTCTCTTACTCCCCTAGTCTTAGCCATGAATATAGTGGAATTTCTGTGATAGAGCAGTATTTTATGGCTGGTAGATATATATACATACATACAGTTATATATATACACACATAGATAAAAATACATGTACACACATGCAGCTCTTTTTGTGTGTGTATATAGGTATTTACCTATTCTTTTGGTATGCTTAGAACATTGTCTTTCCCATATGGTTATTTGGCAGAATGCCATTTTGCTCAGAGTTTAAGGTTAGATGAGTAAAGGCATGTTGCCAGGCCAGAAAATATACCTCAAGAGAGAAATGTAGCTTATTAACAAATGCTACAAAACACACCCTGACGCTTTGTCATGTCATGCTGTAGTAAATTAGAAGAGCGTCCTTAGGTCTTAAGAGAGATATTGCAGCTCTGATCCTTTACAAGTTGATCTGTGAATATAAATGCCTGCAATATGTATCAGTGGCTAAATAAACCAACAGTTAATGCTTAGCATATAAAATTTTTGAGTAAAAATTCAAAGGAAGGTATGACTGTAGTCCTTATAAGAAGAAAAAAATGCCGCAGAGGAAGAGAGCATAATGAGGAAATTGGACATTTCTTAGATAAATAAGATGAGGCTATTGATATCAGAGATATACCAGCCACAATAAAAATAATGACAGTAAAGATGCTTACATACCTCAATTAAAAGTTATTTCCTTTTAACTTACTTCAAGTTTTCTTCTTGTTTTGATTCAGTTAATCTTGTGTTTGAGGGCCAGCAGTGAATAATATTTTAAAACATTTTTATATTTCTAATTTAAAAAATATATAATGGTTCTTTTCATTTCCCAGAGAAATAAAAACTTAAGTTTACACACACAAAAAACCTGTATATAAATGTTCAGATTTATGAATGGTGCAGTTTTATTTACACTAACCAAAGATTGACAACAATCTAGATGTCTTTATTTATTTATTTTGAGACAGCGTCTTGCTGTGTTGCCCAGGCTGGAGTGCAGTGGCATGATCTTGGCTTACTGCAACCTCCACCTCCCAGTTTGAAGTGATTCTCCTTAACAGCCTCCCAAGTAGCTGGGATTATAGGCACGCACCAGCATGCCTGGATAAATTTTTGTATTTTTAGTAGAGACGAGGTTTTGCCAAGTTGCCCAGGCTGGTCTTGAACTCTAGAGCTCAGACAATCTGCTCGCCTCAGCCTCCCAAAGTGATGGGATTACAGGTGTGAGCCACCGCGCCTGGCCAACTTAGATGTCTTTAAATGGGTAAATGGTTAAACTAACTGAGGTCCATCTATAGAAAAAAATACTAGTCAGCAACAAAAATTAATGAACTATCAATACAATGACTATTGGTGTATATCTTCAAGGAATTATATTGAGTGAAAAGCCAATCTTGTCCATGAATATACTGCATGATTCTATTTATAATCTTCTTGAAATAACAATATTTTAGAAATGAAGAACAGATTAGTAATTACTAGAAGTTAAGGGGAATAGGAACATGGGTATGACTATAAAAGAGCAGTGGGGGGGATTCATGTGGTGATGGAAATGTTCTTTATATTACATGTATCAATGTCAATAGCCTGGTTTTTATTTTGTAGCATAAGTTTCCAATGTGTTACACTGGGAGAAAACAGATAAAACTTATTCTTAAAGAAGTAACATTTTCATCTACTATCAGACATTCAAATCTCAGTGAAAATAAATACCAGATACTTGGTGACTCCATTTCAGTATCTATAATTTGATATGTCACATAAATAGAGTAGAGTGCATATTTTTATCATCTCCTTGTATATTGGAAATTCTATTTGAAAATAAAGATGTCATGGAATAAAATTATATGATCATTTTTGTAAAATGTTATTTTATTAAACATTCTTACCATAAGAAGTTCTTCTTAGATAAGTTCCCAAAAGATGATTTCCCTGGTGGAGGTTAAAAAAAACAAAAGAAAAAGAAAATTAGAAATAATGAATATTATATCATATACTATTTAAGAAGTTTTATTTTTCAAATTTAGATTCCTCCCTTTTCTTGAACTTAATGCATTTATTCAAATAAGACTACTGTCACTATATAAATAGTCAAAATACTTTTACATTCATTGTATGACTGCTGTTCTATTACAGAAAAAAAGCATTCTATAGGAAGCGAATAATAGTCAGTGGTTTTCCACTTCTAATACAAATCATTTAACTTTACTGGCCTTAGTTTTCTTACTTATAAAATCATGACATTTACTTGTAGATATATCCTATCTAAAATTCTAATTATGTGTAAAGCTAGAACAATGTAATTTTAATGTTTTAAAAATTGTACCCATGTTAATTTCGCAGTGCCAACTAAATAACTCTGTTTCCTTCCTTTTTTCTCAGAGCATAGAACATCAAGCTGTATTTCATGTATCTCATGTTTAAATTGAAATGTGAAGCTATTGAGTAATTTGCAACTATTTATTTTTCATCAAGAGAAGAACATATTTTTCATATGTTTTGGTAGTCTGAGCACTAGAAGCTCAAAATGAAACTGGAGGAATAAAATCTTCTAATTTCCCCCTGAGTGATTTAAATGCCTTTAAAAGGATCTTTTGCTAATAGAAAATATTTACTTCTCCATCACCACTTTTTTCAATTCCTACCATGGATTTTCCACTACCAAACTTTAATTTAAATTTGGACTATGAACTTAGAACTGAGCAAAGCAATAGATTTCCAAAATCAGAAGGCTGCTGGGAATCACTTTCAATAAGAGAAGAAAAACAAA
Source organism: Cebus imitator (assembly GCF_001604975.1). Lineage (NCBI taxonomy): Eukaryota > Metazoa > Chordata > Mammalia > Primates > Cebidae > Cebus > Cebus imitator. The sequence continues at coordinate 2,589,588 of NW_016107401.1, read as the reverse complement.
TGAGTTACAGCCAGCATTAGGCTCCGGAATTGAAATTACAAGCACTCTGAGGAGTATTTATAGTATACAGTCCAAGGATCCTGCTGCTCAGGTCCATTAACATTGTAGATCCTGCTGAATTATGAAAATATTCCTAAAAACTAACAATTTTACAAAAAGATGCCACAACCAAATTTCCAAAATACTCCCTTGATAAATAAAAACTTATATAAAACTAAGTATTTATATTGTAGTTTTAAGAAAACTTTAGGATGTGCAGATATATTTCACATGTTAAAAGCAGTGAAATGTCTGGTTGAAAATAAACAGACAGAGTAACTGAAAACTCCATTAAATCGACCTGATTTTAAATTCTATCACTGATAGAAAATGACTTCAATACTCCCAAAGTAATAAAGTCCATGTTCTTTGGTGCAGCTCAAGAATGCAGACTGGGGCAGGTGAAAGTTATAGGAAGGGTGATTTCATTTTATATAAGGGTGAAAATGCTTGATAGTTTCCAGTGAGTAAAAACATTTAAACAGATGTTAGATGGCTTCTCTTTGGCTACTATGTAAAAGGCATCTGGACTAGACGATCTCTATGTTTATTTCCTGCACCTAAGATTGCATAATTATGTGATTCAATGACATTTGTAGTGACCCTGCAATGAAATCTGAGATGCAGAACAAGTCTGTGTTAATGTACTTTAAATATCAAGTCTAGAACTCTCTTTCCTTCCCTTTTTCTTAGTAATTCCTATAGGTCTAGCTTATCTATTAGGTAAATTATTAGACCTATAGGATACTCAGGAATTACTTTATTAGACCTTCTCCGAGAATTTTCCTGCCCCAGCCCTCATCCTGAGGCTGGGTTAGTTGTGTGTTTCTATAGCAAAAGCATTCACACCCATAGCATGGCTTTGCATATGGTACTATAACTGTCTATTGCCCTTGCTAGAATGTAGGTTCCTATAGGCAATAGTTGTGATTGCAATGACAAGGTATATTTTAAAAATTAGTTGTATGCAAGTACCAGTTCCAGAATGTTGATATAATTGTTTTCTGGGTATAAAAAATAATTTTTTGAGATAAATTTGGAAGGTTCTGAATGATTCAGAGGTTAAGCAAATATATTTACTTAAGGACACAGCAGAACCATGAAAGTGTTTCATATTCTGTAAATAACAATGATTATTAAAAAGGTAAGTAGATGCAGAATTTAACATTATTTTACCTGGGACTTAATTTTTTATGGAGTATCTTCTAAGACTAGAGTTTATTTTTATCTTTCCCAATTTCCTCTAGAAAACACTGAATTATATCATTCACCATTTCACTAGATAGTATCTGGCACTGAGTAGGAATGTAAGAAAAACTAATTGTATCCATCAGTTACTAAAATTTAAACTAATTGCTTTCATGTTCCATGATAAATGCTGCCATATCTATCCCAAATTATTCTTTAGATAAAAGAAGTATTTGGGTCACCTTCTTTGCTTTGATTGCAAAAATCCTTTCTGTGATATAGTTGGCCATTTAACTTCTGTGAGAATGATTTAGGGCAGACATCATATCTACATGAGCTAGTGTGTTTCACTGTAAGATAGCCATTGATTTAAACACTTTTTTCACTGAATTTATAGCTGGATGCCTCTAACTTTTGTTCCTTTTTGAACAACCAAACTAAGTTTGTTCCTTCTTCAACATGCTCCTTAATAGACATTGTTTTTAGGTTTCTCCTCTATGAGCTGAATATCTTAGTTTCCTTATTCTTCTGCCATGGTTTCCAGATTTCCAAACCGACAGGAGTCTTGTTATAAAATGATAGTTGATTTTACTATCTTCTTCCAAAGCCCACTTTAGGGAAAGGTAAGGCAGAATCTTAATAGTTTTTAAAGATGCCACTGCTCAATCCTATGTTGTTTATTCCACTCACATTGCTTCTTTTGACCAGAATGATTTTCCTTCTTCCCTCCTTCTCATTATTTGTCCTTTAGGAAAAAACTCACCCTGATTTCATGTTCAACCACATTCTCTGTCATTTCTCCTCTCCTGCTGTTGAAAAATCACTTAAGACTCATTGTCTACTGTGATAATTCAGCCTCCCAATTTTCTGTATTATTAACTGATGTTTCATATGTACTTTCCTTTATTCTTAGTGAATAAAGTTAATAATGACTAATTTCTTATAACTAAGAAGTTATAAGACTCATGAGGGCAAGTACTTTACTTTTAATATTTCTAGACACTCTGTCAAATACACAAATGATTAATCAGTTGCCTGAAAATGTTGGTAGACACATATGCATATTTATATGGCCATAGTTCTTATGTCCCTCCTTGCTCTTTGATATTTAGATGGCTAAGGTGCAGGGCACTGGGACAAATGGAGGCAACTGATATACAGCTTGTTTCTTGACCTTCCAAGCTTTTATTTTCATTTGGAGTAGAGGGGAGGAATGGCATGCTGGAAGTCTAAAAAAATTTCTTAGAATTTCTTGCCTTGTTTCATGATTAGTTCTACAAATGGGAAGCAATGGGCGGAGGCACAGGCAGGAGGCATTCTGTATTTAACTGTCAACTTAGCAGAAAGGCAATTACCAGGAAAGCATAGCTTCCAGAATTTTCAGATCCCAACAGCAGGGGTTAAGGCAGCCCCATTTTAGAAGCAGTACATTATATAAACAACAGATGCTGGTGAAGTTGTGGAGAAAAAGGAATGCTTTTACAATGTTGGTGGGATTGTAAATTGGTTGAACCATTGTTAAAGACAGTGTGGTGATTCCTCAAAGATGTAGAGGCAGAAATATCATTTGACCCAGCAATCCCATTATTGGGTATGTACCCAAAGGTATATAAATTATTGTTATAAAGATACATGCACACGTATGTTCATTGCAGCACTATTCACAATAGCAAAGACATGGAATCAACCTAAATGCCCATTAATAATTGACTGAGAAAGAAAATGTGGTACATATGCACCATGGAATACTATGCAACCATAAAAAGGAATGAGATCATGTCCTTTGCAGGGACATGGATGGAGTTGGAAGCATTTATCCTCAGCAAACTAATGCAGGAACAGAAAACAAAACACTGCATGTTCTTACCTATAAGTGGGAGCTGAATGATGAGAACATGTGGAAACATAGGGGCAGGAATAACATACACTAGGGTCTGTTGAAGGGTAGGGGGGTGGGAAGACAGAGAGCATCAGGAAGAATAGCTAATGGATGATGGGCTTAATATTTAGGTGATGGGATGATCTGTGCAGTAAACCACCATGGCACACACTTACCTATGCAACAAACCTGCACATCCTGCACATGTACCCATGAACTTAAAAGCTGGAACAAAAATGAAGCAATGCACCACAGCAGCTTAGCTAGGAATGCACTCCAGAACACAGGCAGGGACACTGTCCCAGTCTGGGTTAACAATCGCTCTTCCCCTTTCCTGCACATCTATGACTTCTGTAAACATTTCTCTGCACGAATATCCTCTCTTTGAGGATATCCAAATTTCTAATAAAACATGAAATGCCATCAGGAAAACATTTTGATCATAAGTATGATCATAATGAAATATCCCTAAATAATCACCAGAGTGGCTAATGAGAAAGACAGGAATACCAAATGCTGGGGAAGATGTTGAGCAACTGAAATCCTCCAACAGAACTAGAAGCTGTGGAAAATTGGTACAACCTTTAGGAACCAGTCTGGCTGTTTCTACTGAATGTGAACATACAAAATCCCTACGATCCAAAAATTCAATTCCTAGATATATTTTTATCAGAAATGTGTTCCAATGTTTACTAAAAAATTATGTAACACAATAAAATATTACTGATTTGTAATAGCCAAAACCTAGATATCACTAAAATCTCCATCAATGATAGGATAAATTGAGGTATTGCACAATGCTTACTGTACTGCAATGGTAATCACTGCCTCAAATACATGCAACAATAGGAATGAATTACACAAACACTGTTGAGCTAAAGCCAGACAGAAGTGAACATGCTATATTATGCAATATTTATATAAAATAATATAAGAGATTATTCTATGTTATAAATGTTAGGAGAGTGGACTAACTTTGGGGGAAATTGAATCCCTACAATGTATTTACAATTAAAAAATTAACTCAACAGGGCATGGTGGCTCATACTTGTAATCCCAGCACTTTGAGAGGCCAAAGCGGTTGGATCCCTTGAGATCAGGAGTTCGAGACCAGCCTGGACAACATGGTAAAACTCTGTCTCTACTAATATACAAAAATTAACTGGGTGTGGTGGTGGGCACCTGTAATCCCAGCTGCTCAGGAGGCTGAAGTAGGAAAATTGCTTGAACCTGGGAGGTGGAAGTTGTGGTGAGACTTTGTGTCAGAAAAAAAATAAATAACTCATTGTTTGAAATGCCTGGGATAACTTCTGCTTTCTTGACTCAGTGCACAGGGATATAGCTTTATTTGTTTCCCACGTTTGTATATGGAATTATTTATTAAAAATATTTCAAAGCAACTTTAATTATTATTTATGTAAAGTAACTGAAAATGCCAGAATATATATGCTAAAAAGTTCTGCTGAATTCCATGAAGTATTCCAAATAAATAAAAAATAATACAGGTTTTAAAAACTTATAGTAAGTGCCAGTGGCATTTCCAGGTATATTTTAAATGCTTCACTGTCTCTTCCATATCATATTTAAAAGTTCTCATTCATTATCATTTTTGTGAAATCTCTGGCGGAGGCTTATACAAGACATTTTTTTGTTTTTGTTTCCAGAAAAGGAACAGGAATGATTAAATAAAGTAGAACTTGAAGTGAGATAAATTTTTATTCATCTTTGAATATTGAACAAAATTCAAAAACTTGTGGGTTTTTTTTTTAATACACAGAGGTGCATTGCCTAAGTATAATTATAATTGCTGCCATATTTCTTTGTGGAAATATTCTTTTATGGAGACAAGAATATAGAAACAATATACAATAAAACTTTGCTGGGCAATTATACCAGGCAATGACCCAACTAGTCAATTGCTTAGCCATTTTTAGCCACTCCAACAGAATAGGAACAATTATCATTTTAAGTAACCAAACTGAAAAAGAGTTCCTATATAAAGTGCAGGATGTGCTGACCCCTGGAAAGTAGAAGGAAACACAATATACAGATGAGCTAATAATAACAGGGTCAAGCTTGTACAGAATTTACAGTTTACATGGCCAAAAGATTTAATTCCTGAATTTACCAAATAGTAAAAGAGAGGAAAATCTTTTATACACTAAGTTCTTTAAATTTTATGATTTACCATGATTATCATCTTTAAGTAATTTTTTCAGTCACAATCGGTTGTTTATGTATATTCTGAACATTGTGAAATTTGAAAGTACTCCTACAGACTTTGCCCATGAAACACACCTCGTTTTGCCATGAAATGCTAGTTCACCATTTCCTTCTAAAATTCCAATGGAATTTAATGCTAAATGGAGGAATTCTGATGCTAAATTTTTTTTTCTTTTCTTGTGATGCTGAATTTCTTTTCACTTTTTAGTAACTCTATATTCTCTCTAGAAAATTATGAAATTTCCCCCTTTTCTCTGTATAATAATTTTTCCATTAATTTTACTTATAATGCAGAATATATCCTTCTTGAATTTTCTTTTGTTTATATAAATTTATGAATAAATAATTGTATAAGTTATATAGAACATATACATAGGGAATGGGTTTCTTTTCATTCGATTTAGAAAACAGGATTAACTCTATATTCCTTCTTGTCAATATTCTGTCTTTATAAATTTAAGAATACTAAAAAAAATAGTATAACATCAATCCTCTCATCATTTTTTAAATTTACTGCTGTATCAGTATCCTAAATGATTTTATTATTTCAGGGATCTCCTTTCTTAAATTTATTGTCTACATCAAGGTTTTTCAACCTTGTCATCATCAACATTTGGGGCTGAATATTTCTTTGTTGTGGGAATTTTCTTTTTCATTATAAGAAGTTTAGAAGCATCCGTAAACTCTACCTAGTAGATAACAATGGCTCCCTGACCCCTAATCTTTTATGACAATCAATGCTATCGCTAGAAATGGCCAATTGTCCCCAGGAGACAAAAGCACCCCCTTTTAGAACTATTAATCTACGTTACTGCTAGAGTTCTTATATATGTCTGTTTTGCACTGCTATAAATGAATACCTGAGGCTGGGTCATTTATAAAGAAACATTGCTTATTTCGTTCAAAGTTCTGCAGGCTGTACAACCATGGTGCCAGCACCTGCCTGGCTTCTGGTGAGCCTCAGGAAGCTTGCAATCATGGTGGAAGGTGAAGCGGGAGCCTGTGTGTCTTGTGGTGAGAAGGGGAGTAAGAGGGAGAGAGAAGGAAAAGCCAGGCCCCTTTCACAGCCATCTTTCATGTGAACTAAGAGAGTGGGAACTCACTCATTACCATGGAGAGAGCAACAACCCATTCATAAAGGATCTGCCCTCGTTACTCAAACACCTTCCACCAAGGCCCCACCTCCAACACTGGGGATCACATTTCAACATTAGATTTGCAGAGGACAAATATAAAAACTATATCATTTATCTTTGTAAAATATTAATTAGATTATGCTATTCTTCTTTTGCTGTTTGAATAACTTATTTTGATTTTTTTTTTTTTTTTACAAGGAGAACACCAAACATACTTTATTGGCACAAAAAAGCAGCCATAACAAGGCACAGCAAGCAGAAACATACATTAGCAGTCAAAGGGTTAGTGTTGCATACAAATATAGCTTTTCTTTTTGTAGCCTTGGCAATAACCATAGGGATGTAAAATAACATTCTGTAGCAGCAGGTAAGGGAACTATGGAGCACTCACCAGTGGTACAGAGCACATAAACAGAAAGACACAAGAATGGATTTGGCTACTTTAGTGCAAAATGTCTAGGACAGAACTGTAAATTCAGTCCAGTTACTAAGAAGCAAACACTACAACTTGATATAACTTCCAAAAGAGCTCACTCAAGTAGTAGTACATATTATTCTAAGTGACAAAAAGGTGCTAAGTAAAGTTATTTACAGATATAATGGTTGTACAGTACCTTTTAACTCTGCAATTTAGGTTTCAGATTTTCCATTAAGAATTAACTGCACTGAAATTCCTATAAATTATACTTAAGCAATTCAGCTATGAGAGTTTACAAAAAAGAGATAAATACTGCCATCCAAATTATTAATTACAGTTCAACAATAATCTCAACATCAGCAACCACTGTAGTTACTATCATCTGATTTGTTTGGGCATCTTCTAGTCTCATGTACTTCATGGTTCACAAAATCATCCTGGGCGTAGGAAAAGATCCAACTTTTATGAAACAACAATTAGACTGCACATCAACTAAAAAAAAATCACATGCAAGACTACATTGCAGCAGCTATTCCAAATGCCTGTTTTAAGTTAAAGCACTCACTTAAAAAATTAATACCTAGGGCCTTTCAATAAAATCCTACTACTAGCTTTGTAAGTCTGAAATTTTAAGAATGACTACTTAGAAAATCTGGTTTACTTAACAGTACCTTTTGCAGAAGAGAAAAGGTGTCTGATTACAAACTACATCAACACTGAAGTCAACTGCACTATGCCCTTGTGGCCAGAAAATTGCATTTTTTTCTAAAAGGAAGGCAGTCTTTTATTTTTTATTTTCACCTATTCGATATGCATTTTACCACAACTTTTGCAATAAGGCTTGGCACTCATTTCTAAAACTCTATTATGTCCTGGACTTTGGCTTTAACCACAAAGAAGTATTATTTTTCCCTCAAACAATACACCTCACTCCTTTATGGTTCTGCATTTTGCCTTTTCTTCCACTTCTACTTGGGAAGTTAATACTAACTTATTAAAACAGGTTAAAATATTCACCCGTTAAGTTTTATTTGCACAGATATTTATGCATTAAACATCGTATACAAGTAGAAAATATCTGCATCATTTGGCTCAAATTTATTTTTACTATTTTGAGCCATAACAAAATTTTGTATTTTAGGAAATGGTACATAATGAACTTGATACTGTCCTATCAACTGTTAACCAGGAAAACCAAATTCAGTATCCTATAAGGCTGCAATCATTTCCACTTAACTTTGTCACATTGTACTTGCTTGAAGAGAACTCATCTGATGCATGTCTGCCCCCTCATAAAGACTTCAGGCATAGTTTTTCAATTTGGCATTTCCACTTCCAGAAGAGCTTAGTTTCATCTACACATTTGAACATTTCACTGGGCTCTGTGTCTTCCAACTCATTTATAAGCCCCTTAGATAGTACGAATCCCTAGTGGACTCAGGTAAGTAAAATTCTGTAAAAACCAAGAGGCACTTTAGCTAAAAATGTAACAGAAGTCATAGTCTGCACATTTGCTTTGAATAGCTCCCACGTACTTTGGGTCAACTCTGTCCAAAAGAACTTCCTATGATGACAGAAATGTTCTATATTTGCACTGTTCAGCATAGTAACTATACATGGCTATTGGGCACTAGAAATATGGCTACAGTGATGAAATGAATTTTGAATTTTATTTACTTTTAATGCATTTAAATTTACATTTTAATTCAAATAGCCACACACAGCTGAAGAGCACAGATTTGAGCTATCACCAAATGTTATTTTCCTGGAGTTCCATAAAAGAGAAATTTAAAATTTTTTGTCAATTACCCTTTATACATCAGTTGAGAGTTCCCAGAAAAAGAGGTAAGTTTTACACTGCCTGGTCCTACTTCTTATCTTGCATTATCCATTCCAGTTGGAAATAAGAAGAGGATGTCTGGCCAAGAGTATACATAATTTAATTCAAAACCATGTCAGCAAGATCAACTTTTTAGCTACTTAGGAGGAGCTGAGAAAACAAGCAAAGCAAAGTCTGATAAAACTCCACTATGGATGCATTATGCAAATTCTCCCTCAAATATCATGATCTAGAGAAGCTAAGGAAAAAAGAATAATGTTTAACAAAGATCTGCTGAAGAAAATGTTTTTGTAAAGACTGAAAGGGAGAGGATAAGAAATAAAAGTCCAATAAGTCCAATGATGTGAGTAGCAAGCTCTTGACAGTGGTTAACAGGAAAATCAGAATAAAGGGTCAAAGAACTAAACAAGAAAATTGTGGCCAGAAAAAGTCCACTTGAGTTTCCAAACAGAATTTCTGAGTTCTGATGAGGGAAAAAGATGGCTAAAATGGAGCTTGATACAGATGATTCCTGTAGTTTTGCTTAACAAGACTAGAATGAAAGGGGAGGGGATTACAGAGAGAATGATTCTATAGTGCAGAGCTTAGAAAAAGGGCAAAAAGAAGTTTAAAAAGCAGCGTAATTTATAAACCAATTATTTATCAAAGCATATTTGCTGGTTTTAAGAACACATATGTGCTAACCACACCGTGATGTGTTCTAATTTATCTCTTTTCTACAGTGCAATTTCTTCAACCATAATTTAAAATTTAATCATGTTCTTAATTAGCCCCTTCTGCTCTGGAGTGATATACCCCTAGAGTGGCAGAATGCCATCATTCATTCACAAACTTTATATTCTACATATTCCATGTACTACCAGTGCTCGTTGGCCAGAGAGATGACTTCCAGCTAGGAGATCAGAAAGCAATCAGAGTGAAAGTGGTACGAACATTGCCCTCAAGGAATAAGAAATAAGGCAAAATAATACCTGTGTGTCCCTTCCGCGTTATCCTGAAAAAATGTTCCACAGATTCACCCAATAATTATTTATTACCTTATTCCCTAGGAGGACACAATTTGGTTTGACATATCATTTATTATTATTTAGTTACCAGACTTTGAAGTTGCATGTTATATTGTAGGTTGATTTTTATCCTGTCAAAGTGTTTCCAGTTTTTAATGTCACCTAGCAATCTTATTCTAACGTTTTCTTCCTTTAATCTCTGTACATATTTGGTTCCTCAAATGTTCTTCGAATTAGTTTCACCAACTTGTTGTTGCCCTTATTAAGAAGTTACATGAATCTACGGCACATTTTATGTTTATATAAGAGACATCCTTATAACTTTGTACAGATTACCTTTTGACCACAGATTGGGGATAAAAAAAAAGAGCAAGAACAGTCCAGGTAGATGAAGCTAAGTGACACAATGCACAATTGGCATACATAAGAAGAAGGAAAAGCCCTTTTATTTTAGTAAATTGTGAATGATATTTGTTTCAAGAGGATTCACAGACTGCTTTGCTGCCATGAAATTAGATGCTCTATAGTTACATGAAGCAAACATTTCATAAGTACAATGTTATGAGAAAGAAGCCAAATACAATGTACACAATGTATGCATATTATAAAAAGAGGCAAAGCTAATTTGTTCTGTAAAATGGAATAGTGACCCATGCAAGATGAGGAGGCAGTGGTAGAAAGGAAGCACAGGGGGCCCTTCTGGATGGCTGGTAATCCTCTATTTCTGGTTACAAAGATGTGTACAGTTAATGGAAATTCATCAAGCTTATAATATGTGCACTTTTCTGAATATAAATCATACACCAACAAAAATGACCATGCATACTATCAATGTTTGAAAATGTTCATAATTAAGGGAAGAACAAGTTCTTGCTAAAAAAAATGGATTTGCTACAATCTTCTCTGCATCATGTTTAGATTTCTGTTTCTGTCATTACATAATGTCTGCGTTTTTGACAAATTGTTTCCCAAAGAATTATGACCATTACTACTGTACCATATAATTTTCTAAATATGTCACCTTCCTTGCACATACCACACCCAAAATGCATGACCTTAGAATTCCAGTTTCAGTTCCTTTAAAATGAAGTGAAACTTGAAGATTTTTGACTAGAAACATAAACGCAGAATCTTTCTGATTTACTATAATCTTCCCCCAAAGTTTTATAGCTATATTGTCACAACTGATATGACAGCAATATTTTTAGGGACTTGGATTTATTTCCAAAATATCTAACTTACTTTTTATAGGAAAAAATTTATCCTCAACTTGTATCAGTTGGTTATTATTTAATTAATTTTTATAATTATAATAGAAATTTGCATAAATACATTTGGATATAACCGCTTTTCAGTAATCAAATGTTTTCTTTGAGACCGAGTCTCTCTCTGTCACCAGGCTAGAGGGCAGTGGCACAATCTAGGGACTCACTGCAACCTCTGCCTCCTGGGTTCAAGCGATTCCCTGGCCTCGGCCTCCTGAGTAGCTGGGACTACAGGCGCGCGCCACCACACCTGGCTAATTGTATTTTAGTAGAGACGGAATCTCACCATGTTGGCCAGGATGGCCTAGACTTCCTGACCACGTGATCCACCCACCTTAGCCTCTCAAAGTTCTGGGATTACTGGCATGAGCCACTATGCCTGGCCAATCATATTGTTTAATTGACTGATGAAATGGGAGTGCAAATAGCAAATAGTGTACTAGTGTGTGAGGAACACATGATGAATGTCAGGCAAATATTTTAGAGAGAAGAATGGAGAGCATGGTTTGGTTGAAGCTGGTAAACTAGTTAAGTTGAGGTGGATTATGTAGAGATAGGTCAGGAACAATTTTGCCATAATGCAGTTTTGGTTCTAGGGACAAAAAGAGCAGGATATGAAATGAGGTTTATATAATATCAAGACCAGATCACAGAGGGTTCTAAATTACAGGCTATTAAGTTTTTGTATTATTTTGTTGAGTCAGGAATCTAGTGAAGATTTTTGAGCAAGTAAATGACATAGTAAGAAATTTGCTTCAAATGTTCTCATCCGAAGAAGCATTGTGCAAGTTGGAAAAAGTACAATGTTATCAGCCTCTCCCACGCATAAGGCTGTCCAGGATGGGAGATAAGGAAGTCTGAAACATACTTCAAGAGATGCACCATTAATGGAAGTAACACAACTTGGAAAACAAATCCACATATATACCACATATAGTGGCACATTATACAAAACAAGCAGGGATAAAAATATTTTCTCTAACTCACCAAGGAGCTCTATGAATGAATATATTAATGACTGAAGAGTAATTCATTTCTTCAGTGCTGATTGCCAAAGACCTAATTGTGTTGAACCAAAAATGATGTCTACTCTATATGTTCTTTAAACATTGTTTTGCCAACTTTATAAAATTGAGTTGTTACAGTGAAGATATCTGTTCAAGTTTTATTTTTCTTTCCTATAGTATCAGTATGTTACAATTCCCTTTGTAATGGTTTGTTTTATTTAAACTCAATGATGGAATTATTTTCTAATATCAATTAAGCAGAGTAATTACTATTATGTGACAAATTAAGAATGGTGGGAAATTTGAAAAAAAAAAAAAAAAACACGATATTCTCTTTCAATACTTTCAGGTATGCTCCAAGAACAATTAGACAGCCAAAATTCCAGATTGCTTTAAAATAGTTAAATGTGTGGTATCTTGACTCCATTAACTAAAATGAAAGACATAAGTTGAAAACACAAGTTTAGAACAAGTCTCCCAGTGCCTAACAATAGAAAAAGGCCCTGTTTTGTTTTATATCTTATAAAGTTGTCTGGAGCAAAATAATATATAGGCAAAATGTCCCACGTGCGGCTGGGCTGGAATAGGGGTACTCCTTGAGTTTTAAAGATGTTTACCTTTCATTACCAGGGTTTGTACTTCTAGTCTATTAAACTTTTAAAAGTTATAGCTCTACTTAGATGGCTTTTTTTTTCAGCAATCCACATGTGACATTTGCAAAGGAATTAATTTTTATTGACTAAAAAAGGAGATGTGGTGCTGATTGCCTTTAAAATCAGTTACCACTAGCGGGGGGTGAGGGGTAAGATGAAGGTGTAGGGTGGGAAGCATTGTTCTTAAACTTTTTGCACAAAAGGATATACGAGTCTGTGAAAGTAAAAACAGAGCAATATTATTTACCTTCCTCTTTTTTTTTTTTTTTTTTTTTTTTTTTTTTATTATATTTTTTTTTTTTTTTTTTTTTTTTTATTATAACAAGACTTGGCTGCTCCTTAAAAGTGTGACTCTCTTCTGAGCTGTCAGGGTCTTGCTAGACTGAATCATGCTCCCTGAGAGCCCTGTTTTGTAAGTAGAAGCCACTAATAAAAGTGACCTTAATGGCTGCTTTGGGTGCCTCTTACAATGCACCTGCATCCTCAATGGGCCAGCTGTACTGGCAGCAAGCTGAGGCCAGTGCTGCTGTGAGCCTTAAGGTGTCATTAACAGATCATTGAGTCAACAGATCATGACAGCTCCTTCAGAAAACTCCAGCTCCATGTTAGCATGCTCTGCCCAGGGAATTAGAGAGAGACTTTAACAGCCCACAGTGTAACTTAAAGAAATTCAAGAGGAAAAAAGACATGTTCTAGCAAAGCCAAAATAATAGATTATCTCAGAGACTATATACCAATCTTAAATAAACAGGAACAACTGGAGCATGGAAACTATTTAAGAACATATTTTCCGATGTTACTATATATTTAAAACCTAGGCATATAGCCCTAATAAATAAATAAGTAAATAAAACTTTAGGGGTTGGTTTTCTTCTAGATGCTTAGATTACATAAACACTGCCCCCTTTATTGTTTAGTGTTTTGGGGTTTTTTGCTGTTGTGTTCTTGTTTTTTGTTGCCTTCTTTGAGAAACAAAACCATACATACTTTAACTGTTTGGTCTAAGGCCATTTCACGGACATTTGTTATTTATATTTTAATAACTTCAAATGTAGCTTTAAATGCCTGTATAACAAGTTTGTAATATACTTTCTTGGGTGGGATAACAAGGAGAGATTAATCTACTAAATAAGTAAACCATTTGTAGACCTCTTGTTATGAATGGATGGAAACCTGCTATCTTCTAGTTTTGTGTATCAAACACAATTTCCTTGACTGATATTTGAACATGGACATGTGAAGAACAGCTAGAGCTGGGGGGCTTGATTGAAACTTTAGGAAAAAATTACTAACTGTTGTTATAACAGAATCTATCCATGTTTTGTTTACGAATATTATTGCTTTAAAATTCTTCAGTTAATATTCTTGGTTAGACTCCACCAGGGCTTTTATAGATATTATTTTTGTACCTAAAATAATGCTTCAATATTTATTATATTTGCCCAATTTTATAAATAAGAAAGAGAAGTATTGTTCCTAATGTGATACTCCTAAAAAGTTCTAGTGCAAGATTTCTAGCCTAGTTTATGACATTACAGTTTATGGTTCTACATCAAGATTTCCAGCATGGGTGAGTTTTGTTTTTTGGGATTTTTTTTTTGTTTTCTTTCCTTCCTATTCTCTTTATACTTGCTTTAAAGCAGTCATTCCTAACACTTTAGCCTGCACAGAATCACCTGCAGTGTCTATTAAACCAGATCGCTAGACCCCACCCCCAGAGAGTCTGACTAAGTCTGTGGTGGTACCTAAGAATTTGCATCTTTAACAAGCTCCCAAGTGATGCTGATGCTGAAGGCCTCCACTTTGGGAATAACTGTTGTAAAGCTATGTAGAATAATTGTTTTAAAGCTATGAGTAAGGATTAGTGAGTTTCCCTGCCACCCATTGAGACTAATCAACATATGCTCTTTCTTGAGGCAATAGGTTCAGTATCTTGTCTCTTATTTTAAGAAGATGCTGATATTTCTCAGCATGAAGAGTAGAGTGGGGACTATGATTTCACATTTAAACTGTTCCTTTAAATATTTTATGAAAATCTTTTCAGAACTTTCTGATGTGCTAAATGGATTGAGAATATAAAAATATGTGCTTTCTTTTTATTAGACATTGATTTTTGATACCCCCCTTTTTTTTTTTGATAGAGACAGTCTTATTTTGTTGCCCAGGCTGGTCTTGAACCCTTGACTTCAAGCAATCCTTCTGCCTTGGTCTCCCAAAATACTGGCGTTACACAAGTATGAGGCACTGGGCAAGCTAGTATTACTGTTTTTAGTTTGTTTGAGACAGGATCTCCCTCTGTTGCCCAGGCTGGAGTGCAGTGGTGTGATCATAGCTCACTTTAGCTTCAACCACCTGGTTCTCAAGTGATCTTCCCATTTCTGCCTCCCTAGTAGCTGAGACTATACGTGTGTACTACCATGCCTGGCTAGCTTTTGTATTTTTTTTGTAGAGATGAGATTTCACCATGTTGCCCAGGCTGGTCTCAAACTCCTGGGCTCAAGGGATCCACTTGTCTTGTCCTCTCAAAGTCTTGGGATTATAGACATGAGACACCATGACGGCTGATACTGCTGCTTTTTAATAAAGGAAATGGTATGTCTGGTAAATACGTCAAAATATTAAAGTTTTGGTTTACTATAAATATGATATTGGATTATCAGAACATATGTCTATGTAGGTACAAACTAAGAGAAATATGCATAATGGAACTAGCCCTGAAGGAAATCATAATCAGGCTCAAATCTACATACCATTTTTGAAGAGAGTAGTAGTCTTGTGAAAGGCATTGTGCTATAGGTGTTTCTTGCCCTATAATATTAGAAACCTTACGAAGTGGTCCATCTTGCCATGGATTTGTAGGTAATGTTTTTGGAACAGCAGCCTAAATTTGATACACCATTTAAAGACACGTTTTTAAATTTTATTTTCCACTGAAAATAATAATTGCATATTATTATTTTGGGTGTAAAATGTGATGTTTTGATACATGTTTGCGATGTAGAATGATTAAATAAGCTCATTAAATCCATCACTTCATGTGCTTATCATTTTTTGTGGTGTATATATTTAAAATCTACTCTCTTAGCAATTTTGAAATATACAGTGCACTCTTACTGATGTTGATCAAAGGGTACAAAGTTTTCATTAGACAAGAAAAATAAGCTTTAGAGATCTATTGCATAGAAGAATGATGATAGCAAATAATTTTTAATAATTTAATTATCTTTATAGAGCTCTGTCACTAAAATTGTCAAGAAAAAATAGTGTTGACTCACTTTCTATAGAATAATTAGTGATTCTTGTTTAACATGGAAACTGAAAACAAATTGATGTACTTTTTTGTGACATTTTAGTATATGATGTACTTAAATCTATTTTTAGATGGTTGTTCTTTGCAACATAAGCACTAATAAGTGCTGTTTCGACAATCAGAATTGAACACCTTGAATATTTTTTGCTTTTAAAGTGAGTACACTAGATATTAATATATTGGTATCACTACTTCATAGTTGCACTAAAAATTATGTGAAGACTAACTTAAGACTGGATTTTCATTTGTTGTAACATTCCTTCACAAACTGAAAGTTTAGTTTTAAATCCTGTTAAGGGTTTTCTCCCCTTTTATTTCCATTCATTAAGAATGTGTTGGCATGAATTTTTATCTTCCAGTGACTTTCATGAAATAGGTAATTTTATAAATTTGCAATAATATCATCCAGTGGGATAACAAATTTTATTTTCTTGCTTGTTCTTACTTTCAAACGGATCATTTCAATATTATGAAACCAATTCTTTCATCTCTCAAGTGCTGATTAAATATTAAAATGGAATTGTGGGGTTTTTTGTTTTTATATGTGTCATTCTTTCTCAAGTCACTGAAGAAAACCATATACAAAGTAGAATTTCAGTCACTTTCAAACCGTTTTTTGTTTTGATTTTCTGCTGCATGAGTTTTCTGTCCTTCCCCCCACCTCTACTGACACAGCATTAGATAAATGGTGATTTTGAAATAGGCAATGATAATATCATTTTACACGTTGTCTGGGGCTATATTACTATATTTTTTTGTAGGCATATTTTATAGTGACTGGAAAAGCACTCAATACCATATATGTTCACTTTATCATGATGTCTGAAGTACGTAGTTAGCTTTATAGGCTATCATTCACACTCCTCCTTTAACTGTATTTATCCTTCTACCTTTCATATTGGTAAAGCTTGACTTAATGGTATAGTATAAAATCATTATAAGATTAATTATATGGAACACTTTAATTTCTAGAAAGATGTCACAGAATTCGATCTCCAAGGAAATATCACTGCAGAAAGGGACTTTAAATCATTGTTCTCACTTTTTTCTCCTACCATGACCATTCATTCACTTAAAGTTAATAGTCTATCTTAATAATAACAGAAAAAAAATATTAAAGAAAATGCAAAAGTTGGGCAAAAGAAGTGGCTCATTCCTGTAATTCCAGCACTTCAGGTGGCTGAGATGGGAGAATCACTTGAGCCTAGGAGTTGGAGTCCAGGAATTTAAGACCAGCTTAGGTAACATAGTGAGACCCCTACATCTACATAAACACAGACACACACACACAGGCACATACATACAATTGGCTGAGTGTATAGTGAGACCCCTATAACTATATAAACACACACACACACGCACACACACACACCCACACACACACACATAATTGGCTAAGTGTGGTACCTGTAGTCACAGCTACTCAAGAGTCTGAGGCAGAAGGACTGCTTGAGACCAGAAGTTCAAGATTACAGTGAGCTATGATTGCACCACTACACTCTAGTGAGACCCCACTCTAGTAACACTCCACTCTAAAAAAATATTTTAATTATTTTGAGAAAGGGTCTCTGTTGCTCAGGCCAGAGTACAATGATGTGATCACAGCTCATTGCAGCCTCAACCTCCTAGGCTCAAGCAATCCTCAACACTTTCACTTTTACCTCTGCCTCCAAGGTAGCTGGGACCTCAGACATACACCACCTCACCCAGCTAATTTTTGTATTTTTTTTTAATGAAAAAGTTGGACTACATCTTGACAATCTTGTTTTATGATGAAGAATCTGTGGTGTTAATAGTCACCTGAGGACATCAAGTCCAGGTGTTGCATGTGTGAGTGACCTGGACTTGGTACACCATGTACAGGACCTGGCATCTGCAGGTGTCCACCAAGACATGTAGAGTATATTCCAATATATCTGCAATTATTATGAGTAATTGATGGGAGAAAGAAGGGTTCTTGGATAATATGCAACATTGTATTGATTCTGGCTAAAGAGAAATTTGTAAGAGTTTTAGGTGGAAATTGAGCAATTTCCATAGTGTTCACAGGGAAGGGATAAAGGTAAAGGTCATACATTTCTAGGATTGTCATATGAACTGGAAACACTCCTGTGTTTCCACATGAAAGTTAATGTGGGTTATTCCAGCATTCAAAGAAGCAATGAGTACCTTGAAAGCTATATTTCCATAGTCCATTAAATGGTGAGGTCAGATGTTTGAGTCATCCTCATCAAAAGTCACATCAAATACAAAATTTAATTCAAAGTAGATCATAGACCTCAATGTAAGACCTAAAACTATGAAACTGTTAGAAAACATATCAGAGTAAATATTTGTGATCTAGTTTAGGCAAGTTTTCTTAGATATAACACAAAAACACAGGTGATGAAAAAAATAGATACATTGGATATCATCAAAATTAATATGTTGTGTTTCAAATGATGTTATCAAAGTTAAAAGACAATTTGCAGAATGGAGTAAATTTGCAAATCATGTATCTTCTAAAGGACTTTGCAACCAGACTGTACAAAGAACACTTACAATTCAATAATAAGACAAATAATTAAATTAACAAATGGGCAAATAATCTAAATAGGTAGTATTCAAAAAACATATATGAATGGCCAATAAACACATGAGAACATACTCAACATCATTAGCTATCAGAAAAATAAAAAAATCAAAGCTACCACAAGATAACCACTTCATACCCACCCTCTAAAATGGCCATAATCAAAAACACAGATAATAAACATTGGTGAGGTTGCAGAAAACCTGGAACCTTCATATACTGCTACTGGGAATGATAAAATGGTACCACCACTTTGGAAAACAGTTGGATAGGTCCTCTAAAATCTGAATATGTAGTTATCACAGGGCTTAGCTATTCCACCTCTAGGTATATTCCACTCTCCCTGCCCCCCTGCGAAATAAAAACATATGTCCACACAAAAATTTCATGTGAATATTTATAGAAGTACTAGTAATAATAGTCAAAGGCTGAAAACAACGCAAATGTCTATCAGTTGATGAATGAATAAACAAAATGTGGTATACTTATACAATAGATTATTCAATCACAACAAATTTAAAGTATGGACAATTAAAATATGAAAAAAACAAAATATTATGATAAATGAATGCAATTAATCAGGAAATATAATACTGTGTGATTCCACTATATAAAACTTCCAGAATTAGTCAAAGCTGTAGCAACAAGAAAGCAGATTTGTAATTGTCTAGCACTAGGGTCACTGAAGGCAAATGGAGATCTATCAATTTCTTGCAATATACGAACAATGTTAACATCCTGATTTAAACAAAATATAAAAATAAAAGGAAAAACAGTAACAATTACAGAAAGAATACATAATGTTAAAAACAATGCCTTAAAATTGGTTCAAGGTTAGCCTTTTGGGTGTACCTGTGAGAAAGGTGTTCTTGCAAGCAGGTTTTTCCGTTCATGGTTTCCATAGGCTCTGGGACTGTCACTGGAACCTGAACCCACTGGCTGGGAAAGCCATAGCAATTAATCCACCTAGCCATAATGGAGACACATTTTGGCATCTCGCTAAAGTGCTTGTTGAACTGGAAGCAGATTACTGAACCCTTTCTAATTCTATTGGAGCTGGAACATGGATGAAGGCTTAGTCAAAGAAAGGACTGGGGCATAGTCCACAAGAGCCTCTTACTCAAATGTAAAATACAGGCCAAATAGTCTTGTGACCCAAGTTGATGATTCCAAGATTTACATGTTTTGGAGGTAGGCAAATGCATTTTTGTTGAAAGCTTTAAACTTTACCTGTTTATACAACATAAGTTTATTCAACCAAAGACTGATGCCCACAAGTAAAATATAGCCTGTGATCATGCAACTCACATTGTCTTTTGCACAGCAACTGGATGTGGTTCACAGTCCAACATTGATTGCATAAATAAAAACTGACCGTACTTCCCTTGGACATGTTCAGGTTTACCCAGCAATATGTTCTGAGGTGAGAATTATAGGAGAATCCACACCTCTGCTGGGCTAGATAATCGTCAGAAACATGCTTTGGGTCTGTTCACAGTTTGGGGAAACACCTAAAGGCACATGCCAGTTATTAGCTATATGAGTAACCCTAAATTTGTCTGAAAGTGTAATAGAGATTCAAGAAGACAGATGGGGCCAGAGGGGCAGGAAAAGGACACCAAGCACAGGATTATAGCTACGCAAGGTTCATTATCTCTTTCATCTACTTCCTAGTTTCTCAATTCTCTATCCAGAAATAGGTTCACCTTTAGAGGACAGAGAATCAGCTAATTCTTCTAGAGTCTTACAAGGAATGTATGCATTCACCCTAGCTAGGTCAAGTGGAGTATTTTTATTTGGACTGAAGCCAACTCTATGGCCAGGCTGAATATTGTAAAAAGTGGGGAGGAAGGAACATCACACGTGATACAGATAAGCAAATAAATGAGCTTCTGGAGGCTGTAGAGAAGGAAAAAGAACAAAAAGTGTGAGTAATAAATAGATGAAATATAGACTTCAAGTAAACTAGAAGAGGATGCAGGATCAATTGCATGGTGATTCAGACAAAATTTGAACACCTTCTGAAAGAGCCTGCCTGGTTTAACTTTGAAGCATTTGCTGCACTATTCAACTCTGGAAACAGTTCCCTCCAGAGGTGTTCAATCTTGTACATTAAAATGTTCATGCTTTTGCAGAGAGCCATATTTTCACTTCTTTTAGTCTAACAAGTCTTACAGTGTTCAAGTGTTGGCGATAAATTATTTCAGCTTTTGTATGTCTGAAAAAGTCTATACCTTCATTTTTTAAGGCCTATTTGCTGAGTACAGAATTGTAGTTTGACAGACCTTTTTTCTTTCAGTACTTTGACAATGTTCCATCATTCATATCTTTGTTTCTTTGTAGGTAACATGTCTTCCTCCTCACTCCCAGCTTCTTTTGTGATTTTCTCTTTATCATTGATTTGATCAATTTGATTATATCATGTCCTAGTGTAGTTTTCATGTTTCTTTTACTTTCATGTTTCTTTTACTTGGGCAGGTCACTTGAATTTGTCCCAGAATTTACTGATGCCTTTTTTTTTTTTTTTTTTTTGAGTTGGAGTCTCGCCTTGTCAGCCTGGCTGGAGTGCAGTGGCACAATCACTGCTCACTGCAGCCTCAACCTGCCAGGCTTAAGCTATCCTCTCACCTCAGCCTCCAGAGTAGCTGGAACCACAGGTATGTACCAGCACACCTGGCTAAAGTTTTAATTTTGTGGTAGAGACAGAAACTTGCTATGTTGCCCAGAGTAGTCTCAAACTCCTGGGTTTAAGCGATTCTGCCTCAGTCTCACAAAGTGCTGGGATTACAGGTGTGAGCCACTTCACCTGCCCTGATGCTCTTTTCATTAAAACATATATTTTTAAAATTCCTTCTGTTGCTCTTTTCAAATGCACTAACCTTTTCTTCCACAATGTTTAATCTGTCATTAATCTCTTTCAGGGGATTTTTCAACTCACATATTTGAGATTTCATCTCTAGAAGTCAGATTATTTTTACATCTTCCAAGTCTCTTACATTTTTGAACATATGGAATACAATTGTAATCACCGTTGTAATGTCTTGTCTTCTAATTGTAACATTTGTTATAATACAGTTCTGGGTTAATTTCAGTTTATTGATTTTTCTTTTCATCATGGTTCATGTTTTACTTTTATATGCCTAATAATCTTTGGCTGGCCGCTAGAGATTGCAAATTGATTTTTGTGAATATAATTTTGAATTTCTATCAGTATTTTCAAGTTTCATCTGAGACACATTTACTTGGAAAATGTTTCATTTTTTGAGGACTTGCCTTTAAG
The DNA here is from genome assembly GCF_001604975.1 of Cebus imitator. Taxonomy (NCBI): domain Eukaryota; kingdom Metazoa; phylum Chordata; class Mammalia; order Primates; family Cebidae; genus Cebus; species Cebus imitator. The sequence goes on along the minus strand of NW_016107401.1, from coordinate 2,567,771 downwards.
ATTCACTTGCAAGACCAGAGCAGTGTTTAATCTAGGGATAGTAGTTTTCCATTACTGAGGCAAGGCCCTTCTGATACTCTATCCAGTGATTTGCAAATGGAACTTTTTCAAATCTGGTGAAAACAGGCAACATTCCCAGCCCTGTGTGTGCTCTAAGTATTCTTCCCACTAACCCTTTCAGATGATTCTTTCCCTTGCCTTGTGTATTTTCCTTACAACAATGCATGGATCAATACTTTGCTAAATATGCAAGAGTCCTATCTACAGATCTCTGGAGTTCTTTCTTTTGCAGTTTGTCTCTCAGATCCTGTCACCTATAAGAGTTATTCCTCAGCTTTCAGCAATCGCTCTTCCTTGTTGCAGAATATCCACTGTCTTGCAAACCATTATTTCATATATTTTATCTGTTGAATTTTGTTTGTCTTTCTTTTTTTGGTTGTTCTTGTCAAGATGTTAAATCTTGTCCCTGAAACTCCATAAAAGTCCCCCAGTCAGGAAATCTTAACTAAGAGAATCATTCATGTTTAATTCTGACCTTGATCTTGATTGGCTTATGTTTTTGAGCCAACCTACCTTTATTAATTAGTGTGACCTCTAAATTTATTGGAAAAATGGATTAAATATTAGCTAGCACTGTTCAATTTAAGATATTAGAGATTTGGAAGATGATAATTACAAATTCTTGACATAAAATTGTCAATTTCTTCTTTTTTTTTTTT
>NW_016107401.1:2562254-2566852 GCF_001604975.1 Cebus imitator | reverse complement strand
TTTTGCTTCTTTATTTATAACATGGGCAAAGGATCATTTTACTCTGGCATCTGATGAATGCTTAATATGGAGACAAGTTTAACTATATGGTTGTTAAGTGTTAATAAGTTGACTACTTTGCTGGATAATTTTATTGATTAAATAAAAATTTGACCTACTATATTTATTCTAGAGTTCAGCTGTGATTCTATATGCATAATATTAAAAATATTACTTTATCAGTATTTTAGAGAGATAGTAATTTAAATGTTTCTCTTCCAATAAGGTTCTTTCCGTTTATACTGATTATAATTTATAGAAGCAAATTTCAAATTGAAAATCAAGGAAACTCAATTAACCATGGTTAACTGTGAAGCTGAACTTCTAACATATTTTATCATAACTGATTAGGAAGGTTGTCTCTTAAAATTAGATATAAATTTGCAGTAGTGCAAACCAATGATGAATGACAAAGAATCAACCTATTGTCTTTCCTCTTTTCTTTTTTACCTAAAAGTAATTAGCATTATCATCAGACAGAATTATTATTTTTACCATTTTAATATGACAGGGTAAATTACACTTGACATGGTGTTTTTATTGCATTAAAAAAATATTTATTGTAAGTTCCGAGGTACCTGTGCAGGATGTGCAGATTTGTTACATAGGTAAATATGTATCATGGTGGTTTGCTGCACCTATCAACCCATCGCCTAAGTATTAAGCCAAGCACGCATGAGCTATTTTTCCTGAGGCCCTCTCTTCCCTGATGCCCCCTGACAGGCCCCAGTGTGCATTGTTCTCCTTCCTGTGTCCATGTGATCTCATTGTTCAGCTCTGACTTATGAGTGACAGCATACGGTGTTTGGATTTCTGTTCCTACATTAGTTTGTTGAGGATAATGGCTTCCAGCCCCTTCCATGTCCCTGCAAAAGACATCATCTCATTCCTTTTTATGGCTGCATAGTATTCCATGGTGTTATGTACCCACATTTTCTTTATCCAGTCTATCACTGATGGACATTTGGGTTGATTCCATGTCTTTGCTATTGTGAATAATGCTGCAATGAACATATTCATTAATATAAAATATATGTGTTCATATAAAATACAATGATTTATATTCCTTTGGGTACATACCTGGTAATGGGATTGCTGTGTCAAATGGTATTTCTGGTTCTAGGTCTTTGAGGAATTGCCACATTGTCTTCCACAATGGTTGAACTAATTTTCATTCCCACCAACAATGTAAAGGTTTTCCTATTTCTCTATAACCTTGCCAGCATTTGTTGTTTCTTGACTTTAATAATCATCATTTTGACTGGTGTGAGGTGGTGTCTCACTGTGGTTCTGATCTGTATTTCTCTAATGCTCAGTAGTGTTGGGTTTTTTTTCAAGTTTGTCGGTTGCATAAATGTCTTCTTTTGAGAAGTGTCTTTTCATGTCCTTTGCCCACTTTTTAATGTGCTTGGTTGTTTTTTTTCTTAAAAATTTGTTTAAGTTCCTTGTAGAATCTGGATATCAGACCTGTGTCAGACGGAGAGTTTGCAAAAATTTCCTCCCATTCTGTAGGTTGCCTGTTCACTCTGATGATAGTTTCTTTTGCTCTGCGGAACTTCTTTAGTTTAATTAGATCCCATTTGTCAATTCTGGCTTTTGTTGCAATTACTTTTCATGTTTTCATCATAAAACCTTTGCCCATGCCTACGTCCTGTATGGAATTGTCTAGATTTTCTCCTAGGGCTTTTATAGTTTTGGGTTTTACATTTAAGTCTTCAATCCATCTTGAGTTAATTTTTGTATAGGGTGTAAGGAAGGAGTCCAGTTTCAATTTTCTTCATATGGCTAGCCAGTTATCCCAGAACCATTTTTTAAATAGAGAGTCCATTCTTCATTGCTTGTTTTTGTCAGGTTTGTGGAAGATCAGATGATTGCAGATATCCAGTATTATTTCTGATATATCTATTCTGTTAGAGAATTATAATTCTAAATCTGTCAATAGCAATTTGATGGGAATAGCACTGAAACTATAAATTACTTTAGGGATATGGCCATTTTTATAATATTGGATCTTCCTGTCCATGAGCATGGAATGTTTTGAAATTTGATTGTGTTCTCTGTGATTTCCTTGAGCAGTGGTTTATAGTTCTCCTTGAAGAGGTCCTTCATAGCCTTTGTTAGCTGTATTCTCAAGTATTTTATTGTCTTTATAGCAATTGTGAATGGAAGTTCATTCATGATTTGGCTATCTGCTTGTCTATTGTTGGTATACAAGAATGCTTGTGATTTTTGCACATTGACTTTGTATCCTGAGACTTTGTTGTAGTTGCTTATCAGCTTAAGAAGGTTTGGGGTTAAGAAAATAGGGTTTTCTAGGCATGAGATCCTGTCGTTTGTTAACAAAGACAAATTGATTTTCTCTCTTCATATTTGAATACCCTTTATTTCTTTCTCTAGCCTGATTTCCTCGGCCAGAATTTCCAATACTGTGTTGAATAGGAGGGGTGAGAAAAGGCATCCTTATCTTGTATCAGTTGCAAAGGGAAATTCAGTATGATATTGGCGGTGGGTTTGTCATAATGGCTCTTATTATTTTGAAGTATGTTCCTTTAATAACAAGTTTATTGAGAGTTTTTAACATGAAGCGATGTTGAGTTTTATCAAAGGCCTTTTCTGCATCTAATCATGTGGTCTTTGTCTTTAGTTCTGTGTATATAATAAGTGACATTTGTTGATTTGTGTATGTTGAACCAGCCTTGCATCCAAGGGATGAAGTCAGCTTGATCCTGGTGGATAAGCTTTTGGATATGATGCTCGATTTTGTTTGCCAGTATTTTTTTTGGAGGTTTTTGCACTGATGTTCATTAAGGAAATTGGCCTGATGTTTTCTTTCTTTTTTTCTCTCTTTTTATTTTATATCTTTTTATTTTATATCTCTGTCAGGTTTTGGTATCAGAGTGATGCTGGCCTCATAAAATGAGTTAGGGAGGAGTCCCTCCTTTTCAACTGTTGGAAATAGTTTTAGAAGAAATGGTACCAGCTCTTCTTTTTACCTCAAGTAGTATTCAGCTGTAAATCCTTCTTGTCTTGGGCTTTTTTTGGTTGGTAGCCTATTTATTACTGCCTCAATTTCAGAACTAGTTATTGGTCTATTCAGGGATTTAACTTCCTCCTGATTCAGTCATAGAAGGGTGTATATGTCCAGGAATTTATCTATTTCTTTTAGACTTTCTAGTTAATTTGCATAGAGGGGTTTAGAGAATTCTCTGATGGTTGTATTTCTGTGGGGTCTGTGGTGCAATCCCCTTTACAATTTTTTATTGTCTATTTGATTATTCTCTCTTATTTTTTTATTAATCCAGCTAGTGGCCTGTTTTATTTATTTATTTTTTTTTTTCAAAAAACCAGCTCCTGCATTTGTTATTTTTTTAAAAAATATAAAACGTGTTTATTGAGATAGCTTCTCACTCATCTTGATTCAGAGTGCTTTTAGTGCTGCTTCCTCCTGAAAAAACATCCTTCTGTAAGCCTTGTTTTTCCTCTTGCAGCCTGGCAAAGGACAGTGGAGCAGCCAACACACAAAACTAAAATTTGTGCATGGCTAAAGGCCATGGTGATTTTATAGCATCCTGGACATTTCACATCCATGAAGTAGGAATTGAGGCTCTGCACCAGGTATTTCTTCTTATGTTTCCTCTTCTCCTCTTCAGGAGAGGGATGAAGGAGATTCTTTGTGAGAGGCATGTTTTCATGGGTAGATCATCACTGCCAGAAAGGGCTTGTTAATTTTTTGAAGGGTTTTTCATGTCTCTATCTCTTTTGGTTCCACTCTGATCCTAGTTATTTCTCGTCTTCTATTAGCTTTGGGTTGTGTTTGCTCCTGGTTCTCTAGTTCTTTTAGTTGTGATATGAGGATGTCAGTTTGAGATCTTTCTAGGTTTCTGATGTGGGTATTTAGTGTTATAAGTTTCCCTCTTAACACTGCTTCAGCTGTGTCCCAGAAATTCTGGTATGTTGTCGCTTTTTTTTCCTCATTAGTTTCAAATAACTTTTTGATTTCTGCCTTAATTTCTTTATTGCCCCAGGAGTCACTCAGCAGCAGGTCAGTCAATTTCCATGTAGCTGTGTGGTTTTGTAGAGTTCTAATTTAATTGCACTGTAGTCTGAGAGTCTGCTATGATTTCAGTTGTTTTGCACTTGCTGTGGAGTGCTTTACTTCCAATTATGTGATCAATTTTAGAGTAAGTGACATGTGGCACCTAGAAGAATATATATTTTGTTGTATAGGGATGGAGAGTTCTGCAGCTTGAGTTCAAGTCCTTAAAATCTTTGTTAATTTTCTATCTTGATCTGTCTAATATTGACAGTGGGGTGCTAAAGTCTTCCACTATTATTGTGTGGGAATCTAAGTCTTTTTAAAGGTCTTTAAGAACGTGTTTTATGAATCTGGGTGCTCCTGTATTGAATGCATATATAGTTGGATAGTTACTCTTCTTGTTGAATTAAACCCTTTGCCATTATGCCATGTCCTTCGTCTTTTTTTATCTTTGTTGGTTTTAAGTCTGTTTTGTCAGAAACTAGGATTACAACCCCTGCTTTTTTTTTTTTTTTTTTTGCTT
>NW_016107401.1:2520734-2561309 GCF_001604975.1 Cebus imitator | reverse complement strand
GAGGCAGGAGAATTGCTTGAACCCAGGAGGCGGAAGTTGCGGTGAGCCGAGATCGCGCCATTGCACTCCAGCCTGGGTAACAAGAGCGAAACTCCGTCTCCCAAAAAAAAAAAAAAAAAAAAAAAAAAAACTACCCACCCCAAAAAAAAAAAAAAAAAAAAAAAGAATGTTGAACATTGCCCTTTAATCTCTTCTGGCTTGTAGGGTTTCCACTGAGGCCTACTGTTAGTCTGATGAGCTTTCTTTTGTAGGTGACCTCATCTTTTTTTCTGGCTGCCCTTAACATTTTTTCTTTCATTTCAAACTTGGAAAATCTGATGATTGTATGTCCTAGGGTTGATCTTCTCATGTAGTATCTTACTAGAGTTCTCTGAATTTCCTGAATTTGAATGTTGGCCTGTCTTTTCAGGTTGGGAAAGTTCCCCTGGATGATATACTGATGTATGTCTTCCAACTTGGTTTTGTTGTCCTCATCTCTTTCAGGTACCCCAATCAATCATAGGTTTGGTATTTTTAAATAATCCCATAGTTCTTGGAGGTTTCGTTCATTCATTTTCATTCTTTGTTCTCTAATCTTGTCTGCCCAACTTATTTCAACAGGACAGTCTTCAAGCTTTGAGATTCTCTCCTCTACTTGGTCTATTTGGCTATTGATACTTGTGGTTGCATTATGACGTTCTTGTGCTGTGTTCTTAAGTTCTATCAGGTTATTTAGGTTCTTCTCTAAACTGGTTATTCTGACTAAAAATTCCTGTAATGTTTTACCATTGTTCTTCTTTGCATTGGGTTAGAACATACTCCTTTAGCTCAGCAACGGTCCTTATTACCCACTTTCTGATGCCTACTTCTGTTAATTCATCCATGTCAGACTCAGCCCAGTTCTGTGCCCTTGCTGGAGAGGTGTTGTGATCATTGGGAGGAGAAGAGGCACTCTGGCTTTTTGAATTTTCCATGTTTTTGTGTTGCATCTTCATGGGTTTATCTACGTTTGATCTTTGAAGCTGCTGACTTTTGTATGGGTTTTTGGGGGATCTTTTTGTTGATGTTGTAGTTTTCTGTTTTTTTTTTTTCTTTTAACAGTCAGGCCCCTCTTCCACAGAGCTGATAGAGTTTGCTGGAGGTCCCCTCCAGATCGTTTGCCTGGGTCCCTCCAGCACCTGGAGGTATCATCAGTGGAGGTTGCAGAACAGCAAAGATGGTTGCCTGCTCTTTTTTCTGGGAGCCCTGTCCCAGAGGAGCAGCAACCTGATGCCAGCCAGAACACTCCTGTATGAGATGTCTGAACACCCCTGTTGAGAGGTCTCACCCAGTCAGTAAACACAGGATCAGGACCTGCTTGAAAAAGCGGTCTGGCTACCCCTTGATGGAGTAGGTGCTCTGCACGGGGAAGAATTCCACTCATCTAGACTGCCCAGTCTCCTCAGAGCCACTAGGTGGGAAAGACTAAGTCTGCTGAAACGGACATTGCAGCTGCCCCTTCTATAAGAGCTCCATCCCAGGAGATCAGAGTTCTGTTCATAAGCCCCTGGCTGGAGTTGCTGCAATGTCTGCAGGGAGGCCGTGGCTTATGAGGAGGGATGGATGGATCTGCCACGCTCCCCAAAGAAGCAGTCTGGCTACAATCTGCCACAGCCACTGTGCTATGCTATGAGGAATTCCTCCTGGTCCAAACCGTCTAGTCTCCCTGGCAGTAGCAGGAGAAAATGGCACACATGAGCTGCAGTGATTGTGGCTGCCCTTCCCCTGGGAGCCTATTGCATTGTTTTACAAAAATAAAACTGTAAAAAAATGTTTTCCTTAAAATCACAGTTTAACAGTAGTTGAAAACCAGAAATCTTTGGTCTGGACTAAATCCTGAATGCATGACTTTTATGTATTCTCCTGAGTTTTATTTTCTAAAAGATGAATTTCTGTTAAAACATAAGAAATGCTTAATTTACTTCCTTAAAGTTCTGGAAGTCAGTTTAAAATCAGTTTTGTCAGTGCTGTGTTCATTGTGGAGGCTTTACGGGAGAATCCATCTTCTAGTCACTTTCAGCTTCTAGAGGGTGCCTGCATTCATTGACTCATGGTCTCCTCCTTCAAAGAAGATTACTTCAGTCCCTGATTACTCTGTCACATCTCCTCTGTCTTTGACCTTCTTGCCTCCCTTTTATAAGGGCCATTAGGGTTACCTTCAAGGTTCACAGAATGATGTAGGATAATTCCATCTTACGGCTCTTTTCAATTACATTGAATTTACCCAGATATCCAAGAAAATCTTCCAATCTCAAGATTCTTAACTTGATTTTATAGGGGAGAAAGGGCTATTGTTCAGCCTGCCACAGACATTCTTCCCTCATTCCTTTCAGTTTTTTTCTTAAATATTCTCTTATTTATGTTACTTTCTATGTTCCTGTGGGCACTGGAGTTTGCAGACTTTGACTTTCAAAAGGAGAGTCTTATCTACTTGAATTAATAAAGCAGCACAACTCTAGTTAGATGTTGGCCATCAGACTCACACAACATAAAAGCGTTTGGATAGGCCATGCATGGCGGCTGATGCCTGTAATCCCAGTGCTTTGGGAGGGCAAGGCGGGTGGATCACCTGAGGTCAGGAGTTTGAGACCAGCCTGGCCAACATAGTGAAACCCCATCTCTACTAAAAATATGAAATTAACTGGGCATAGTGGCGGGTGCTTGTAATCCAAGCTACTTGGGAGGCTGAGGTATGAGATTCTTGAACCCAGGAGGCGGAGGTTGCAGTGAGGCAAGATTGTGCCACTGCACTCCAGACTGGGTGACAGAGAGAGACTCTGTCTCAAAAATTTAAAAAAAGGTTTAATAATATTTGAACTGCATTTGGGTTTATCAAAGGATACAAGAAAAGAAATATAATAGGAATAATATCTTCACCTCTTCAAGAGGTGCCAATCAAAGACAACCCAAGGGTACAGCTTCTTTGGCTCCTTGGCCCTGCCACCTGTGTCATGGAGGCATGGAGGGATGACAAGGACAAGGGACAACGTGAGTGGGAATCACTTCAACATAAGTTGCAGCCTGAGTACAGGCACTATACCATATCTATTTGTTTGTACTAAAACAATTTCTCATAATTTTCATAATTCACTTCAAGTCTTGTGATAGTTTTGTAAAGAAAACACAATGTATCTCTTCTTTTTTTTTCTTCTTCCTTTTCTTCCTCCTATTATTTTCTGTTATCATCTCATAGTTATCATCTACAACTATTATTTATTGAACTCTTTGTCTTTTTACTTGGCTAGGCATATGTATAATTAATAATTATTAAATTCTATAAAATGATGAAATAATAATATTTTCCTTTTTTTTACATAGGCAGACACTTTATATCTCCTTCTCTGTTTTGTTTTTTTTCTTATCACATATGCAACATAATATGGACAGCATTTGTTTTCTTTCTATTTTATTTATTTATTTTTGAGGCAGACTCTTGCTTTGTTACACAGGCTGTAGTACAGTGGTGTGATCTTGGCTTACTGCAACCACTATGTCCTGAGTTCAAGCAGTTCTCCTGTCTCAGCCTCCCAAGAATCTGGGATTATAGGTGCATACCACCATGCCCAGCTAATTTTTNTTTTTTTTTTAGTAAAGACAGGGTTTCACCAAGTTGGCCTCAAACTTCTTGCCTTAAGTGATCTGTTTGCCTCAAGTGATCTGCTTGCCTCAGCCTCTCAAAGTGCTGGAACTACAGTGTGAGCCACTGCAACCAACCTGGACTGCATTTCTTTATCTTGTTTATTATCCATTCAAGTGAGAAAAGAAATTTTGGATCTTTTATTTTTTTTTTTTAATTTTTATGCTGCTATCTCCATGGATTGTAGCACAGCACTTTGTATAAAATAAGTCTTCAAATATTTATTAACCCTGCTGCATGCGTAGAAAAACTTGTGGGCTAATGGGGAAGTCAGAACACTAAACAATTGAAATCCATTCCATGATAGTAGAAATAGGGGGTGAAGTTTAGGTTTTCGTCTATTTATTGGCTATTCTCCAGAGATTCCCACTCGAGAGGGGAAAACAAAATAAGAAGGTATTTAGAATATGGAAAAATGAGAAGTGTAAAGAAAGACTAGGGTGTAGTGGGCATGTTGAAGGGAAACACGTGCACACAGTGCAGTGTTAGAAAAGTCAGGCATGGCTCCCCAGAGAAGGGTGTTTCAATAGGATGGATGCCTATTTTGGAAGGAAAATTATTATGTCCCATTGCCTTAGGGACTTACTTGCTAACATTTCAAATTTTTCTTTAATTTTTTAATATATAAAAGTGCAGATCAACTCAAAAATAAGAAATTTTACTTGGAGACTATGTATGGAAGAAGTATGCCCTGTTCAAGTTAGAGTGGACAAGCATAGTTCAAAAGGTTCTAGTTCAGGAGATAGTCCTTGGCTTGGCTCAGTCATGTTCTGGTCATTTGATATATTTTAAGAAAGTTGCAGTAAAGTATACGTAGCATAAAATTTATCATCTTAAGCATTTTTTTTTTTCTTGAGACGGAGTTTTGCTCTCATCACCCAGGCTGGAGTCCAGTGGTGCCATCTCAGCTCACTGCAACCTCTGCCTCCTGGATTGAAGTAATTCTCCTGCCTCAGCCTCCCCAGTAGCTGGGATTACAGGCTTGTGCCACCATGCCTCATTAATTTTTTTTTTTTTTTTTACTTTTAGTAGAGATGAGGATTTACCATGTTGGCCAGGCTGGTCTCAAACTCCTGACCTCAGGTGATCTGCCTGCCTTGACCTCCCAAAGTGCTGGGATTACAGGTATGAGCCACCATGGCCAGCCTTAATCATTTTTAAGTACACAATTCAGTGATATTAAGTACACATATATTGTCATGCATCCATCACCATCATCCATCCATCTCCAGAACACTTTTTTTCATGCCAAACTGAAATGAAACTCTATACCCATTAAAAAATAATACCCCTTTTCCTCTTCCTGCAGCTCCTGGCAATCACCCTTCTACTGTGTGTCTCTATGAATTTGACTACACTAAGTACCCTATATATAAGTGGAATCAGACAGTATTTGTCTTTTTGTGGTCGCCTTATTTAACAGCATATCTACATATGTAGCCTACCACAAGTTTAATCCATATGGTAGGGTGTAATAATAACTTTCATTTTAAAGGCTGAATACTATTCCATTATATATATATATATATATGCTACATTTTTCTTATCCATTTATCCATGATAAACACTGGAGTTGCTTTCACTTATGACTATGGTAAGTAATGCTGCTTTGAACCTGAGTGTACAAATGTTTCTTCAAGGCCAAGCTTTCAATTATTTTGGGTGTAAATCCAAAAGTAAAATTACTGTATCATATGGTAATTCTAGTTTTAATTTTTGGAGGAGCCACCATACTGTTATCCCTAGAGGTTGTACCATTTTACATTTCCATTAACAGTACAGGAGGGTCCCAATTTCACCACATTCTTACTAACACTTGTTTTCTGTTCCTTTCTCTTTTTTTGTTTTTTGATAGTAGCCATTTTAATGGATGTCAGGTAGGTAATTCTGGTCATTTGATTTTAGATGAGACATTTAATTTAGCTACATTTCTGTCTCCTTTCCTTAAAACAATTTTTCATGACATTTGTCTAAAAGGACCAAATAAATGTAATACTTGTGAATATGTCTAAAATTTCTTTGTGAAACTTAAAGAGAACTCAATTTTTGAAAAGTTATATTCTATCCTTAAAAGAGACTGAATGATTCTTCAAATAACTAGATTATATATTCTACTTTGTTTTCGGGGGTCTTCTTGGTTTTTCCAGAATTCTATATCTCTGGGTTTTTGTAGAAAAATATAAATTCCCAAAGCTAACTCATAATTAAACATATAAGTAACCAAATAAAAACAGAAAAAAAAAGAAGTCATTTTTTTCCCTTTAATTCTTTGTACTTTGCTCAAAAATACCACTGTGAAATTCTACAAATGTCAAGGAATAGATAACTTCTAGCTATTTAAATGTGTTAGAATATAGGAAAGCCCCAAATAACCTTAATTCATTCTATAAAGCTAGCAGAATGCTAGCCACAAACTAGAAATTGATACTATAATCAAAGGAAACTATAATAATATCAGTTGAAAACTGAAGCAAAGAAACTATTAGGAAAATGAAATAGCAGTATAATAAAACAATAATTTACTATTAAATTATTCTGAGAAATCTAATCCGTAAATGAAGTACATTCCACTAATAGCAGGAAAAAAATCCCTCTGAAGTTGAAAGGCACATAAGAAAATTTATCATCACTTCATAACTAAAATTATAGACCTTCTTTGGAAATTGGGCTAATGGTATCTATCAAAAACACAAAGTATTTCTAAGTTCACATTTATTAAAGCTTCCTGCAGAGTCCATAAAATCATTAAAGATAACATTATCAAAATCAGGACAATAAGAACTCACATTGATATGTAAGCAACAGGGGGGCTACACCTTTTACCTGAAGTTCCTGAGTTAATCTGAATAACCATCCAGGAATTAGTGTTATTACTGGTCTCAATTTTGCAGGTAAGTAACCTATCCTCAGAGAAATTTAGTAACATACCCAGAGTCACAGAGCTAGTATTAGCAGACAATCAGATAGGACACCCTTCTTCAGAATTAAGCAAGCTAGAAAAAAATATTTTAATTTTCTAACAGTTTTGATGATGTACCACTTAGTTATGGGGAATATTGTCACTCAATTTTATAGCCATTTTTGTACTGGCACTACCAACATAAAAGCCTGAGATGAGTGTCCCTGTAAAATTGAGTTCCTCTTACTCTTTGATACCATCTGTGATCATATCAGTAGGTGTTAATTTTTCTTTTGATAATATCCAAACTAATCCTATTAAGGCTAACAGTAGGAGTATGGCCTACTGCAACTTAGTACCAAAGTCCAATCATAAAAGGCAATCTTATATCCATTTATGCCTTCAAATAATATACGTTTTAACTACAATGAAGTGGTCAATTTCCTAAAGACTTTGTAAGCATCTGCCTGTAGTGTTAATTGTGTTTGTTCCCCTATCAGACCAAATAGATTAATTATAAAACAAATTCATTGTTTAATGTTATATACAACTTACTGGCTTAAAATACTCATAAAGTAGGCCAGGCGTGGTGGCTCATGCCTGTAATCCCAGCACTTCGGGAGGCCAAGGTGGGTGGATCATGAGGTCAGGAGTTCGAGACCAGCCTGGCCAACATAGTGAAAACCCATCTCTATTAAAGATACAAAAATTAGTTGGGTGTGGTGGCACATGCCTGTAGTCAGCTACTCAGGAGGCTGAGACAGGAGAATCTCTTGAACCTGGGAGGCAGAGGTTGCATTGAGCCAAGGTTGTGCCATTGCATTCCAGCCTGTGTGACAGAATAAGACTCCCTCTCAAAAACAAAACAAAACAAAAAAAACTCATAAAGTAAGGGATTTCTCTACTGTGTAGATTTTTTTTTGTTGTTGTTAATATGGCACAAATCAATTAGCAAAAATAGAACTGTTAATTGTTATTAATCATTTGTAGGTTATTTTAGGCATTTGTAAGCAATAGACATTACATCGTTCTCTTTATAATTTTCTTAGAGGCCAAAAGAAAATCCAGAAGATTAAACTTTTGTAAGATTTGTTTTCTTTTAACAGAACATACATCTCCTTTTGTTAGAGAGAGAAAAGTCTGTGGAAAAGCAGGTTTGGAAAACAAAATATGGAATTTGGCAACTTAACCTGAATTATAAAGTGATGATTTTTAAAATAATATACATCTACATATGCCTATCGGTACTTGTATGTATAGAGAATATATAGCAGCAATTCATAACATATGTTGCCCAATTTATACTTTTGTGTTTGTACTAAAATTAGGATCCTTAAACAAGCGGCAATTACATTCATTAGAAATGCATTGTTAAAAAAATCAAACTACCATCGAAGCTTAGTAAATGACCAGAGCTAATCATTTGTTTTGCTTATCCCTTTTTTTGATATGCTAAAAGCCCCTAATAAGAATAGTTAAAGCATTCAGCTGATAACTGAAGTGTGAAAACTAACATTATCTCTTAATTTGATGATAGACATTAATTGAAGCTTAGATTTTTATAGTCAGTGTTTGTCAGAAACTTTCATGTCTAGGTAGCTTGTTAAGGTGCCCACATTAAGTCCCCCAAATCATGTCTCCACAAAAAGGAATTCAAAAGTAGAGTAGAAAACTAGCTACACAAATCACCAACATTGGAAGGATAGACATCATTTTTTCTTAATCTTCTATTTATATGAAAAAGCCTGTAACAGATTGCATAAGGATCTGTTTGTTTGGGTTGGATTCTAGCAAAGAAGGCTACATGTTCACAAATAAGCCAAAACACCACATTACCTAGGGAACTAGAAGGTTGGAAGTGCTTAAGCATAAATGCAATAGACTTTTTCTCACTCTCTCAAGTGTATTTATGGGACAATGATAAGTAAAATTATTGTTAATACATTCTTTGCTTTATTTATTTTTATTGTAGAATTAAGTTCAGAATTTGGTTTTGATGCATTTCTGACGCTAAGCACACACGTGGGACTGTACACAAATACTTCCCTATGTGCACACAACACCTATAAACCTCATCCTCTGACATACATCTACACTCACATCCACACAATCTCTCTTGCTATCCATATTTATTCTAACTTTAAGCTGGGATAGTAATGTACTATTTGATACATGTATTTGTGTTTTTTTTTTTTTTTTTTTACCAGTTAGCTTGTATGTAGGTCAGGATACAAATGTTTCCTTCTGTAGTTAATATATTTTTAACATATATAAAAATTAGTTTTTTTTTCCAATTTACTGTCTCAATGTAAACTATAGCAGAGTTTATGTAACCAAATTATTGAATTCCAACTGAAAATGCTTTAACCAAGTCAGGGAGAAATATACATTTTTTAATTTTAATAAATAATTTAATTTAAATAATTTCTAGGAGATGTATTTTACATCTTTATAACACTCCTCATAATTATATTACCTTAAATCTTATTTTTTAAATATAAGCTGAAAGAAGATCTTATTTTAAATCGACTATCGTTACAAGTAAATGGCTAGAGTTGTTTGGGGCATCATCACCAAAATTTATAATTTTGATTTTCTATAATATTTTCAAAATATCAGTATCACTGTGATTCATTCTTTGATTATTCTTTGTGAATTCCTACAGTCTATCAGTAGCTGGACACTTTGCTTGATTTCAAGTGTCGAAAGATGAAGAGGCTTTTCCCCTGTTTTAATGGAGCTATGAGCTCCATTGAGTGACGGGAACAACTTGTAAATACTAATTATTATAACAGAAGTATTGAAGTAGAAGTTTTGCCCAGGGTTTCGTTAGCACATACTCATACTTCCCTATTTTAAAACTGCCCTTGTTTTTCTGTTCATAACTGCCTCTTTCTGCTTCTGTACCTCAGCTTATTGCTCACTAGCTAAAAAGCTTTAAAAAAAACCTGCTGCATGGTCTAAAAGTTATGAGTTACTTCCTCTGTCCCCTTACCTGTAAAAACTGTGTACCTTTGTTAGCAGGGGTCCAGACTTTGAGTGTGAACTCTTCTGGGCCCGCCAGCGTAATAAAGTGTTCCTCCATTTCCCTGAGTGCTGCTCGGGTTTCTTGTCAGGTAAAAATTTCCACAACATTTGGTTCCCTGACCCAAAAACTCAACGACTTTGGCCCCTTGAGCCACCAGTTTGGGGTCAGAAAGGACGGACAGCTCTCTTGTTCCCCACCGGGGAACGAGGCAAGGCACGCCCCCGCAACCTCCGCACACCCACCCACTGTAAGGTTCTACATGGCCTCCTTCCCTGGAAGGGGAACTGCTGCTGCTTTGGCATTGCAGCTCGCCGGACTCGCGGGGGAGACGGACCGAACTGAGGGGAACTCCGGATAAGGTAAAGTCCCCGGACCGAGTCTGGCCAGGCCCGCCTACGGACGGAAGGGAACCTGATCACCTCCCAGGGGGGTCTCCATTTGGAGATGGCAGGTAGATTTAGTCAGGCCGTCTGCCGTCGGAAGGGGAGCCTGATCACTTCCCAGGGTCTCCATTTGGAGACGGCAGGTGGATTTTTCGGGTTAGATTTGGAATGTGATAACCTGAGTGAGTGTGTGAGTGTGTGGGGAGCTCAAAGCCTGCTCTTGAACCTCCAATCTGTAGCTCCACCGTGCAAACTATGGAGCTGGACTGGGCCCGAGCCTGTGTTTCCTTGGCGAACCTCATATGGCTTACGGCAGCATCAAGCTGAGCACAAACTGAGCTCGATCCAAGTTGGGGGATCATATCGACTTGCTGACTGCTAAGAGGCCCCTAAGTTCCTGCAAGGGGCGTGGCCAGGTGGGCATCTGAGTGGTCCTTCACGGGACACTCCTCCTTTGTCTGTCTTGCATCACCGTTCAAAAGGGACACACATCATGGGGAAAAGTCAGTCTAAGCCCACAGTCCTAGATTGTATGGTCAAAAACTTCAGGAAGGGTTTTTCTGGGGATTATGGGGTTAAAATTACCCCAGGAAAGCTAAAAAACCCTCTGTAGATCAAAGTGGCTGGCACTTAGTGTTGGTTAGCCACCAGAGGGCACCCTGGAAGTCTCCAAGGTGCAGGCTGTTTGAAAGGCTGTGACCCGCCACCCTGGCCACCCAAACCAGTTCCCATATATTGATTCCTGGTTGGAAATAGCTCAGACTCCCCCCAACCTTGGTTTCAATTCTGTGCTGGTAGGAACGGACAGTGCAAAGTCTTTATGGTCCAAGCAGCTGAGGGACCCAAGCAACCCATTCATCAGGATGACCCCAGGGAGGAGCTGCCACTGCCTTATGTCCTTCCGGCACCATCAGCCCCTAGCCCACCAGCCTTGCCTGACCCCCAATTCCCCACACAAAGTGGGAAGATCTGAGTGCCGTCCCTTGTAGCTAGATCAGTGTGCATGCTGCAGAGAGGTGGGACACTGGAAGAACAAGTGCCCCAAGTGGACGGTCCCAGATGGGGCACCCCCCCAGAGGGAAGGCAGAATACCAGCCAGAGCCTAGCCAGGCCCACCTGATCGGCTTGGCTGGGATAGACTCAGCCAGAATGGACTCAGACTAGGACGGGCCAGGCTCTATGAAACTTGGCCCCGAGAGCCCATGGTCAAGATGAAGGTCGAGGGCCACCCAAGGACTTTTATGGTAGACACCGGAGTATAATACTCAGTAGTCACCACTCTGGTTGCCCCATTTAGCAACTGGAAGGCAACTGTTGTGGGGGCAACAGGTGACCAGGTAGAGTACCAGCCGTTCTGCCAAGATCAGATATGCTAATTGGGGGGGGGGCACCAGGTATGCCATGAGTTCCTCCACCTACCAGAATGTCCTGACTCCCTTCTGGGAAGAGAGTTGTTAAGCAACCTGGGGGTGCAAATCACCTTTGAACCCCGGGGAACCAGCCAGTCTGACTTTGAGTGAGCCAAAGGGGGGCCTGATCCTGGCAGTCACACTTCCACGTGAGGAAGAATGGAAACTGCACACTGCCAAGAGGTCAGAGAAAAACACACCAGAATTCCTGGATGCCTTCCCTATAGTCTAGGCAGAGACAAACGCCCCAGGGATGGCTAAGGCCTAAATCTGCAGACAATAGGGGAGGAACCTGGAGTTCATCATCACCAAAGGACACCGGTCCCTGGGACCAGAGAGAAAAAGGGTGATTTCCTCCATGCCCACTCCCAACACCAAGCGGAAACTCCAGGAGTTTCTTGGGGTGGCAGGCTTCTGCCGCATACAGATTCCCAGCTTCTCGGACATAGCAAGGCCCTCCTATGGGTCCTAACTGGGCCAGAAGATAGACCCCTTAAGTGGGGTGATAGCCAAGACATGGCTTTATGGGAAATGAAGGCACTGCTCCAAAGTGCCCCAGCACTAGGACTTTCAGATGTCACCCAAGAATTCAATCTGTTCATTCAGGAGAGAAACAAAACTGTACTTGGGGTCCTCACCCAGACTATTGGGCCTTAGCAGAGAGAGAAGAGAGAGACAGAAACAGAGAGGAGAGAGAGAGAAGAAGAGAGAGAGGAGAGAGAGAGAAGAAGAGAGAGAGGAGAGAGACAGAGAGAGAGAAAGAGAGGAGAGAAGTCAGTGGCACTAGTGGCTCTCAAATGCCCATTTAACCCACTACCAAGGCCTGCTCTGTGAGAACCCACAGGTCACTATTGAGACTGTGCATGGCCTCAACCCAGCCACATTTCTACCTACGGAGGAGGGAGCCCCGGACCATGACTGTGAGGAGGTGGTAGATGAGGTCTCTGCTAGTTGGCCAAACCTCAAGGACTGTCCCCTCCCAAAGGCAAACTTAAACCTGTTCACCAACGGAAGCAGCTATGTCCAGAATGGGGAGAGGTATGCAGGGTATGCAGTCACCACTGCCACTGAAGTGGTCGAGGCAGCCCCCTTGCCCAGAGGCTGGTCAGCACAATGGGCAGAATTACATGCTCTCATTCAGGCCCTGTGCGGCTCAGAAGGCAAAGCGGTCAGTATTTACACTGACTCCAAGTACACCTTTGCAACTGTCCACATACATGGGGTGACATATAAATAAAGAGGGCTGCTAACAGCAGGAGGAAAAGAAATCAAAAATAAGGAAGAAATTCTCAGACTGCTAAAAGCAGTTTGGAAGCCCAAAGAGGTAGCTGTCATACATTACAAGGGCCACCAAAGAGGTCCTGATCTTATCTCTGCAGGAAACTCGCTGGATGACAGAGAGGCTAAGGCAGCCACACTGAAGAAAGAGCCTGTGCAGGCCCCGCCCACTTGTTCATAGTCACCCCTTGGCTACGAGAGGATGTGGGAAAGCCAGAGTACTCTAGGGAAGAAAACCAGTGGGCACAGCAGGAGGAGGCAAAGCAAACTGCTGGGGGATGGTGGCTACTCCCTGACAACAGACCAGTGGTGCCTAAGAACTTGGCTCATACTGCTGTTGCTCAGTGCCATGGTCTCACCCACCTAGGTAAACTGCTCTGGAGACCTTACTCAACAGGTATTACTGTACTGCAACCCTTCCCAAACTCTGTGTTGCAGTAAGCAATCAGTGCCTTACCTGTGCTAAAAATAAGCCCCCACAGTGGCTGAAACCTGCCCCAGGAGGGCAACGGGTGGGCACTACCCCTTTGAGGACATAGAAGTAGACTTCAATGAAGTCAAGCCCAGTAAAGGTACAAATACTTACTGGTCCTTGTATGTACATACTCAAGCTGGGCTGAGGCACTCCCAACTAAGACGGAAAGAGGCTGAGAAGTAGTGAATGTCCTACTTCATGAAATTGTTCCCTGATACAGGATTCCACTCACCATACACAGTGACAATGGACCAGCATCTGTGGCAGGGATCATCCAAGCCTTCACCAGCGTGCTAAAGATTAAGTGGGAACTTTAAGCAGCCTTCAGGACACAAAGTTCAGGGAAAATGGAGCACATGAATCGAATCTGAAGGTTACACTAGCAAAGCTCTGTCAGGAAACCCAGGCTTCCTGGGTAGATATGCTTCCCCTAGCCCTGTTGCGGTGACAGTGTGCACCGGGACCCACCGGTTACTCACCCTTTGAAATCCTATTCAGGAGGCCCCCCACTCTGGTTAACAAAATAAGGGGAGACCTCAGACAGCTAGGGGATACAAGCATAACCTCCCAGCTGCAGGCATTGGGAAAGGTGCTGTCCCAGGTCAGTTAGTTTATGATAGATAGAGCACCTATCTCCCTAGCCAATCCAGTACATCCCTTCCAACCTGGGGACCAGGTCTGGGTGAAAGATTGGAAAAAGGAACCCCTCCAGCTTGTCTGGACAGGGCCCCATACTGTAGTCCTTGTCACCCTAACTGCTCTCAAATTTGCAGGAGTCGTTCTGTGGGTACACTATTCCAGAGCCAAGCGGGCCCACTCAGACACATCGCTGGACTGGTGGACTGCACATCAGACACTCGACACCCCACGAAAATCATGCTCCTGCGAGCTGAATCCTGAGAACTCATCAAGCCCTGCTCTAGTCACACAACCAGAAGCTAACTACTCAACGCACGGCTGGAGCTTGAGGAGCCTCCACTGAATCAGCAAATGTGGACTGAAACCTTAACACTTAGAACTATTCTGACAGCATTTGTTGTTCTATTGTTGTGCTGTCATCATTGTTGTCCCTTCAGGGACATTCCTTGTCCTTGTCTAGTATAAAATGTCACCCCCTGTTTTGCTATTAATAATCTTCTTCACACTTGCCTTTGGCCCATGCCTAATTAACATACTTCGGTGCTTCACTGAAGCCACAGTAATTAGAAAAACAAATGCTCAGTTGCTGGCCCTCCGCGGGTACAAGTTGCTAAATACAGGCACCAGAGTATAAAGGTGATGCTCCCTAATATCCATAAGAGAGCATCAGAGGTGGGGATGAAGTGGAAGTTTTGCCCAGGATTTTGTTAGCACATAGTCAGCAACTTCCTTATTTTAAAGCTGCCCCTGCTTTTCTGCTAATAACTGCCTCTTTCTGCTTCTGTACCTCAGCTTATTGCTCACTAGCTGAAAAGCCTTGAAAAAACTGCTGCATTGTCTAAAAGTTGTATGAGTTACTTCCCCTGTCCCCTTACCTATAAAAACTGTGTACTTTTCTTAGCGGGGGCCAGACTTTTGGGTGTGAACCCTTCTGGGCCCGCCAGCGTAATGAAGAGTGTTCCTCCATTTCCCTGAGTGCTGCTTGGGTTTCTTGTCAGGCAAAATTTTCCGCAACAGCATAATGGATATGAACAGGGGCAGGGATGTAGAAGACCTACAGGACAGCTCCACAATAGATTAGATTCTGAACACAGATCCATGCACAGAGGGATAGAATGTCAGAAAAGCTGAAGACGCCATTCAAAATACATCATCCAACCTAGATTTCAGAATCTCTTGCAATTGTTTATGATCGATCTAACTAGTATGTCCATGTATATAGAGATTCTTTACTCATATTAAAGCAAGCTGAAGACATGCATTTGAGTAGATGGGTTTATTATTGTTTAGATTGTGTTTTGGGTTTTTCAGTTGCTGTTATAATGAAACAAATGCTATCTGTAAAGTAACGTGTGAATCAGAAAAGTTCATACATATATACATTGTATATAGTAAAGTATTTAAACAAAATTTTGAGTCAATGGACAACTTCTCATGTCTCTCAGATCTGATGAGTGCTTTTCAGATACAATCCCTGAAGAAATACATGGAGCTTGAAAGCACCCGTGTTCATTTTTATTAGTTGATGATCCTAGGTAACTGATGGTAACTTTTTTTTCTTTTTTTTTTTTTTCTTTCTTTTTATTTTTCTTGAGACAGGGTCTCGCTCTGTCACCAGGCTAGAGTGCAGTGGCTCAATCTCGGTTTGCTGCAACCTCCATTTCCAGGGTTCAGGCAATTCTCCTGCCTCACCCTCCCAAGTAGCTGGGAGTACAAGCATACAACCCCACAACCAGCTAATGTTTGTATTTTTAGTAGAGATGGGGTTTCACCATGTTGGCCACGATAGTCTCAATCTCTTGGCTTCCTAATCCTCCCACCTCAGCCTCCAAAAATGCTGGGATTACAGATGTGAGCCACCATGCCCTGCCCACTGATGGTAATTTTACTTTTGGCTCTGAGAAAGGAAAACAGTGATGAAAGGAATGGAATATGATTAACGAAGTGTATAGAAACAAAATAAGAAAAGATAATTTTTTGGTTTACTTATGATTCCTTTCATGAAATTGCATTATTATTTAAAAAAAAACTAGTTTATTTTTTATTAGTTTTTTAATATATATGAAATTATTAAAAGCTAATACTTGCCAGGTTTTTATGGTCCAAAATAGCCACCCGAAAATGTAATGTAGATATTTTTCTAAACACATAAATTTCCATGATTTTCCCCTACTGCACCCAGTAGAATGGATACTAAGTATGACATTACCAGCATGCTCCAAATTAAGGAACTGTTTATCTTTGTCATTAAAATCTCCCTTCCCTACATATATACCTCTAACACCCTTCAATGAAAGGTTCAATGCACAATATTTTTGGTACAATTTGAATGTGACTAATTTTGTTGTGGTGGTATTCTGTCAACATAAATAATACTTGACTCTAGCTCTGTGTGCATTTGTGCACAATTTTATGGAATTTTAAGAATATTGATTCTGTGTCATTGATTGAGATAAGAAGAGATCATCATCAACTCTTCTAGAAGGTCTCTTTAGCCTCTAGATACCTATTTTTCTGCCTCTCTTACTGCAGACAAATAAAAGAAGCATCCAGTTACTTTTATGTGAATGTTTCTGGGGCTCTGATCCTATAAGGGCATCTTTTAATTTTTCCATAGCAACTTTTTTTAGAATCCACAGATTCTGTTTTCTCTTCAGCAAGTAGACTACAAAAACAATGCATGCTCAAACTACAATTTTGAAAAGAGAAAATGATTTCAAGAAAAAAATGAGTGTCATCATTAATACCTTCAATATTTATTATATGCATATTAATTCACTTCCATGTGTGTCTCAAAACCTGAAATATTAAGGCACTTAACAATTGCTTAACATGCTCTGACTACATATCATGAATATTTGTTAGTGTCACAAAATGTTTTTCTAAATCATGATTTTAAATGGTCATATACTATTTCAGGATGTGGTTGTTACATAATTTATTCACTCAATCAGATTTTTAAAAAATTCACCTTCTTGTAAAGAATGATATAACAAATGTCCTCATGCACAAATTTTCTCGCACATATATGTTTTTTTATCAGTTTAAAAGGAAGAGATATGTTCAAAGGTATACTTGTTTTTATTTTTATTTTTATTTTTCAGAGAGTCTCACTCTGTCACCCAGGCTATAGTGCGGTAGCGTGATCTCTACTCACTGCAACCTCCCACTCCTGGTGCAAGCAATTCTTATGTCTTAGCCTCCTGAGTAGTTGGGATTACAGGCGTTTGCCACTGCAGCTGGCTAATTTTGTATTTTAGTAGAGACAGGGTTTCATCATGTTGGCCAGGCTGGTCTCAAACTCCTGACCTCAGACAATACACCCACCTAGGCCCCCCAAAGTGCTGAGATTACGGGCATGAACCACTGGGTCCGCCAGTATGCTCGTTTTGATAGCATTGATGATTCTTGACAAATAACTTTCCAACATACTTGGGCTGTGCTAACTTTACACTATGAGTACATTATACCAAAAATACAGTTTTCATACTTTTTCTAACAATAGGTATTAAACTTATAATTACACATATGATACATGCAAAAGTATAATTTTTAAATTTTTAGCTGATATTTAAGATGTCTATAACTTTCTGGGCTTTTGTGAGTTCCTTTGTAAATTGGCATTTTGATTTTGAGATACTGGCAATTTACATTTTATCTTAAATTTCAAGGCACTGAATGACAAGATGAAATAAAGGAGATGCTTTAACAAGTCAGGGAGAAATATATATGTATATATAAAATATATATTATGTATTACATATAATATATAAAAATATATATTATATTATATGATGTAATATATGAGTTTAGTGTAAACCAAAAATAAATATATAAATATATACATATATAATATGGAATATGTATATTACATAAAAATGGTATATTATGTACTATTCTATATGATGTAATATATAATTATATTATTATATATTATATATAATTATTATATAATCATATTTATATATCATATAATTATATATTATAAATCATATATATACTATATTGTATATGTAAATTATACATTACATATACTATATATAATTATATATTATATATTATATAACTATATATTATAAATTATATATATTATAGATAAATTATGTATATTATATATACTATATATTGTATGTTATACATAATATATAATATGTTATATATTATATAGTATAATATAAAAATATATAATACTATATAATATATGTTATATATCTCTATAATATATAACATATTTAATGTAACATATAGTATATATGATATATTATATGATACATAACATTTTGTATATTATGTATTATTCAAATTTTATATATTTTTTATCTTATACATATTTTATATTTATAAATATTTTATTTTATATGTATATTTTAATTTATAAAATAAATATTTTATATATTATATGTTTTATAAATATATATACATTTATAAATATATATTTTTATATTATATGTTATATATGATACATAATATATATTTCATATATTTATATAATATATATTATTCCAATTTTATAATTATAAAATAAATACTATAATTTTATAAGTTTTATAAATATATATACACAAACATTTTTCCCCAAATTGCTACATGTATGTATTTAAACACCTTGCAAGTATTCAATAAATCACTGTTGATTTTGGACCAACCGTGAAAATATTAAGTGACATCTTTATCAAGAGATAATTGATAAGCCAGTGGTAGATCTAAGACTAATACTAGTAAAATATTTATCACAGACTCAGCAAAAAACACAAGGTTCATCTAAGTATAATTGGAACCAGGTATTTCTAAATACTTTGTAAAAGACATTTGAAGATATTATTTTTAAGGCAAGGTAAAGTACAGAATTAATTGACATTATTAAAAGTGCAACAAATTTCCATTTTAGCAAACATTTTCTCTCCTTTGTGAATAGGAATGGCCATTGTGGCTCATTATGTGTGGAAAAAAAGGAGCTCACATTGAAGGGACAAATGAATCTATTAGATTATAAGTTATATTGAACATTATAAGCAAGGTAACACATTAGGTATTTTATTTTATTTTTTATATTTTAAGTTCTGGGGTACATAGGTATACCATGCACCCATGGTGGTTTGCTGCATCCATCACCCTGACAGCTAGATTAGGTATTTCTCCTAATGCTATCACTCCCCTAGTCCCCCACCCACTGCTATCCCTCCCCTAACCTCCCATTCCTTGACAGGCCCCAGTGTGTGATGTTCCCCTCCCTGTGTCCAACACATTAGGTTTTATTCCAAGTATAAAAGGACGCCAATGTGTGGTGTTAAGCAGGGGAATGACATTAGCTGGTGGCATTTTAAAAGATCATACTCTGGCTGCTGCAGGGAGAGTGAATTGTTGGTAGACAAGAGTGAAGGCAGGCCGACAGTTAGGATATTACTGCTAATTTCAGGAAAAGAAATAACCATAGCTTGAGAGAGAAACATAACACTGGATAAGGAGAAGGAGTATTCCGATGACAGTCTTGCTGATGGACTAAATATGTTAGATGAAGAAGGGAAATTTTCATTCAATTAGATGAGTGAATGGATGCAGATTAAGTGTTCTTTCATAAGAAGAGAAAGAAAAAAAATTAAAAACACTATTGAGTTATTTTGAGTGTAAAATCAGACACTATGATTTTTTTTTTTTTTTAATTCTAATAACATAGCAGGTCCTAACTCCTGGAACCTTTCAATGTTACCTTATATGGAAACAGCATCTCCATGGATGTAATTAAGAATGTTAAAATGGAAAGATTATTCTGAATTATCCAGATGGGACTTAAATGTGATCACAGGTATCCTTATAAGAGGGGTAGGGACCTACAAGGATTACACACAGAGAGAAAGTCCGCAGTGTGAAGATGGAGCAGAGAAAGATTTGAAAAAGCTGGGCCATAGGGTGGAGCAATGTGGCCACAAGCAAGACAGTCAGCATTCATCAGAAGCTAAAAGAGACAAGGAATAGATTCTCTCCTAGAACCTGCAGAGTGCATGTGGCCATGATGACACCAGGATTTCAGCCCAGTGATTCTGATTTCAGACTTCTAGGCTCCAGAACTGTGAGAGAATACATTTTTGTTGTTGTTTTAAGCCACTGAGTTTGTACTAATTTGTTACATCAGCCACATGAAATGAAAATAGACTTTGATACTGTGCGGTGGTGGCTACTGTAACAAATTCCTAAAAATGTAGAAGTGCTTTTGGGATTGGGTAATAGGAAGAAGCTGGAATCATTTTGAGGTTCATGACAGAAGAATCCTAGATTGCCTTGAACAGACTGTAGGTGAAATATAGATGTTCATAGTGTTTCCAGTAAGGGAACAGAGAAAATGGAGAGCAAAACCTGTAAGTGATGATGAACTGGGATACTGAGCGGAGGACATTTCCAAGAAAAGCATTCAAGGTGTGGCCTGGTTTCTCCTTACTGCCTTTAGTAAAATGTGAAGGGAAAGAGAAAGATTCAGGAAAGATCTGTTAAGCCAAAATGAAGCAGGATTTGATAATTTGGGAAATTCCCAGCCTACACAGATTGCAAAAAATGCTAAAAATAGGAGATTTATTGTTAGGAAAGTGAATTCAGAATATAAAGCCAAGAGTTTAGTGTAAACCAAATATAAAACTCTAAGCCCCACATCCAAATGAATGGACCCCTTCTTTTGGCCAAGGACATTCCAAAGTTAAACTGAAAAATTAGTTCAGGCCGTGAGGGGAAAGGGAGGTCAGACATGCCTCATTATATTCTCCCTTTGGAAGGCAGTCACAACTGACCAGCATTAACATTAAAATAGAGACCTTAAGACTGACAAAATGTATTCTTTGTAGCAATAAGATATTAACATGACAGATAGCAGACCCTGAAAGAAATCTGTCTTGTCCCAAAATATATTCATTTGGCATATTTTGAAATGGTCATCCCAATCTGTCTCTTGTGGTGAAAATCTACATTCTGTTTCCCTTCCCCTCCCAGGTCCCCTGATCCAGGAGACAATTAACTAAGGCTCTGGCACCTTTTTAAGTCTGCTAAGAAACATTCACAATCTATTCTCTCTGAAGTCTGCTACCTGGAGGCTTCATCTACATAATAAGAACCTTGGTGTCCACAACCCGTTTTATTAACCCAGACACCTCTTTGGTCTTTAGATAATACTGTAACTCCTTCAATCCATTGCCAATCAGAAAATCTTGGTACCTACCTATGATCTGGAAGCCATTCCCACTTCACTTCAAATTCTCCCACCTTTCCAGATGAAATATACATCTTTCATATATTGATTGATGACTTATGTCTCCCTAAAATGTATAATACAAAGGCCAGGCGCAGTAGCTCACACCTGTAATCCCAGCACTTTGGGAGGCCGAGGCTGGTGGATCATGAGGTCAAGAGATTGAGACCATCCTGGCCAACATGGTGAAAGCTCATCTCTAAAAAATTACAAAAATTAGCTGGGTGTGGTGGCGTGCGCCTGTAATCCCAGCTACTCGGGAGGCTGAGGCAGGAGAATCGCTTGACCCCCGGAGACAGAGAGTGCCGTGAGCCAAGATCGATTGTGCCACTGCATTCCAGCCTGGTGACACAGCAAGACTCCATCTTAAAAAAAAAAAAAATGTATAAAACCAAGTTATAGTGTAACCACCTTGGACAAATGTGACAAATGTTCTGTGATTCCTGGGGCTGTGTTAAGGGTCATGGTCCTGATATTTGGTTCAGAATAAATCTCTTCAAATATTTTACAGAATTTGACCTTTTGTCATTGACAGTAGATGGACAACCATTGGCTAGTAACTCAAAATGATCAAAAAGGTCAGAGTATTCCCTCATACAGAGGGCTCTTTGAAGGGAGTAAGCACGTGACTTGGTCCACTCAACTCTCACAGCAGAAGCCAGGAAGATGAGATGATTCAGAAAAGTTATGTGGAAGACTCCCTTGTCTAATGGTATTTTGGGGTCATAGGCCCTTGGCCCCCTAAAGGTTTTCAAAAAATTGCTGACCTGAGGCATATTAATTAATAGGAGAAAAGGCAGACAAATTTATGTAACTTGGATACATGGAAACTTTTAGAATGAAGACCCAACATCCCAATGAGTTATAGAAACTTATATACCATTTGAAGTTATGGAAAGAATAGGGGCTTAGATTCTGGTAAAATGGTTTATGGGTGGTTCGCAAGGAAGCTTGGCTAGCAAAGGTGGCCTTGTTATATAGATGAAGCCTCCCTCAGAGAGCAAAGATGGTAATGGTTTCTTTTTAGACTTTTAAAGGTGTCAGACTCTCAATCTCTCCTGCATGGGGTGGGGCTGGGGTCGGGGGATGGGCAGGGAGGCATAGAAAAGGGATGGAGCATGGCTGCATTAATGAAGATCCTTTACAGCTGCAAATTTTTCCCACATAAAACAGCACTGCAAAGCCACGTCTGCCTGCTGGCCAAGCAACAGCCATTTCAAAATATGTCAAAGAAATATATTTTGGCGTAAAATATTTTAATTTCTTTCAGCATAAATCCCTGTAACATACAGGGATTCAAGAAATGTTATATCAACAGAAAGACTGCCAGCTTGGCCTGAAAGGGACAGAGACAGGATGAAATGAAGGAAATGTTGAAACCATGGTTTTCAAAAATTTTAACAGTGAGAAAATTATGACAGTGAAAGATCTGATCTAACCAACTCCCAATTTGCCTTTAGCCTCCGAACCATCCTTAATTATTCCTGGGCTTTGGAAGACATTTGTTTATAGTTTAAATGATAGCAGCCTTTCCCCCCAAACGAAACTGCCATTTTAAAGCTAAAGAAAGACCGCTAGGTTGGAAGGATGAGAGGAACCTGAATTCTGCTAAGGTGTAGACATAAATGCTTACTAGCCATTATCCAGAGATCACAAGATTTGTAACTTCCTAATGACTCCTGCAGGTAGCATCAGTATTATAGAACCTAAGTTTGGTCTTTTGACATACCTTTTCAGATTTTTACATTTCTAATGACTGATGGCTCCACCCAGCGCTACCAACCAGTCTGTGGCTCACAGAAGCAGACTCACTGCAGGAGGCCCATTTTCAACACGGCCTATGATTGCATCCCCAAGCTATCAACAACACTCTTTCCCTGGCCCACCAAACTATTCTTAAAAACCCTAGCCTCCAAATTGTAGGGGAAGCTGATGTGATTAATAATAAAACTCAGGTCTCCTCTTCAGCCAGCTGTGTTAACTAAGCTCTTTTTCTATTATAATTCCCCTGTCCTGTTACATTGGCTTTATCCAAGCAGTGGGCAAAAGAACTTGTTGAGTGGTTATAAGGAAACTTCAAGTGCAGAGTTACAAGGGAACTCCCAAGGGACCAGAGACCTGAGCCACAGAAACAGTACCCTAGGCCCAAGCTGTGGATGCAGAGACCACAGGGATGGGTATGCAAGACAGAGCTATTAGCTGCAGAGAATTATTTCCAGATCTTGAAATATAATCAAGACTGGCTGCACTCTGAAATTATTTGGGGGCTAGCAACTCCTTTTTTTCTTCCATTTCCCTATTTTGTATTGAGCATGTATGTAGCTATTATTGTATGTCTGTCTCACCATTGCTTTTGGGGAGCAGATAATCTGTGCCCTAGTTTCATAGATCCAGACATAGAAATTTTGCCACAGGATAGATCACATCCACACTCTGACTCACATCTAAGTTAGATTATTTGGATAATGAAATTTGGGACTTTTGAGTTTATAATATTTCTTGTAATTTTAGATGTGTTAATGCTTTAATGAGTTGAGACTTTTGGGGTTGTTGGGATAGGGTGAATATATTTGGCACAAGGGACAGACATGAATCTCTGTAGGCCAGATGGTAGGCTGTGCTAGGTTGAATAATGTCATCTCCAAAGAGATGTCCACATCCCAATACATAGTATGTATGAAAGTTACCTTTTATAGGGAAAAAAAAAAAAAAAGGACTGTGAAGATGTGATTCCTTTAAGGATAGAAAAATATTGGGACAGTATTCTGGATGATCCAGGTAGGTCCTAAATGCAATCACAGGTGTCCTTATAAAAGAGAGCCATAGGAAAATTTGAGACAGAAGAGACAGCAGTGAGACCATGGAGGCAGAGATTGAAAGTAAGGTAGCTACCAGCCAAGGAATGCTGGTGAGGGAATGTGATCTTTTTTCGGGTCCACAAGGGGGTGTAAGTTTTAAGGACAAGAACTTCCCAGTGCCATGCCCTGCCTCTCATCTCTCTCCATCTGGGAGATTTAATGATTTTTCTTTAAATTTCACGGGCTTGGGAACAAACTAAGAGTCAATAACCCCAGTGGAAGTTCTAAGGAACTCCTTTCATTGGCCAGGGGTCTTAGAGAAGATGGGGGTTCCTCCCAGGTTAAAAGTCTCCTTCTTCCACACCCCTCTGGACTCCATGTCTGGGTCCCTTCCACGAACACTCCCTTCATGGAAGCTGTCTTTCTCTCTCCCCGATTTCCAGCTTTCTGGAATCCTCTCCCACATAGCGGGAGCTCTCCTTCCCCTCCTGGATTTCCCTTCTGGGGTCCCACTTCCACACACACACTCTCTCACGGAAGCTTTCCCTCTTCTTCTGTTTCTCTCTCTCTCTCTCTATTCCCTACCACTCAGTGCGAAAGCTGCTTTCCTCTCCTGGATTCCATCTTTCTGGATTCTCTCACTTAGTGTGAGAGTTTTCCTTCTCTGGTTTTCCCCTCTGGGAACGCTTCTCACTCAGCGTGAGAGCGGCTTTTCTTTCTCTCACTCAGTGTGAGAGTTAGTTGTTTCTCTCTCCTTCTCCTTTTTCTCTCCTGGCTTTAAAATAAATCGCTTTCTACAAACACTTTCGAGTTCTCCATTTATTGCACACTGTGCTGTGGTCCCCTCTCTCATTCTTGAGAGGGCAGAAGACCAAGAACCTGGAGAAACATCCTCTCAGGGGAGCTGAGGGCACCCTGAACCCCTGCATCCCGATATAACACTGGCAGCTACCAGAAGATGGAAGAGAATAAAACAAATTCTCTTCTAGAGGCTCTAGAGGAAATAAGCCCCTGCCAATACCATCATTTCAGCCCAGTGATACTGCCTGTATTTCTGACATCCAGAATTGTAAGAGAATAAACTTTTGTTTCAGCCACCCAGTTTTTGATAATTTTTGACAGCAGAGACAGGAAACTAATACACACTAAAAAAAAAATACATTCCAAAATTAATTTTACCATCTTACCCAACATGTGCTGTTTAACTGGGCATGGGACCTTAACGAGTGCTGTTGAACACGGCCATTTCAAAGCCAACTTCCCAGGATACCACGGCCAGTTATTTTAGTTCTATAACTTAGCATTTGCTACTGCTACCCATGTCTAGAATTTGCACTAGTATTTGCCATAAGTCTTCTGAAGGCTGGTGATGTGACGTGAAGATTTGCCAGGTGGGCTGCAGTAAAGTTCCTAGCTCCTGTTTGGGGCTGGGGGATGAAGAACTAGGGATACATGTGGTCTGTACTTCGTATCACCAACAGTCCTTAAATATAGATTATGAATGTTATTGACAAATGAGGTAATGGATCCTATCACAATTGAAGGAAGATATTCTGAGAACTTTAAAATCCTGCTTCCTTATCATCTGTAGTGACCTAGCAAACAATGTTTTATAAATTTTGGAAATACCCTATGATAACTCTTCTACATTGTTTCTTTCAGTTTAAATAGTTAATTTTATTAATAATTAACATAACATTTCAGTGCATTTTAAATGTTTTATTACTCCGGTTTTGGAATTTTTTTATTTTTAAAAGATGAAGTAAACCCAAGCTTCTCTTAGCCACTGAGATGCCCAGATTATAAATTAATAGAGTTGGCATATGACTCCATTCTATTTGATAATCTTCTGAAATAAAGTGCACATAATTTAAGTCTGCTTATTCTTTCAACTAACAGGTGAATGCCTATTGTATGCCAAGCACTGATCTAGGATCTACAAATATAATATCCTACATAATTCCTTTCCCTCATTAAACTGGCATTCAAGTGGGGCAGACCATCCATAAACAAATAAATAAGTAAATAAATGGCAGCTGGTATTAAGAAAAGAGAGATAAAATGTCAAATGGAATTAATTGTTAAATGCAAGAGAAAGAAGGTTTTTAAATTTTAAAGAGAAATCAAGGAATGAAGGTCTCTTGATTACCTGACATTTGAACAAATTTATGCTACTCCTTCTTGTTGCTCTCTGCATCAAAATCCCAATAAATGCTTTGGCGGAGGACATTTGGGATGTCTGACAAGGTGAACATTTGAAGTTTTATTTGCCACATGAAAGTAAAGAGCAACATTTGAAAGAAATATGTCTCTATATGAATTTTTCTAAAGCAATATCAAATATAAATATTGGTTGCATTGTGATTCTTCTTCCCCAGGTAAATGAATCTTGGTCTTCTATATAAAAGGAAATGTGTAAATGTAGTAAGGAGATTTTGTTTGAATGATACATATCCAGTTCATCATAACAGCAAAAGCAATATGCTTATGCCTGGCATACCCACCCACTGGCACAGGAAAAACTCTTGACTTGGTTAAATCATTATTTAAGTAATTTGGCTAACTGGCTGGGCCCAAATTCCAGTGAGCACGTCCTTGGAATCCATGCATAAAGCTTTGAGGACTTCCGCTCCTGCTGGGAAAGCTGCAGGTCATTACCACATAAAACTGCCTCTGCTGCTACATATTTCAAATTAGTATCTTTTCTTCTCTTTCCTCCATCCCTTTCCAGACTACCGGTGCCCTTCCCACTGTGCATAAAATTAAGCATTAGCTAGCTGTTTAGTAATCATGATCTGGTTTGTTTGTTTATTTTGGGAAGTATATATGGGGGGTGCTTTTACAATTATCTTTATTCTCCGTAATTAATTTCCAAAGCATTAAATGTAAATTAGCCCTCTGTGTGAAGTGTCAGTGCTATCACCTAAGCAAGGAAATAAAAAGGTTCAAC
Source organism: Cebus imitator (assembly GCF_001604975.1). Taxonomy (NCBI): domain Eukaryota; kingdom Metazoa; phylum Chordata; class Mammalia; order Primates; family Cebidae; genus Cebus; species Cebus imitator. Next base: position 2,534,564 of record NW_016107401.1, on the reverse strand, counting down.
TTTGTAAAGTAGGGGGAACTTTTCTCTACCTCATTCTGTTAACTCATTGTGGAGGGAAACACAAATGTTAAGAAGGAGAAAATGAAAAGTTTTTAGAAGCTAATCTTGTTCTCTGGCTTCATCTCTTTCCAAGCTCATAACTGCTTTCTATAGTTTGTGCTGAGTCCTTAGAGGATCAGCACAGGATGCCACAGTACAAAATAAGCTACGATTTAAATTTCCAATAGGTCAGAAAGTCCTGGCTGGATGACTGTTAACCCCAGTGGCCAGTTTATTCAGAATAGAGCATGGAGCAATTTCAAATGCACAATGAGTTTTGATGCCTGAATATGCTTAGAATTCCATCAGCATTTCAAGGCAAGTTTTAGCATTTTCTCATGAAAACAGCATAGTAAAATGTTATTGAGAAAACCATGAAATTTTTAATCAGTATGTTGCCCTGCTTTTTACAATTTACCCATCTGAATCACACACATTGAATACAATTAAAAGTACAACGTATCTTGTTGGACTATTTCACGTTACATGCAAGTTTTAATCTTTGGATTTGTGATTCTTACATGTAACTGCACCTTAGAAGTATCCAGATTAATTATTCTCCACCCTTTCTCCCTCATAATGTCCCCAAAAATGTTTAAATGTATATTTAGAAGATGAGTTAGTCTTAAATAAACATTTAAAGCCCAAATTTTCATATCCCATCATATGACTAATGGAACTCCTTGGTCCAGTAGTAAACTGTAATGTCATCCTTATAATCACAGGGCCAGATTTACAATGATATGCCACTCAATGCTGCATTTGTTTTAGAGAAATTTCAAATTCAATTCAAAATGCTTTGGAACATTTTGTTGCATAGTCAATACTGAAGTTGTAACACAACCAAGAATTAAAAAAAAAAAAAAAAAAAAAAAAAAAAAAAAAAAAAAAAAAAAAAAAAACTATGTCAATTATCTGCCTTTTTCTTTGTGCTTATATTTATCTAAATATGTTTTGGTTGCATAAATCATAGTAGGCAGCACTGAGATTTAACAACATTACGAAGTAAAAAATGGCCTTTTTTTTTTTTGCTTCCATGCATGTCCCCATCTTCAAAATTAAGATATATTGAGAAGCTAGGTAGAGAGTGACCAGTCAACTATGGAATATAAATGCCAATTCTCTAGTCTGGAAATGTGAAATAGACTTCTGGGCAGATTTGGGACTTGAGTTCTGGATTGTACAAGACTAGAATCCCTGTCCTGTCGATTTTTGACTATGTGACTTCAGGCAAATTCTTTAACTTCCACAAACTGTGGTTTCTTCATTCATTGATGAGAGGAAAATGATTGATGTTGAGAGTGGCTGTAAGGATGAAATTCGATGATGTGTATTGTCTGGTACATAATAACTCAATAAGTATTTGCCATTAATGTTGATTTTGCAAGACACGTAGATAACTGTGAAATAGGCTTCATCTAGATATCACCTCGGAAATCATCTAGAATTGGAGACACAACCTCACATGCCTTCAAAGACCACATGGGTAGCTGAGTAAAGCAGCTAGCATGGACAGAAACTCATGGTGACTGGGCCCTTCTGTAGAATGATTATTCTACATAGAAGCTTGAAATGCTCTTTATCTGCCTCTTCCTCCTCTTTCTCCCTTCCTTACCCTGCCACATTTTTCCTCCCCTCTAATATGTACAGATTAAGCAGTGAACAGCCAAAACTCAGATTGGCCCATGGAAACAAGTGTGTCACTCCAGATTTAATTACAACCCCCTCATTATACAGAGCATGAAATTGAGACCTAAAAAGGTGGTTGAGCAAATGTGTGTGGTTTGTTAATGGCAAGGATTTAAACCTCCTCAATCCCTTGCAGGGTATATTCTTTATTCACTATAAATAATCTGACGAACTATACATAAACCAGTTTTTATTTTTAATCTTAAAGAAAATAGCTACTTTATATGCTGCATCTTTCTCTGAAGCCTAAAAAAAACAGTGTACAAACTACTGCTTATAATTTTATACAGTTAAGACATCTCTAACAGCAATTTAGGCAGCAATGTAAGTAAAGCTAAAGGAGAAAAGTGACCTTATTCCCACAAAATTTTAAGTAGATTGCTACTCTCGGCATCATGAGTGTATTTAAAATCTAGTTCTCAACTTCACAAAAGACTAAAGCTGAAATACTTGCCTAATGTTAATGTTTGCATCTGCTTTAATCATTAAGATCCTATCTCCTGCTCATAATAACTTTACCACTAGGTGGAAACCTTTAAAACGTGATAGCTGTTTATTTTTCCACAAGACCAGATTGAACTGATGGACACTCTTAAGTTTACAAATCTTGTTTTCTGTGAATCAAATAAGGTGAGATGTCTAAGAGGCTCTGAAAAAAAATGGAAATTTTTATTTAATTTCAGCCTAAGTTATCTTTGAAAACATTGTTTTGAAACAAGCCATTCAGAATATACATATGCTGAATGCCTGAACTGAAGTTTAGTCCAAAAGCATTTGAAAAAGCCTTTGTCTATTTTCCATATCTTGTATTATGTCTTAATAAGATTTTATGTTGCACTCTCTACCTAATAATCTTATACAATAGTTAGCATATTGAAACTGTCTGCATCTGCTTGAGAGGTCCATTAGGCACTTAACTAGATCTTTATTTGATTTAGGCCTTGGAGTGTTTGGCCTTCCATCGCTCATGAAGCTGCCTGTTCAGGCACTGAGCTAGTTTCTACCTTAGCGGAGCCAAAACAAGCACCCTTGGCAGTGACTATAGCTTCTACTGCCATCATTTCAGCTAAAACGCTGTCCTGCCTCATAATAACATTGCAGATAACATTTTTTAAAACCTATGTTAAAAAAGAACATATAGATGTCTCATGCATTCATTCTCTGTCACTTTGAACCTAAAGTTACTTAGATGCATTCTCTAACCAAAACATCCAAATCTACATTTTGTAAAAGTTGAAATTCATTAAAGTACTGCTATTCCAGAAGTAGGAAATAAGCTGGCTCAGATTCCAGAATAATTTCTTGGGATTATTTAGAACACACTGGACCGTTTATCTGTGACTCAAGCACATTAACTGTGTGACTGGGTTTTTACACCTTGGATTTGGGCGTAGCTGATCCTCGCACTCATAGTTACGTTACTGAAAGTGTAATTAAAGCTAATAGTTCATAATAATGTCTGAATAGTATCTGGAGGAACCACAGAGAATTGTTCCCCACAGTCAAGTTTTGCACAGTTAACTGGGTGGCATTCAGGATTGTTCCGGCCTGCCTCTCAAGCATCTGGCATTAACTTCTGCTGACAGCAGGCGAACAGATTTGATGGATCAGTATTGAATCTGGAATGGAAATGTTATTTTCCCTAATGTACCCAGATCTCTTTCAGTATATCTGATAAAGCTTTACTTTGGGGATGGGATATATAAACTATATCCAACCATCCATTAATCTAATACTCCTTCAGGGGGGAATCTGTCATATTAAGTCTATGTACAAATGTTGATTTAAATAGCTTAAGGAAGGAAATATTTTACATGGCTTTAGTATTTAGAATAATGATATTTTTATTTTAGAACTATAAGGATCTTTAGCGTTTGTCCTAATAAAATTATTTTACTTTCCAAGTGAGAAGGAGAAAATATAGAAAGGCAAATTGTTTTCATAAGGTTTAGTATTAGCACCCAATTCCTTTGAATTTCAATCCAGAGAGCATTTCAATACATCTAAACACTTCATTCCATTCAGTTTCTGTAATGTACATACAGGAGATTTTCAAACCTAGTAGTATGTGAAATCCCAGGGCAGGGTGGATGGTTTAAAAAATACTGAAGAAAAATACTCTTGCACAGCCCTCATCACAGACCTATTCGACCACAATAGAATCTCTGGGGCAGGGCTTTGATGAACATAGGCATGCATGCCTCTGTGTGTGTGTATGTCTGGGCTTATGTAAGTATGTATGCATTTAATTCCCAAGATGATTCCGAAATGCAGCCAGGGCTGAGAACCAGTGATTTACCCTTCAATCAAGTTTATAAGAAAATAAGCAAATAAATGTGTGTGTCCTGCCCTATTTTCCTCTTTGTTTAGCCGGTTCCTCATCTTCCAGGCTCTCCAACCAAAAGTTCTTTTCTTGAGAAATTTCCCAAAAACATCACCATAGCTCTTCTCATATATATGATATTATTAATATTTTATATAATATTTTATATGTTTTAATATATTTTAATATAGAATATGTAATATATTTGACACATATATATAACATATATCTCATGTGATATATATATTTTTTAATAAAGTGATTTCTAAAATATTGCTAGTAAAATATTGCTAGTAATATTGCTACTAAAATTTTATACTATATTTTAATATATTTTAATATAGAATATATATGTAATATATCTGACATATATATTATATATAACATATATCTCATGTAATATATATATAAGACATTACTAAAGTAATTTCTAAAATATTGCTAGTATCTAATAAAGTTTTAATGTCTACTTTGTCCAAGGCCATTTGCATTTTAGGAGAAGAAAATAATAGAATGATTTAATAGGAGGAGTTTAGCTGCATCAAAGATTTTGAAAGACATTTTGAGTGAAAACTTTCCTAGAATCCCTAAAATGAAACTATACTTTAAAATGTCAAATTTACCTTCCTGGTAGTTTCATCTATCATCGTATTTTGTTCTGTCATTTAACTGGCTATCATTATATAAATTATTTTTCACTTCTTATAAGTTTATGAGAATGATCATTCTTAATTCTCAAAGAATAAGAATTGGTACCTATACCAATGACTAAATGCTAATCTGCTAAACACCACTTAATTGTTATAATTAGGATCCTCTTTTCCTAGGAAGGAGACATCATCTTTCCTACATGAAGGATGGAGAAACTGATCAACGAGGGTACATTGGCTAAGGTCAATTACCTACTTGGCAGTAGAACTGGGGCTCAGAATAATTTCTAACTGACTCCAGAACAAATGTACTCTAAAACATTATGCTTTACAAAGTCCAGAATGGTCAGGATAAAATAAGATCAACCAAATAAAGAAACCTGGAAGGAGCCAGAAAACTAATCAGTTTGATATTCTGACTGTTGATACAATTTGATATATGCCTTCAAAAGGCTTCTATCAAAATTTTAAATACTTTACTGGCAGTAGGAGCAAAATAGTCAATTAGTACCTTGGAGGAAGAGTGCTATAATTTTATGCTTTTTAAAAACAAACTCTCTGCTTACTATCTTTGAAAGAGTATCCTGCTTTTCATTTGTAACTCTTCATTAAGTTATTTGTTTGCTGTAATGGGAATTTCTACGAGAATGTTGTAGTCACATAAAAATTATATTTACATTAAAAATCTACATAAAGGGAATAAAGCATTCACACATAAATATACTTCATTCTTCAAGACTGTATTCATTCTACAGAATATGTATGCTATAATTTACAAAATGCCGATAAAAGAGATTAAAACAAATTAAATAGAAGAAAAGTACCATGTTAATGTACCGGAAGACAACATAGTAATTATGACAATTCTACCCAAATATATCTATAGAATTCACGCAACTTCTGTCAAAATGCATAAAGATTTTTTATAGATGTAAACACATTTATTCTAAAATTTATCCCCAAAAGTGTAAAACCTAGAATAGGTGAAAGAATTTTGAAAAAGAAGGATAATGTGGGAGGAATCACTCTATCTAATATTAAGTCCTACTATACAGCAGCATGAATCAAGACATTGTGGTATTGGTAGAGGAATAGACAAATGAATCGATGGAACAGAATAGATAACAGAATTAAAACCAGACAAATTGGTTCAACTAATTTTGGACAAAAGCACAAAATAAATTGAATAGAGGAAAGACAGAATTTAACAAATAGTGCTGGAGCAATTGGACACCTAAGTCTTGATCTAAGTCTCACATCTTATACAAAAATTAATTCAAAATGGGTTGTAGATTCAAAATGTAAAAACATAAAACTATAAAACTTAAAAAAAAAGTGGGGGGGGGGGGCAGAGAAAATGTGGCCAGGCATGGTGGCTCACTCTTGTAATCCCGGCACTTTGGGAGGCTGAAGCAGGTGGATCACCTGAGGTCAGGAGTTCAAGACCAGCCTGGCCAAGATGGTAAAACTCCATCTCTACTAAAAATAAAAATATTAGCCAGGTAGATGCCTGCAATCCCAGCTATTTGGGAGACTGAGGCAGGAGAATTGCTTGAACCTGGGAGGTGGAGGCTGCAGTGAGCTGAGATTGCNAAAAAAAAAAAAAAAAAGAAAGAAAGAAAAGAAAAGATAGGAAAATCTTTGGGATCTAGGGCTAAGCAAAGATGGCAAGAGTGAGACTCTTTCCTTACACTTGACATTTGACATCAAAAGCATAATCCATTAAAAAAAATTGAACCTTCTCTAAGCAAAAAGAACAAAGCTGGAGACATCAAACTACCTGACTTCAAACTATACTACAAGGCTACAATAATTAAAACAGCATGGTACTGGTACCAAAACAGAGATATAGACCAATGGAACAGAACAGAATCCATGGAGGCAACGTCACACATCTACAACCATCTAATTTTTGACAAACCTGACAAAAACAAGCAATGAAGAAAGAGCTCCCTGTTTAATAAATGGTGTTGGGAAAACTGGCTAGCCATGTGCAGAAAGCAGAAACTGGACTCCTTCCCGACACCTTACACTAAAATTAACACCAGATGGTTTAAAGACTTAAACATAAGACTAACACCATAAAAACCCTAGAAGAAAACCTATGCAAAACCATTCAGGACATAGGCATAGGCAAGAACTTCATGACTAAAACACCAAAAGCATTGGCAACAGAAGCCAAAATAGACAAATGGGATCTAATTAAACTCCAGAGCTTCTGTACAGTAAAGGAAACAATCATGAGAGTGAATTGGCAACCAACAGAATGGGAAAAAATTTTTGCAATCTCCCTATCTGGCAAAGGGCTAATAACTAGAATCTACAAAAAACTAAAACAGATTTACAAGAAAAAAAAAACCCATTCAAAAGTGGGCAAAGGATATGAACGGACACTTTACAAAAGAAGACATACATGAGGCCAACAAACATATGAAAAAATGCTCATCCTCACAGGTCTTTAGAGAAATGCAAATCCAAACCATATTGAGATACCATCTCACACCAGTTAAAATGGCAATCATTAAAAAATCTGGAGACAAAAGATGCCGGGGAGGATGTGGAGAAATAGGAATGCTTTTACACTGTTGGTGAGAGTGTAAATTAGTTAGCCATTGTGGAAGACAGTGTGATGATTGTTCAAGGATCTAGAAATAGAAATTCCATTTGACCCAGCAATCCCATTACTTGATATATACCTAAAGGATTATAAATCATTCTATTATACAGGCACATGCACATGTATGGATGTTCATTGCGGCGCTGTTTACAATAGCAAAGACCTGGAACCAATCCAAATGCCCATCGATGATATACTGAACAAGGAAAATGTAGCACATATACACCATGGAATACTATGCAGCCATAAGAAATGATGAGTTCCTTTCCTTTGTAGGGACATGGATGAATCTGTAAACCATCATTCTCAGCAAACTGATGCAAGAACAAAAAATCAAACACCACATGTTATCACTCATAGGTGGGTATTGAACAATGAGAACACATGGACACAAGGAGGGGAGTATCACACAATGGGTCTGTTGGTGGGGGGGCTAGGGTAGGGACAGTGGTGGGTGGGGTGGTTGGGGAGAAATACCAGATATAGGTGATGGGGAGATGGAGGCAGAAAACCACCTTGCTGTGTATGTACCTATGCATCAATCCTGCATGATCTGCACATGTACCCCAGAACCTAAAGTACAATAAAAAAAAAGGATGAAAAAAAAAATGGACACTTCTCAAAATAAAAAGCTTTTGCTGTGCAACAAATTCTATTAAAGAATAAAGAGACAAGTCCCCACCCACTTACCACATATGCACACAGAAGATGAGAAACATAGTGAGAGAAGATTCCTTTAACAAAAGAATAGTATCTAGAGGCCAGGCATGGTGGCTCATGCCTGTAATCTCAGCACTTTGGGAGGCTGAGGTGGGTGGATCATCTGAGGTCGGGAGTTTAAGACCAGCCTGACCAACATGGAGAAACCCCATCTCTACTATAAATGCAAAATTGGCTGGATCTGTGGTGGTGCATGCCTGTAGTCCTGGCTATTCAGGAGGCTGAGGCAAAAGAAAGACCTGAACCTGGGAGGCTGAGGTTGGAGTGAGCCATGATCGCACCACTGCACTTCAGCCTGGGCAATAAGAGAAAAACTCCTTTTCAAAAAAAAAAAGAAAAATATTCGGAATAATAGCAAATGGGCAAAAGACATGAACAGACATTTCACCAAAGACAAAGGCAAAGAAGAACACAGAAACATATTCAACATAATTAGCCATTAAGGAAAGTAAAGGATATAATAAAGTAATACATATCACAAAGCCTAAAATAAAGAATACTGACAACACAAATGCTGGTGAGGATGTGGAGAAACTGTTTTATTCATATAGTGATGGTAAGAATGTAAAATACTACAGTTATTTGGAATATGACTTATCAGTTTCTCAAAAAAACTAAATGTGTAACTATCATGTGATCCAGCATTTACATTCTTTATTCCAGAGAAATAAAACTTTATTTTAATGCAAAAACCTGTAAATGAATGTTCTTGATAATTTTATTTCTAATAGCCAAAAACTAGAAACCACCCAGATATCCTTCAAATGGTAAATGTTTTAACTGTGGTACATCAGTATCACAAGATACTATCTAGCAATAAAAAGAAGTGAACGATTGATACATAGAACAATTTGGATTTTCCAGGAAATTATGCTGAGGGAAAAAAAAAACACGGTATCTCAATGATTACATGCTGGCTGAGTGTGGTGGCTCATGCCTGTAATCCCAGGACTCTGGAAGCCTGTTGGGGGTGGATCACCGTGTCAGCCTGGCCAACACAGTGAAACCCCATCTATACTAAAAATACAAACAATTAGCCAGGAGTGGTGGCACATGCCTGCAATCCCAGCTATTCTGGAGGCTGAGGCAGGAGAATCACTTGAACCCAGAGGCACAGGTCACAGTGAGTCGAGATTGTGCCACTGTACTCCAGCCGGGGCAACAGGGTAAGACTCAGTCTCAAAAAAAAAAAAAAAAAAAAAAGGTCATATGCTGTATGATTCCATTTATCTATCATTATTTAAATGACAAAATTTTAGAAACAGAGAAGAGATTAGTGGTTGTCAGGGGTTAGGGATGAGGTTGGAAGTTTGGGTGGGGACAAAGGTATGGCTATAAAAGGCCAAGAGCAGAGATTATCGTGGTAATAAAACTGTTCTTTATCTTTGACTATATGAATGCCAATATCCTCCTTGTGACATTTTCTATAATTTTCCCAAGTTTGAGAAAACTGGGTAAAGGGTACTATGGACCTTTCTGTATTATTTCTTATAATGGCATATAAATCCATAATTATCCCAACATAAAAATATAGTTTAAAATTTGTTTTTCAGTTCAAAGGCAAAGACATCAAATGCTATCTTTATGCCTCAATCATTAGAGGTATTTTTCTATTTCCTCTTTTCCTCTCTTTTAAATATGTAGCCACACTGAGGTTCTCTTAAAATATTGACAGTTTTTATGAATTAAAATTTTTAGCAAGCAATAGAAGATCATGTCATCCTTATGCTTTGAGTGTATATTTGTATAATGAATTCTCTTGGGTCTATGTCGAGTAGAGATTGTACTGCCAATCTCTATCAAAGAGTCTAACTTCTCTTAGAGTCAAAAACAATCAAAATTATATACCTGGACAAGCTAGGCATGTTCTGTTTTAACATGTGTAATATGCAAAAAGAAAATATCTTTATGTATTTAGAAATATTTTTTTCTTAAAACAGGTGGAGTGATAGTATAGTATTTCATCTTTCATAAAATCATTGCCATACAAATCTGCTCCCGCAGCTATGCATATTTTGCATTGTATGCTAATTGAGAATTATCAGCCTATTGAAAAGTGACAGAAGTGTTCCCGGAGCACATACTAATTATGGCAAAATTACACCTAGAGGTAAACTTATCTTTTTTGCAGATGTCTGATTTTTACCTACTGCATGTCCTGGTATCTGAGATGTGAACCAATACATGATGTGTCATAAATTTGGTTTGCAAATACGTACCTAAGGTGGGAAACCCAGGAAGATTTGATACACAGACTGTTTTCTGTCTAAGAATGTAGACTTTATGTTGCCATTTAGTACAATATGAAATGTCTATAAGGTGCCCTTGGGCAGGAACTCTTTGTTAACAAGCTATCAAGCTTAACTGGGATAACCTGTAGGAAATCTTTACTACACAAACAGAAGCCAGTCAATTCTTGGGAGATGCTTGTACACATCAGCGTGACACAGCCATTGTCCTCTTTAAAGGCTAATCCCTAACCTACTACTAGCTGTACTTTGATTATTGTGAGTCAATTCAAATTTTATAAAATATTCACTTGTCTTCCTAATCTAAATCCCATTTTCTTACACCTGCTAGGATATTTTTTCTTTTATGTAAAAACTAGTCTCCCTTGAATTTAATTTAAAAGCTGTATGCTCTCCAAGTTCACTAGTTTGAAATGGTAGAAAAACATGCAGTAATTTTCAGCTAACTTTCAATAAACTGAATGATAGAAGCATGCTGAGTCAAAGGCTATACAAAACATGAGAAGAATATTGATTATCTATTTGCTTATCTTCTAGCAGCGTTCTTCAGCATTGCTTGGGAGGCCCATCCTTTGGATAAAAACTAGGATAACAGTGGAGGGTCCAACCTGTGTGTGGGGGTTGGATGAAGTGCTAACCTTTCTTCTTTTTTGTGAACATTATAAAAAAGGTTCGTAATAATGAAGTCTCCACATAATTGAAACTGTCTTGGAACAGTACCAATTGAGGGATGGCACTGCTTGAAAAAAATCACCGATCAATGTTACAAATACCAGTCCTTGCTGCTCCTGACCATGGTGCATACTTCATAGAATTGTCCACTTGAGATGTAGCTGGGTTTCTAATTAACACATGCAACTGTTCAGGAGGATGATTGTCTTTCTGAGGTTCTCTCTTGGGGTTCTATGATGTGATTTTCATGTTTATCACATCAACTATAATTTAATTCCAAGCATTCCCAAGCACCTTCTGATTTAGTACTACTTTCCCTCAATGTGGTTACATGCAGAAAAACTAATTTTATTTATATTGATTACATAGAGCTATACACTATATATTGTGTATCTGGGTAGATAATATGTAGAGAAATCAAATATCCATTAAATTCTTAATCCAGTTGTCTATTTTCTTGTAGAAAAATGTATAGCTTTGTAACTTAAGAAGACCAAACACAAGGATATCTCTAATTGTATTTATTTCTTGTAGGAAATTGTACATTCTGATGGGAATGTACATTGTATGTTCCAGTGGGAATGTTTCTAATAATTTGAATTGGTGTCATTTAGAGCCATATCAAGTCCATATTTGTAGTAGTCCATTTTCACAATGTTGATAAAGACATGTCTGATACTGGGCAATTTGCAAAAGAAAGAGTTTTAATTGGACTTGCAGTTTCATGTGGCCGGAGAGATCACAATCATGGTGGAAGGCAAAGAGGAGCAAGTCACGTCTTAGTCAGATGGCAGCAGGCAAAAAGAGACATTGGGCAGGGAATCTCCCCCTTATAACACTGTCACATCTTGTAAGACTTATTTGCTATCACGGGAACAGCACAAGAAAGACTTGCCCCCATGATTCAATTATCTCCCACCAGGTCCCTCACACAACACATGGGAATTCAAGATGAAATTTGGGTGGGGACACAGCCAAACCATATCAATATTTTAAGAATATGACCCCAAATATTTGTAATTAATTTAGATTTCTTTAGAACCTTGTTTAGAACTATATTATCAATATTCTTTTATGTTGCAAAATTTTCAAGTTTTTAAGTTGAAATCTGGAATTTCTAACTATATCAAAGAAAAATTATTGCTTGCAGATAGCTGATTTTTCTGACAGTGATTCAAGAGAAAGGAACATCTTAAGATGATCTTTTAAATATTCACATAATGTTTTAGAATTAGAATGATAAATAAATTTAACATTTAAAATTTTTAGATAATTAAAATATTTTGTTACTTGAAATAACTGATGACTTTCTATTTTGGGGAGAGTTTACATCTTTTTCTCCCAGCCTCATTGAGTTATAGATGACACTTAAATATTAAATACATCTAAGGCATACAATGTGATTATTTCATTATATGAGTGTGTGTGTGTGTGTGTGTATATATATATATATATATATATACACACACACATATATGCATCATAATGAAATTAATTAACATATCCATCAGCTCACATCGTTAGCATTTTTCTTTCTTTTTTGTGGTGAGAACACTTAAAAGCTACACTTTCAGCAAACTCCAATTGTACATACAATATTGTCAACCTAGTCACATTTTTTACATTAGATCTCTAGAACTTACTTATCCTGTGTAACTGAAATTTTCTACACCTTGACCAACATCTCCTCATTTCTCCTTTCCCCATCCCCTGGTAACCACCACTCTTCTGTTTTGATGAGTTTTATAATTTTGGATTACACATATAAGTGAGATCATGCAATATTTGTCTTTCTACATCCGGCTTATTTCACTTAGCACAATGTCCTCCAGGTTCACACATGTTGTTGCAAATGGCAGGATTTGAAAATCAATGCCTTTCTTATATTTTCTATTATTCAAATATGACTTAGGTGGTTATCTTTGTCGAAGCAGTATCTTACAAAACCTAATCTGCTTTTAATTTTTATAAGGAAGCATTCATTATTGAACAATGCAAATGACGTTCCTTAGACAGTGTCTCAGTTACAGCTATATTACCCCAAATATGGGAAAGTGGAAAGTGAAATCCCAGTTGGATTAGGCCATATTTTGAGAATAAATTGTATTAGATTTTGGCTGTTCCACGTTAACAAAATTGAATAATTATACTAATAATTATAAAGTGTCCATAAATAATATTTAGAAACTGGTATTTCTAAACTATAGAGAGCTATAATACAATTTCATTCAAAGATAACAATTTGGCATCTTTTTGACCCTTGACTGGCTCTGACCTTGATTACATCTCAAACCGAAAGGTTTGCTTTATAGAGATCTTTTCAGAAATTTTTCATAAGCTAGCAGAGCAACTATTTATGAGGCAGATGATTCACATAATATGTATTGAACCCTTTTGCTCATGAACGGTACTAGGTGAAGCACTAAATATGTAGTAGGAAAGATCTTTTTCCTTCCCTTATGGAGTTTCCATTTTAATGTGGATGTCAGTCTTTAAACAAATACAATCTCAAATAAGACATCACATTTTGTAATGATATATATACACACATAGAATACTAAAACAGGAAAACAGAGAGTATAACAGAAACACTTGGAGTCTGGGGAAGTAAACCAAATTAAAACCTGATACATGCATTGACCATGGACAGCCCGAGTTTAGCCGAGAGCATTTCATGTAGAGGAAATGTCAGGTATGAGTTTCCAGAAGCAAGAAAGAGCTATGCGTCGGGCGCGGTGGCTCACGCCTGTAATCTCAGCACTTTGGGAGGCCGAGGCGGGTGGATCACGAGGTCAAGAGATCGAGACCATCCTGGTCAACATGGTGAAACCCCGTCTCTACTAAAAATACAAAAAATTAGCCGGGCATGGT
>NW_016107401.1:2474745-2520604 GCF_001604975.1 Cebus imitator | reverse complement strand
AAAAAAAAAAAAAAAAGAAAGAGCTATGCGTACTTCAAAGAGAAGAGAAGGGTCAACAAATAGAGATGTGAGGGGGATGAGGCTACTCTGCAGAAGCTAGAGCATCCCTGGCATTACAGGGTCTGTTTTCCAAGTGTAATGCCGGTTATGGGAGGGTTATGAGAAGAGACTCAGTGGGGCTGGATTACAATCCTATACTTGTATCTTGTCCAGTTAAATTAGCTACGGCAAGTTTCACCACCCTTTCTGCACCCTATGAAAAGTGAATCTAAGATGCATAAAAAAGGAAGGGAAATACAGCCTACAACTGTCTTTGGGGTTATTAAGAGCTAGGAAAGGATTAGTGAACATCCATTTTTGACCTAGAGGTGGAGGGTAGGTAGAAATTATGCATCTGGGCTGAAAGTTTTATGTTACAGCAGTTTTTCAGAAGAATTTGTATCTGTGTGGAGACACACTATATTGCAGCTTCAGGCTAGGTAACTTAGATGTGAATTTTGATTAAAAATTGAGCCTACAAACTGACACTTTATACTATAATTCTTAAAGTTAGAAAAAAGAATATTTTTTCAATAGGTCTCCTGTTACTATGGGAAAAAAATAGCTGCAATATTATAAAGAAACAACAACCTGGAAGCTTATTCTTCTAAACAGATTGAAGACAATGCCAACATGTCAGTGAAAGCTGAGACAAATCGAGCATCATTCTGTATATCAAATGCGTACATAGACACTGCTTAAATGGGATGCTTGTTATACTAAGAGAATGTACAACAGCATCTCAGTCTACAGCAAGCAATAGAAAAGTCAAGAATTTTCTGCTAAAATGTTTTGTTGTGAATGAGAGTATGGTCTTTTGATTACCGGATAGTCATAGGAGCACTTGTCCAGAAAGTTTAGTTTCTACAAAATATAAGTTTGCTATAAGACATATTGTTTCAAATTTAGTATGAAGAGAATCATATCTGTTTTATTTTACTTATGTGCTTTATATTTTATTTATTATCTATTTATTTCTAGGGATGGTTTCACTCTTTTTCCCAGGCTGGAGTGCAGTGGTACAATCATAGCTCACTGTAGTCTTGAACTCCTTGGCTCAAGTGATCCTCCCACCTCAGCCTTCCAAGAAGCTGGGACTACAGGCATGTGCCACCATGTGTGGCAAATTTTTAAACTTTTTTGTAGAGACATGGTCTTTCTATGTTTCCCAGGATGGTCTCACACTCCTGGCCTCAAGTGATCCTTCTTCCTCAACCTTCCAAAGTGCTGAGATTACGGGCATGAGCTGCTGTGCTCAGACTCTGAAGTTGTCCTTTGTATTGGCATCATTTCAATAAATTTCTGATATCAAAATAACCATAGCCTGTATATATTTGAGACACATATTTATTTAAATAATTTATTTTTCTCTACCAAATACCATTATCGCTTATTAAATTGCACTTTGGTTTATATTTTAAAATTATTTAAGAGGGCTTGAGCATTTTCCAACTTACAAATTAGCCATCAGCATTAAAAGTTAATCTTAATAGAGAAAAGTTTATCTCAACAAATTAATCGCTGTCATTCTTCCATGTCCAGTTTCTGTTCATGAACTTTTGTAAATATTATAAAAATATTTAGTCTCTTTTATGTGGCTTAATGAAATAGCTTTGATTTTGAATTAAACTGAAGTTGTAGCCCTGACATTCTCCTTAACTATATGTGGGGTTGTCAATACTTTATTAAATCATTCTGAGGTATAAGGTTTTTTTTTTTTTTAATCATTAAGATGCTAATAATAACCTATCTCAAAGAGTAGTTGAGGGAACTAAATAGCCTAGGGACAACCTGGCCCATTATAGTCACAATAAATTATAGCTATTACCATTAATAATAATTGGGGCATCTGCATCTGAAACTCCCTGTAATTTTATGGACACTATGGTTGTTTGAAAATCACTATTCTAGAGCTATCATATGGCTTCAATGATAGTTTAAAAAACCATTTCGCTTAACTGAGAATACAAAGACAGTGGATCTCACAAACATTGATTTTGAGAGTGTAAAATGGTATAGCAACTCTGGAAAACCATTTAGCAGTTTTGTCAAAAATTAACATATGTAGTCTACAAACACACTCCTAAGTATCTTTTCTAGAAAAATAAAAATTTATGTTCACAACACCTCTGTACTATTTAAAACTAATTTTTAAAAAGTATTTAACTATGTGATCATATTGTTTACAGCTTTAGTTTTCTCTGCATTGGTGATAACTTTTGTAGCCTTGGGAAATATTTTGATATTTTTTTAATGCTATAAACATTACTTTGCAGTTGGCCATAGATACAAGAATATTATAATAAAAACTGAGAAAAATTCTTCTTCATTAATCATGCTCTGAAGTGTAAAAAATATACTGCTCTACTAATAAATTATTTATCAATGCACAGTTTTCTACTTTATATTCCTTTTTCTGTTCCCTGACTTGATTATAATTTTAGTTGGGCTAACACATAATAAAAAAAAAAAAAAAAAAACTTACTAGTGGACTCTAAATATGAAAAGATGTTGCCTATAAAATGTGACCTCAATGTATGCAATGAATTATTTTTCAATTGTAATTCAAAATGATGACTGGCATCTCATCTTGTAAAATATCCCACAAAGAATCTTTGTAAAATATTTTTTATAGCTCCTGCTTATGTGAACATTTGACCCCAAAGCTAACTGGGGTTAGTGTTAAACTAACTTGAATGTGAGTATCCGTTCCATTTTTCATTTTTATAAATTATTATTTGGACTAATTCTAGTAACCCTTAGAAGCTTTGCTTTTTGTTTTACATTTTTAATAATTAAAATATTAAAAATCTGAATTTGATATAAGTACACTGAAAAATTTACATTGTTTTGAACATTATTTTTTAAAGAATGCTAGAACACTTAATGAAATATTTGAATTAAACAACATTGGATGATGGGAGGAAACCTGTAATTAAGACTTTGGACTTTGAAGGAAACCCATTGAGGCTAGGCTGAGCCTTGATTCAGCCAGGTGTCACTATGTGGTTCATTCATATGACTAGTTCTCAGAGACTCAGAAATGGAAGATGTTTTCCATTTTATTGTTGCTCTCATTGTTCTTGGTTGTGGTGGTAGTGACTGAAGCTCAGGAACAGAGTTGAATTAACCACACTCTCTAGTTAACACTAATTTATTACCAGATGGTTCAAGACCTTGTTACTGTTTCTTGGTTTAGTTATTCCATTTTATTTACCACTCCCATTTTCCCCCCTACCTCAGAGGTGATTGTTTTGCTTAATGTTTATCCCTCTGCAAATGCATATTCTTATAAAATGTTTTTATAAGAATATTTATTAGATATTTTATTAAAATTTATAAAGTTTTAAGTGCATGTAGAGAGTATTTTGCTATAATTCTCATTATGCTTTTAAATGTATTCACTCAGCCTCTTGTATACGTAGCTACATGAACGAGTCTTGGCTTCTAACTGCTGCAAAGGCGAGTCTTCTGTCACCACCTCCTTTTGCCTTTCACTCCTACATTGATGGTCATTCAAACTCCTGCTACTACGCATAACAGTGCAAATAACATACTACATATTCTTTTATGAACCTATGTGGAAATTTACCATCAGCAGAATATGAGGTGACACGATTGGCATTATTTACTTTCCTATTTTTTTTTGCCAGTTTTATTCACGCTTTTTCAAATACCAGCTCTTGATATTTTCTCCAAGAAATTTTCCCTTATCTACTACATATCCCTTTTACGTTTATTTCTCTGAAAGCATTTTGTGTGTGTGTGATAGCATATGGCAAATCAGATATAGTCTCTTGATGTGATTTAAATGTTTGAACTATGACTATAAATTTTCTCACTAAAAGTTGGGTGACTTTGAGAAAATTACCTCTCTATTTCTTAGTTTATTTAAAGAAAGAAGAGTTCTTATCTCAGGATCATAAGAGTTTTAAACAATGTAAGGTATGTGAAACCCTTGGCTGATTTCATGGCAATAACATTTTATTAATGTTGTAGTATTGGTGGTCTTGATGTTGAATGATACTGCTAAAGATTATGATGATCATGCTGCTGAAGATAATGATGACAAATAGGTAATTATCCATGTCTACTCTATGTCCATTTATCTATACTGATATCCACATCTATTATAGTGAGGTTTCCTGAGAAGTAAACTGAGATGAAGACTGAACTGCAAGTAATTATTTTAGAATGTCATCTTTGAAAATAATATTAGAGGAGTGAGAAGAATGAGAGCAAAGCCAAACAAACAACAGTTTATTTTTAAGAACGTTACTGCTGTGAGTAAATAGAACTTAATCTTATTAGAGAAATTTGGGATCCAGTATAAAACATCTACTTTAGAGTTACCTAAGGGGTGAGGAATAAGTATTGACATCTCAGCTCCCATGAGCCTGTGGCTAAAGGCTGTTTCTGGGGAGACAGTGGTGCAACTTGTCCCACAGGCAGTAAAGTAGCCAGGTGGCCAGAGAAAGCCTTCGGACAAAGTATGGAAGCCTCAATAGATGATAACTGGTACATATGCAATGAACTGATCAAGGTGAGGGGGATTCTGGTGGGTTCCTGACAGCACCTGCTCCATATATCCTATATTCTTCTGCCTATGCTGGGAATCGAACAGCTACTTCTTGAATTAACGAATATGTTATTTAGGCTTGCACACTGAGCAATAGCCTTCTTTTATCATAAAATTTATAGTGCTTCAGTTTTAATGTAATTTTCCATCTTTTTTTAGATGATGCAATTTTTTTCAACTACTCCATTCATTCCATTTATATCTGCTGCGTTAGTCAATCAACAAGTAATTCCTCATTATTTTATAGTACAGAGAATAAAGTAGAGAAATGCTTTTCCAGACAAAAAGTGTTTAAAACGTTCAAGAGGAAATAGGTAAATCAATAGGAGTTGACAGGTCTCACAAACATTAATGTGTTTAGGACCCAAATGATATAATACTCCACGGTGAAAATTAATGAATTTTCAACCCATCTGTTAGATTTCATAGGTTAAGGACATAGTAAGGTTAAAGAATTCCCAGAGCTAGGACTAGAACTTCTCACTGAAAAAGCCAGTCTGCAAGAGTCACATTTTATTCTTTTGAAAAAATAAATGGTCAATAATGTAAAATTTTATATCAATGACTGTCATTTGAAAAACAAATATGTTATAATTCATGCACATACCTAAAAGGCTAAAGATACAATTTTGTGAAAAAACAAAACAATTCAAACTGAATGTTAGACTATTTGATTAAAGAAAAGCTTATGTGAAACATAGGCCAGAATCTTGTATATAAGAAAATGATGTAGACAGAATGTGTCAGTTTCTCATGTTTATCATCTACATTTCTCTCTCATTGTGATTTTTAAAAAGTGAGGCACACAGAATAAAGAAAATTGTAATGTGGTTGTACCACGAGTCTAGGAATGAGGAGGAGAGAAGCGAGGGTACAATTAATGTGAAAAAAGAGTATCTCTCCTTTCCCTTCCATTTTCTTTTATTTATAGTGACCAGCTTAAAGTACGATAAATAGGAGGAAATCTGAGATTGATTTATACAGAATACAATGATGTCATTCAAATCTGCATTATTTCTCCTAAAACAATTACACATTGAAACAAAACCTGATCATCTAGTGAAAACTGTTGAAAACTGTCAGGTACAGTCCAAGAACTTTAAAAATCAAGCTAATATAAAAAGGTGAGAAAACAGAACTCCCTAAATTCCTATGTGGAAAATGTTAATTACATAAATGTCTCTTGTCGTATTTGTTAAATGTTCAGTTTGGCACTGCGCGTGAGAAAGTGAGGGGATGTTTGATAAATTACTATAGAAAACATAATGGATGATACTATGATTTAACTGGAATTTATTGTGCTTTCAATGATAATCCAATATTCATATTTTCATTTGTAGGCATGATTAGGACATATGTTTTTTAAGCCTTTCATTTTCTATAAAAGAAAAAGGCAAGACACAGAATTCAAAGAAGGCTTATTATTCCTGGAATGCTTGGCCTGATAAGATGAATAGAATGTGTCTTTTGATTTTTCAACAGTGTTATTCTAAAATTCTCATGTAGGTCATTACTTATTCTAGAGTTGGATCAATCAAAGGGAGGTGAATCAGCAAGGCACAAAAGAGGAAACCACCTTGAAATGGATTAAGTCAAATAACTGTGTGAACATATGGCCTAGAAATTAAATTGATTCCGCTAAACAAGTTATATTAAATAAATTAGGCATCTGGTCAGGTGATTACATTTTAAAGCAATCATGTAATTTGAGACTTTCAGAAAGGGAGAGGGGCCTATAAGCCTAGGGTTTACAGAGACAGAGAACACAAGATGAAATTCAAGTTGTTAGTGATCTTTTAAGTCTGCCCTTTTACAAAACATGTATGTAAGCATAAGGTGCTTAAGGAAAGATACTAGGTTTTCTAAATGAAATTTGTCAAAGGTCCAAGTTGCCAGTAATTTATTCATTTATTTACTCAAAAATTTTATTGAGCACCAACTCTCGTTATGTTCATTATAAAGTTTCCTACTTTTCAAATTTCCTATTCTAGAGTGGTGGATCAAAATACTGTGTGAACCTTTGCTGCATTTAGAGCAGAAAAATAGGTGCTCTTTTAATCCATAAACTTTTATCAGTAAAATACCCTTTGACATAAAGATATATTTTCTTGGTCATTGTCTTGTTTGAGCTAAATGTAAAGCACACATTTAGATATTGCCCCTCTTCTCTTTATTCATTGTTTCCAAATATAAAGGAATATAAAAATTGCAAGACTGTAACTGTCAGGGGACTTGTAATACATAGGAAATGCATAGGCCATGAATGACTACTTTGATTTATTTTTTCAAAATTCATGATACAGTGAGATTTTTAAATAGCTGGTGTAAAAACAAGTAGCTTTAAAAATATTTTTGGGCGGGGTGCATTGGCTTATACTTGTAATCCCAGCAGTTTGGGAGGCCAAGGTGGATGGATCACTTGAGGCCAGGAGTTCGAGACCAGCCTGGCCAACATGGTGAAATACTGTCTCTATTAAAAAATACAAAAATTAGCCAGGCACAGTGGCAAACACCTGTAATCCCAGCTACTCTAGAGGCTAAGGCAGGAGAATCTCTTGAACCTGGGAGGCAGAGGTGCCAGTGAGTGGAGATCACACCACTGTACTCCAGCCTGGGCGACAGAGCCTGGGCAAAGAAACAAATAAAAAATAAAATAATTTTTTTTCATTGAATTATGCAAGAATCTCATGAAAATAGATAATCTTTTGTATTCTGAATTATATGAATCATTATTATTGTGTACTTTTGTTATTTTAAGGTTGTTAAACATAGAGATTATAACTATACCAGTATAAGAAATACTTTAATCTCTCAATCAAAAGTTCTTCTTATCCATGAGATGTCCCAGTAGATTTAATGTATGGAGACTGGACATGCTATCTTTGTCATGAAAAAAAATGCAGTCATAAAACTTTTTTCAAAGTCTATTCATTATAAAACATCTGGGTAATTCTTGGTAATAATATATTCCCATGGTTACAATGGAAGTGAGGCAAACAGTATGAAGTTTTTATAATTGTAATAGGCAGTCCAGTTGGTTTGGTTTATAGAAAATTAATTCATAGATAAGAAATGAAAGGACTTTAACCTTACTGGGCAATGACAAGTGTAAGAATTTTGTAAAGAGCTTCTATTTTACATAATGTCCTCTCATATATATTCTCACGGAGCCTTACAACACCAGATGATGAAACTATGATATTCGGCACATAGATGAAAAGCTTAAAGCTAAGGAATCTTTAGTTTTCTGAAGTATGCACAAATATATAGAACAGGTAGGTAGGATAGAAATAATGATGCTTTGTTAGTACTTTCTGGCATTCTACAAAAATTCACAGATTAATTACAAAAAATGGGGGAGGGCTGTGATTGAGAAACTATTGTCTTTGTGGGTAAGATAGAAAAATGAGTACGATTAAAATTTGTGAATTAGTAGCAAACTTAAGATTTTATCTCAATATATAATGAGAGTTCTATTGTATAATTTCTCTAGAGTATATTCACAACTTCACTAGAATTGCTTGGGAAGACTGGGTGATATCAAGAGGGCAAGTTGAAAGAGAGGAGAGGCTACAGAGGAAAACACAACTAACACCACACCATATAGGGTAATTGGAGTTGCACAGTTTGTATTTTACTGCGGGTGTTGCAAAAAATGAAAATATTTAGTTAAGAGTGCTAGCATGATCAGATTTTTAACTTGTCTGGCCACAGTTTGAAAAATGTTTTGGAAAGGGTATGAGGGAAACTAGACAAAGGCCAGTTGAGAGACTGTCATTGTATATTCTAGATAGAAGTGATAGAATCTAGAATAGAGACAATAGGAATGGGCAAAGAAAAGTGAATTCGTTTCTGAGATATTCATGAGAATTTCATGGTTGAATGAATATATTAGTTGCAACCATATGAAATTGCTAATACTGAAATGTTTTTGAAAATGAAAAATGATAATTGGTATTGTCAGAGGTTAAGTATGAAAGAGATATACAAGATTCTCAGGTTTCTGGTTTGAGTATCTCAGTAATTACTAGAATCATTCATTATGATCACAAATGCAGGGGACAGAAGAAGTAATTATCTGTTTTCTGGACATATATAATTCTAAGTGTTTTTGAGAAATTAGGATGCAATATTCAGTCAGAGTAATTAGATGAGTAGAAAGCGGAGTGATAAGAATAACTGTATGGACAATCATGAGTTGAGTGACAATTGGGTGAAGGGAACGTGTATAAATTAAGAAGAAAAAAGAGTGAGAATAAATGATCACTTAGAAAAAGAGAGAAAGGATGACTAAAAAATACTGAGAAGGAGTAATCAAGGAGGTAGAAAAAATTTTTAATGTAAATTGGTGCCAAGGACAGAGGGTCACAAAAAGGAGGGGTCCTTTTATTCTACATCTTGCTGGAGATCGTACCAAGACAAGAAAAAGAAAAGGCAATATTTTTTCCCCCAAGATGGCAGATTAGAGGCTTTTAGCATGTCTCAGCCGCTTTGGAATAGAAAAATATTACATAAAGATCAACACAATGAGCTTTAACTCAAGAAGGAAAATGGGAATCCACTGGGATCATGAAGGACTCTCCTGATTCCGGCAAAGAGAATGCTTGCAAACAGCCTCTATGGTGGTATCCTGCTAATAAAAGTGGATGAAGCCCCAGTACATGAGAGAGGTAGAGTGCCTCTCTCTGTGATTACCTTACCACTGGGGATCTCAGCAACCCAGGCTGAGACAGAGAGCACTTTGTTTCTTCCAAGTCCTGGAGCTAACCTGGGGAGAGGCTTGGAAATGCTGGGAAGGAAAGACACTGGGAAATGCTGCAGACATCCTCCCAGACCCAGGACTCAAAACAGAACGTCATTATTAATCTGGGTACCTAGAAAGCCAGCAGTGTGGCCATGCAGGCATTTTAGTCTCAGGCCAGAGACGAGCACCTGCTCTGCAGTGAGGTGGAGGCCTTCATGGTCAGAACTGTGGAAAGTGTCTCAGCAGTAGGCGCTAGGATTGCAAACCTTGGGTGAGAGAAGAGCTGCTATAGCTGCAGTTTCTTCTGGGCGGCAAGACTTAACAGACAGGGCCAGCTTGGCAACCCGCAACTGATTCTGTATGTGCCATTGCTGGGTGCCCCAGCCTGCTTACCTAGGAGTGCTGTGGGGCCCTGTCCACCTTGTTTGTCCCCAGGCATATTTCTAAGCATTTGGAGCACCTATTCTCTTGTGTAAAGATCCTGGTGTGGAGAAGCCCTCTTTGCTCCATGCCTAGGCTGATCTCAAGGCATTTGAAACATTCGCTTGCTTGGTCTAGCAGCCTGAGTCACTCCATCCTTCCTATGTAAAGATCTTGATGGAGCAGAGTCCATACCACTTCATTCCCAGGCTGATCTCCAGGCATTTGGAGCGTCTATTCACCTGGATCAGCAGCCTGACCTACCCCACCTTTCCTGTGCAGAGATCTTGATGGATGGAGGCCTTATTTGCATCATACCCAGGCCAGATCTCCAGGCCTTCAGAGCACCTGCTGGCCTGGATCAGCAGCATGAGCTGCCCCCTCTTTCTGGCACAGATGCTGGAGCAGGGGCCCTCTCTGCCATATGCCCAGGGAGATCTCCAGGTATTCTGAGCACTTGTTTACCTGGTTCAGCAGCCACTCATCCAGTAAGTGGCTACCAAGTGCCAAGAGGTATGCCTAGCTGTGGATCTCTGAAACCTCTTTGACCCCTATTTCTCTGCACAAGTATGAGCAGCTTAAATTCCTACTCTAGGTGAGTGGGTGCTTCAGATGCCTGGAAATCTACCTGTACATGGAGCAGAGTTCCCTCCTACACTAAGATCTCTGCAAAGGAGAGGTGGGGTGACTCATGCTGCTGAACCAGGTAAGCAGGTGCTCTGAATACCTGGAGATCTGCTGGAGCATATAGCAGAGAGGGCCCCTGCTCCAGCATCTATGTAGGAAAGATGGGGGAGCTCATGCTGCTGATCCAAGCCAGCAGGTGCTGTGAATGCCTGGAGATCTGGCCTGGAAAAGGCAGCAACTGGAAAGGAAAAAAATGAAATACCTGTATTTGCTGATTCTGTGAATATCTACATTTAAAAAATCCTAATAAATTTTCAGTCAAGCTAGTAGGACTTGTAAGTGAGTTTAGCATGGGAACAGGGAGTAAGGTAATACTTTAAAATCAATCATATTTTTATGTACTAGCAATGATCCATTAGAAACTGTGATTATAAAAGAGTACCATACGCAATAACCCTAATATCATAAAATACTTAGGTATACTTAAAAAACGCCATACGTAAATAGCTGTAAAAATTTCATAATGCTAATTAAAAATACAAACTAAAGAAGTGGGAATGATACACAGTTTATTGGCTGACACACTTAATATTGGTAAAATGCCAGCTCTTTCTAAACTGATCTATCAGATGCAATTTCAATGAAAATACCAGCAGGATTACTTTTGGACACAGGTTGATGCTAGTAATAGTCTCAATATTTTTTAAAAAGAGCAACAATGTTGGAAGACTCACCTAACTTCTTGATTTCAGGACAACAAAAAAGTCAACAATATTCAGGACAGTGTGGTACTTGCAAAAAGTGGACTGATCAATGGAATAAAAAGGCCCAGATATAGACCCACAGAAATACAGGTAATTCATTGTTTCCCCATGACACAAACACAAAAAGGGTAGAGTAATCCTTTCAACAAATAGTACTGAAAAAATACACTTTGATCCACATCTCACACCAAAAAACTCTTTAAAATTTAACATAGACCTAAATGTAAATCCTGAAACTAGATGAAAACACAGGAGGAATGATTAAGTAAAGATTTATTAGCTATGACACCAAAAGTATAATTCATAAATGAAAAAACGGATACACTGTCTTTCATCAAAATTAGAAACTTCTACTCTTGCAAAACTGTTGAGATAATGAGAAGACGAGCCACAGATTGGGATAAAATATTTGCGGTTATCATCTCTGATAAGGGATTTGTATCCTGAACTGTATTTTGAAAACTCTAATCAAAAAAACAATTTTAAAAATTATCAAAATATTTAAACAGATACTTTATTAAGACATTCAGATGGCAAAAATATATATTCAACCACATTATTTTTTAGCAAAATGCAAATTATAGTTACAATGTGAAACCATTACATGCCTATCAGAATGGCTTATAAAAAAAAAAACTGATGACACGAAATTATAGCAAGGGTGTGAAATGAGTGAAACACTCCTGCTATGTTGGTAGGAATACAAAAAGCACGGTCATGCTGGAAACAGTTCGGTAATTTCTTATAAAGATAAACATATAGATAGTATATGACCCCACCATGCCACCCCTAGGAATTTGCCTACGAAAATTAAAACCTTATGCTTACATAAACATCTGTATTCCAAAGTTTATATAGGATATATTGTTAATTATCAAAAACTAGAACCCATCCAAATATCCTTAAATCGGTGAATGGTTAAACTGAAGTATATTCATACAGTGGAATACTACTCAGCAATAAAAGGAATGAATAACAGAGACACAAAATAACATTGTGATGCAGTGCACAACAAACATGCTATGCTATTTGAAAGACACTGGGCCAAAAAGGCCACGTACTCTATGACTCTACCTTTGTGACATGCTAGAAAAGGCAACATTATACGATCAGCAAATAGATCACTGATTGTCAGAGGCTGAACTTGGGAGAGGTTGGTAAACAGGGGCACAGGAAAATTTTAAGGGATGATGGAATTATGTATCTTGATTTTATTGGTTCTACAGCTGTACACATATGTCAAAACTCTCATAACTGTACACTAAGAGGATCCATTTTCATGTATGTAAATTATCCCTTAATAAAAAATAAGAAAAAATGGTTAAATCATTTAAAACACTTCCAAGACATCATGCAAGAAAGGAACTATCTATTGGATTTAGGAACAACAGTGCCATTGTTTAGAAACATTTAAAGTGCTGTGGAAGGTATAAAAAGCTATAATGTCAGTATACTGTTGTTCAGGAAGCCAAGCAATTACACCCAACAAAGGAGGAACATCCAGTATGTTTGGCAATTTCCTCAGGTCACTTGAATAAAAACAGAAACAGAAAGGAGGTGCTATGTTGAATGTGAACATAAAACTGGGTGAGAATAGTTTTTTTGTTTTTTTTTTTTTTTTAAAGAACAATGCTTAGATATGGGAAAAAGACAACAGAGGAGGAGGTTGAAGATATCAGAAAAAAGAGGGAAAGTTAACTGTGGGGGCTTTGAAGAGGCAGGGGCATGGCTTGAAGCACAGAGGAGAAGCAGTGAGCAGGACAAGAAAGGACAGCTTTTCCATCTTACTTGGAAATGGAGAGAGATGAATGTGAACATGCAACATTTGGGAATAGGGTGGCAGAAAGCTGAGGGAGTTTCTAACCTATGCCTGCTATATTGGTCTGTGAAGGAAAAAGGAAACTGAAAGATATCTCGGCAGCATTTCAGGCCCCCTTGAATCTGGGGAAATAAATCTGATATTGCTTATGGAGAGAGCGAGCGACTCTGGGTGTTTTCCTAAGAGCACGGAGCAACACAAATGTAGCTGCAAAGATGAAGGGTTGAACTCATCCCAGGTCCCAGTTTTTTTGAGGATGGTGAACTGGAAAAATAAATGAGGCACTGGAATAGAGAATATTTCCAAAACACATGTATTTTAGATTAAGTTATTTAAGGAAGCCACTAAAGGCATAAAGAAAAAGAGGTGACAAAGGCCTGGTGGTCTTAACGAAGTAGAACCATTGTGGAAGGTGTAACAAAGCAAAAAGTCAAACGAAAACAAAACCAAAACCATGTTCATATGTAAGCTATCATCACAGAATGGGATTTGGTAGCCTGTAGATTTCAGAAATGGAATGAGTAAGACTAAAATTCATGATCCTGGGCTGATAAACGAATATAGAAAAGTGGTTCTATTGCAGGATATCAAAAGATACTGAGTTTATTTTCCATTGTCTTATTATCAACACTGAGAAGGCCGAGGTGATTTAAAAATAAGAAAGACACTTTGAAACAAGTACCAAAATATTAATGGAATGATCAAGAATGCTTGTAAAATTGACAGGTAAGAAAGGGTGTGCAGAGAAGTAGACTACAGGTTTTATGGCTGTGAGAGGAGTGGGAGCTTATGTGAGGATGCAGGAATGAAAGTCTTGAAGTAGCCCTGGTGAGTGAAGAGGTAGGACGCTGAAGCCATGTGGGCCATGCAAAAAGGCACATTTCTTCTGAGAGTTAGAAAATATGTGCTAAGGAGTCAGGATTCAGTTAAGATAAGGAGCATATACTCTCTAGATAGAGTTCATTTCTTGTGAAAAAAATATTTCCAGTGCACAACAGAAAGAATACTTTGTTTGCATATGTATGTGTTGGGGGGAAGAGGTTAGCACTGATACTCTGCAGAGGGGAGGAATAGTGGAAAGCTGGGAGACAAGAAGGATGGAGATGAAACTCTATGGAAGACTGATCACCAGTGTGACTTAGTGGGCAGCAATCAAGAACGATAGGTACAGGAGGCATGTTCTTTATGTTATTTTATAATGACACTGCTAATGTGAAAGTAAATTGGCCTAGAGTAGACTGTACAGTATTGAGCAAGGGAAATACACTGTGTGCCTGCTGCTCCTTCCCACTGCTGAGCCTGGGTCAAACATGACTGACTGATGATGGAACTCTCTCTGCTAGTACCTGATCATAGTTTCCATAATTTTTCCTATGGAATTTTTTTTTTTTTTTTTTTTTTTTTTTTTTTTTTTGTTTTTTTTTTTTTTTTTTTTTTTTTTTTTTTTTTTTTTTTTTTTTTTTTTTTTTTTTTTTTGAGATGGAGTCTCACTCTGTTGCCCAGGTTGGAGTGCAATGGCTTGATCTTGGCTCACTGCAACCTCTGCCCCTCCTGGGTTCACATGTTCTTCTGTCTCAGCCTCCCATGTAACTGGGACTACAAGCATGTGCCACCACACCCAGCTAATTTTTGTATTTTTAGTAGAGATGGGTTTCACCATGTTGACCAGTCTTGTTTGAACTCCTGACCTCAGGCGATCCTGCCTCAGCTTCCCAAAGTGCTAGGATTACAGGCATGAGCCACTGCACCCAGCCTCCTACTGAATTTTCTTCTGGGAGACCTATACCCCAAATTCCAGAAAGAAGAGATTAGCATTTCTCCTTCACCTTACATATTCTTCTTCTCATGTAAAAGGTTTCTATTCTTGATTTTTACCCACTTCTGTCAGAAATATATAGGATCTGTCACAGATTTGAAGGAGACCCTTAAAGTCCCTCTGGACTTTAAAGGTGGAAGAATTTTTTTTTAGAAGAAACTATAGATAGATGGTTGTCTCCCAAAACAACGTTTTTGCTCAGTTTTAGAGAGAAGAAAATTCACATTATTTCTTACTCTCTATGAGAGTGTTCAGGATA
Source organism: Cebus imitator (assembly GCF_001604975.1). Taxonomy (NCBI): domain Eukaryota; kingdom Metazoa; phylum Chordata; class Mammalia; order Primates; family Cebidae; genus Cebus; species Cebus imitator. The sequence continues at coordinate 2,505,537 of NW_016107401.1, read as the reverse complement.
AAGCAAGCAAAGTGCTCTGCTTTGGTGAAATCACATCTGAAACATAGTTTTCTATTTAATTACATTCCACAAAGAACATTTATAAAATTGAGCCCATTCATATTATTCTGCTCAACAGTTTAATTGACGGAGTCAGACTACCAATTTTTACCACATACTGGCTATGTAACTTGGATTAAGTTACTAAACATTCTTTATTTCCACATGTTATCTAAAATAATGTGTGAGGGAAGGGTGGTGATGGCACCCACCTCACAGGGTCAGTGTGATCATTAAGTGAGAAAATATGTATGTAGTTTATTTCCTGGCTCAGTAACAGTGATAAGATCTCAATGGGGAAGCGGAGAGAAACTGTTTTCACCTAAGGAACAAAGAAGCTTATGATTCACCTAGAAAAGAGATGGTTTAAGAGAAGGGCTGCTTTAGCATTTATATGGAATGAAAAGCTGAATCAAGTTACATAGAGCTGTATGTTGGCTCTCCTTAAGTAAAATATCCGATAAAATTCGATGCCTTGCCTCTGAATTGATTAGTTGCTTGATGAACCATGAAGAGCAGAGCCTGAATGAACCATCATCATAAATGTTGTGACCTGAGTTTCTACATTACAGAAGAGGTTCAGCTGGAAGATATCTAAAGTTTCGTTACTCTAATTTTGTATTTACTTTGCCATAAGACTTATTATTTGGAAAGATTGTTTAACACTAATGAGTCTGCTTAGAAATAAAAAAAGAAAAGGTGGAATTAATAAATACTAGGTTATTTGGTTTGGGTAGAATTTAGGAGTCAAAATGTAAAGGTGTATTTAATGGTAAGTATTGTTTTTAAAATTAAGGACAGAGTTGAAATCATACTATAGAGAGTTGAGAAGAAGTCGTGCAAGGGCACTACATTTTAAGCCTTAAATATATGTCATATATTTGATGTAACTTTGAATCATTGTAATATTTTACACTATTGGTACTTTGGGAGGTCAAGGCAAGCGGATCACCTGAAGCCAAGAGTTCAAGACCAGCCTGGCCAACATGCTGAAACTCCATCTCTATTAAAAATAAAAATTAAAAAAATTAGCCAGGTGTGGTTGTGGGCACCTGTAAACACAGCTACTTGGAAGACTGAGGTAGGAAAATCGCTTGAACCTGGGGGGCGGAGGTTGCAGTGAGCCAAGATTGCACCAATGCACTCCAGCCTGGGCAACAGAGTGAGACTCCGTCTCAGAAAAAAAAAAAAAAAAAAATTTACATTATTGGCATTTTAAATGGTGAAATTGAGTCTCAGACAAAGACCCAGATCCATGATCCATGCCAAAATTTATGCTTTTTACTAGGATTGCACACACGTGCATGAACACACACACCCCATTTATTTTTCATATATATAATAATGCAACTGAAGTTTCCAAAGACCGACTGTATAATTATTGTCTTTACATATGTTAATAGCATATCATTTATAATATATGTACATAGAAATGAAACATGAAATAGAATCTACTCAGCCTTTTAAAGTACTCTCCTGTTAAAGGTTAGCATGATAAACTATGGAAACAGTTTATAAAACAGGAAAGACTACATGTTACTGAACCCTGTAAATACTGACTTTCTAAATGACATAGAATTCTTTTACTTTTGCTGATTTTTCAAAGAATTACTAATTTTTTTTTAAGAAAAATGTTTGTCTTTTATCTCTATGAATAGTAGAAATATTGACAACTGCATCCAATTTATTGGGAAACTATAACTGAAGATATCCACATCTTGGAAAGGAGACTGAAAGAAATATTTTCAAAATAAAACAATTTTCTTTAAGTTTAACCACATTGATACTTTTCACATAAAGAAAATACATAAATGCATAAATTCAATTTTATTTTCTATCACCTTGTTTCCTTTCTCTGTCAAAACAAATATTTAAAAAAATATATCTCAAATGGATTTGTAGAATAAGAAAAAACCTGAGATACAGATTTAATAAAGAAATCTATTAAAATAGGTTTGTGATTGACAACTAAGGTTAGGAGAACAACTTATATATACTATTTTATTGTCAGCTAGGACCTGAAACAATAGTAGCTAATTTATCCTTGAAAATCTATTTCCTAAAACATAATAAAACAGGATATACATATAAAACATAAGTTTAATATTTCTACAGTTATCTAATTCTAGATGACAAATGAGATTTAGATGCAATGTGTGAAAAGACTAAAGCCATTTCTATATTTACAAAATAATGTTTCCAAGAAAACCCAAATGACATTGCCTTCGAAGTAAGACTTGCTAATTAAGCATTTAGAAACTCAAATCATAATTTTAGTCAATTGTGGCCTAAATGTTGGACTTGTCTTTATTCACTGTGATATTTAAATAAGATATCTATCTACAGACAGAGAGGTAAGGTATACATACTAATATAAATGTACACACTAATATAAGGTATACCTACACTACAGGCACACGCATATATACACTATGTACATTATCTTCGTATGTATGCGTGTGTGTGTATGCACGTATATATGGTGTACACTTATGTATGGATATATGAAGGTACATGTGTTTATATGTGCATATATATATATATATATGTATAATTGGACAGCCAATTTGAGATGTAGTAGAAATCTTGGAAAAGAAACTAAAAAGATTGTGCACTTTTTAGTTCTTGGCTTGAGGATTTAATTTGATGATGGTTTTAGCTTGGCAAGAGCTTTATAACTGTTAATGGAAAGACTGCCAATTCATTGAAGAATGAACAATAATTTTATCATGTTAGTTCCAACCTAAACATGATTTTAAAATCATTTTACACAGGTATGAGTCTGCAAAGCTCAAACTGAATTTCTGTCAAGTGTATTTATAAAGCTTAATTTTTTGAGCAAACTTCAAATAAATTGTTTTAATGAGAATTGCCTACTCATCCTCATTTTGAATGCAATGTAATATTATATATTATTAATTTGTCATTTCAATATGATCACATGCAGATTGAATTTAATTTCACAAACTAAATGGTGATATCAATAAACAATTCTCACTTACTTTTATTAATTTATTTTTAATGCTATCCAAGTTCTGTCTCTAGGTGTAGCAGAGGTAATTTCCTGTATTAACCTGTGACTTCTCGATTTTTTAAATCCCTAACCTTTCTCCACCATTCAAGATACAGGACTTTTTTTTATTCACTGTCCTCAGAATATGAATAATTAGAGGGATGAGACCAAATTTTTATGTTTTTTTGGGCCCTTAAGTAGATTTTTGTTAATGTATTATAAAGTTAATATTCTTAAAGCCAAGGCTTTCAGTTGTATGAGCCAGTCACTTACGAACGAGGTTTTGTTTTGTTTTATTCATTCCAAAAGTGTATCTTTACATAGAAAGAGCAAAAATTATGAGAATTAAAAGTAAACCATTTATACCAGGGGTCAGCAAACTTTTTCAGTAAAAGACCAAATAATAAGTATTTTGGGCTTTGCAGGTTATACTTCGTTGCAAATTCTCAACTCTCACTGGAGCTTGAAAACAACTATAGACCATATGTAAATGAATGAGTGTGGCTGTGTTCCAACAAAACTTTAATTATGGACACTGAATTTTGAAATTTATGTATTTGTTTCATGCCATGAAATACTTTTCTTTTTATTTTTCTGATCATTAAAAAATGTAAGAACCACTCTTTTTTAATATATTTAATTTAATTTTAAGTTCTGTGTGCAGGAAATGCAGGTTTGTTACACAGGTAAATGTGTGCCATCGTGGTTTGCTTCACCTATCAACCCATCACCTAGCTATTAAAGTTGGCATGCATTAGCTATTTATCCTGAAGCTGTGCCTCCCCCTACATTCCCTCAACAAGCACCAGTGTGTGTTGTTCCTCTCCCTGTGTCCACGTGTCCTCGTTCTTCAGCTCCCACTTATGAGTGAGAACATGCAGTGTTTGGTTTTCTGTTCCTCTGTTAGTTTGCTGAGGATGATGACTTTCAGCTCCATCCATGTCCCTGCAAAGGACATGATTTCATTCCTTTTTTTGGCTGCATATTTCATGGAGTAGATATACCACATTTTCTTTTTCCAGTCATTGTTGGGCATTTGGGGTGATTACATGTCTTTGCTATTGTGAATAGTGCTATGATAAACATACATGTGCATGTTTCTTTATAACAGAATGATTTATATTCCTCTGAGTATATACTCAGTAATGGGATTGCTGGGTCAAATGGTATTTCTGGTTCTAGATCCTTGAGGAATCACCACACTATCTTCCACAAGGGTTGAACTAATGTACATTCCCACCAACAGTGTAAAAGCAGAACTGTTGTTGAAGACCATACAAAAACATCTTGTTAGCTGAAATTGGCACAAGGACCATAGTTTTCTGACTTTTGGTTTTCATTGTAAATCATGAAGAAGAGAGGATGGTGTAAATACCACTATACTCTTCAAACTAAGTAAAAATTCTGACCTCATGGTAGTTCACATGCTATTTCTCCAGGAAAATTTCAAGGCATAGGGGGTTTGCTTCAATGATGACATTATGATAGCAACTCCCCAAAATTTTGAGTAGACTGCCAAAGCAGACGGGATTATATTTTAGGCATCTCAGGATTCAGACTGGAAAAACCCCAATCCTCAGAGAAAAGACTTAACTATGGGAAGAACAACTTATACTGTCTCAACAAGTGCACGGAAGTGATTGAAAGCAAGGTGACAGACCCAAAGGAAGACTGAAGTAAGGACAAGGTGAACAGAGTGCACAGCCCTCCACAAAGTGCACTCGAGCTCATCAGGATATGCCAGGTTGTGATGATGGGTACCAGGAGAAAGAAGCTACATCTTCTCTGGGGCTATGGAAGCAGAGCAAAAGATTCCCAAGTTAACCTACTCCATTTTCAGCTTGAGGCAAGAGTGGTAGTGCCCAGATTTAGAAGGACGGTAGAGAATTCTGAAAAGACTAACTTATGAACTATGAGTCATCAGTTACCTAAGATGGACAAAGTTACCTATTATAAGTTAAAATGTGGACTTGTGAGACATGAGTTTAGTTATAAGAAAATGAACAAAGATTTCTCCTTACAGGATTGAGCCTAACTGAGGTCTACATGAGGAAAAATTAAGAAATTTTAAGCCTATGTTAATTAAGTAAAGCAATACACTATAATATTTAATGTCAAATATGGATAATCTTGATTATGTTAATCTACATGCGCATTGACTTAAATGTGAAGCATTAACTTCTTATAAAACTTTCCTGAGGAATATGCCAAAATGATAATAACATGTGAACAAATCTAAAAACAGATTTGTTCTCTAAAAGTGTTGGCTTGATCAGTAAAAACAGATATGATCAACTGTTTCAAATGTAAAGCACCTGTGTTAGGCTGGAATTGCTCCCTGCTCTACCTCCCCATCCCACACTAATGCATGGAATTTGTGAATGCTACCTCATGTGGCAACAAAACACTTTGCAGATGAGACTCATTAAAGATCTTGAGATAGTGTAAGATTATCCCGAATTATGTAGCGTGGCCGTAAATGTGAGCTTTAAGTTTCTTAGGAGAGAGGCAGAGGGAAATTTGACAACAGTAAAGGAGCATGCAATCTGACCATGGAGGCAGAGACTGGAGTGATGCAGCCACGAGCCAAGGAATGTTGGCAGCCGCCAGAAGCTAGAGGAGAAAAGGAAGAAATTATTCTCTAGAGATTCTGGAAACAGCCCTACCAACCTCTTAATTTCAGCTCACTGAAACTGATTTTTGACAGCTGGTGTCTAGAATTTTGACAGAATAAATATTTGTCGTTCTAAGCCACCAAGTTTATGGTATTTTCTTAAGCAAGCCATAAGAAACATAGTGCCTAAGCACTAAGAATTCACAGCCTTACTTGAAGAAATTCAAATTAATTGAATTTCAAATTAATTGAAAAATTCAAATTAATTTTTATATTTTTTCTTTGTTTTCTTTCATTACACATGAAACAAGAAAGGTCCTTTTTGGTGACATTATCCAGGGTTAGGGTCCATAAGTAAGTTATCCCACTTATATTGTAACATTTTTAGCCGTAATATATATTTTATAAAGTGATTCATTGTAAATTTAGACCACTACTTAATTAGAAAGTTTCTTTAAATTCTGATCTTAATTTTGCTTTCATGTAATTGCCACCAACTGTTCTAGTTCTGCTCTCTCAAGCAACCAAATGGCTCTGGCCTTTCTATTATAATATTTTCAAACCTGAATGGCTCTAACCTTCCCTTAACATCACAATTTTTAAACATGTTAAAAATCTTTGTTCCTCTCAAGACCTCTCCAAAGAACCTTAGTCTAACCTAGAAATCTTCTCAAGGTAAAATGTACCTGGTTTCTACTATTATCTGTGATATAACTTTGATTTCTGTAAACCTCATTCTCTGAAATACAGAAAAAATAAAGAAAACAATGAAACTGATGATAAGAGTTTATTACTTGTGGGTTTGCCTTATGCTAGGTACTGACCAATGGAACTATCCCTAATGTTGTGATCCCCATTTTATAAAGGAGGAAATTGACTTTAAGAGGATTCGTCCAATATATTTAGAAAATGATCGAAGCCAAGGATTCAATTCAAACACTGAAACAGTTAAATATTTAACTAAGATGACATTAGAATAATGTGAGTGGAAGAACTTTAGCTCAGAGGAATGCTACAATTTTTTTTTTTTTTTTTTTTTTTTTTTTTTTAAGACAGAGTCTCACTCTGTCTCTCAGGCTGGAGTGCAGTGATACCATCTCAGCTCACTGAAACCTATGCCTCCAGGTTTTAAGTGATTCTTGCAGCTCAGCCTCCTGAGTAGCTGAGATTACAGGCATGTGCCACCACACCCAGTTAATTTTTGTATTTTTAGTAGAGATGGGGTTTCACCATATTGGCCAGGCTGGTCTTGAACTCCTGACCTCAGGTGATCTGCCCACTTCAGCCTCCCCAAAATGCTGGGACTACAGGGATTACAGACATGAACCACCACACCCAGACAATACTACAAATCTTCATTTCACAGGTTTAAGTTTAACCTTTTACACACCTGTGATATATGACTGGCTTATGTGGAGCTGATGGCCAACTAAAAGTGTCATTTTTCTTTTTTTCTTTTTCTTTTTAACAGAAATACTTGTTAAATCAGGGCCCCTATTCTGTATTTGTGAAAATGCCTTCCTAAAACTTTGTGTCTATTAAAGTTTTAAGTGCCTAGTTCACAGATTGGACTAACCATAATCTGGTTCAAAGTACCTTCTCATTATTAGTTAATTTGTTAGCTACTTTTAATAGTGTAATACTGGGAAGACAATCTATAACACAAAATAAGGTGTCTGCCATTTCTTTGCCTCCGTTTTAATATAGTTTTATTGCATTTATATGTATTCCTTAAGTCTTCTTGTTTGAATTGTATTTCGGGTTTTTTTTTTCTTTCCTACCTTGTGTAAAGGGCATCAGGCAATATCTACTTGTTTGGGACTTTTATGCTTAATATAATATTGTAAAGGTTCACCTCTTGCTGCATTACATTATGGCTTATTTAATTTGTCTGGTGGAAATAATCCATTGTGTAAATGTTACAGTATATTCATCTACACATTGGCGGTTGTATGCATCGAATATGTGTTCATTTTTTTTTGTGTGTGTTTGGTGTTATCATTTTTTAAAAAACCTTTTTTAGGGTGCCTGAGGAAAAAATCTCTTGATTATAATATACAGGATACAGGTAGTTACATTTTTTACTTTTGTTTAAGAACTTCCTTCCTACTCAAGCTCTAAATGATGCTATCTCTATTTTTAGCTGTGAGTTTAATTTTTTCCTTACATTTAACACCCTTGAAAAATAGTGAGATAATCTTTTTTACATGAGAAATTTGGTTTCCTTTTTTTTTTTTTTTTTTTTTTTTTTTTTTTTTATTTTTTTTTTTTTTTTTTTTTTTTTTTTTTTTTTACATATATCTAACCATTTTTCCAACTCTGTTGAATGATCTTTCCTTTTTGCCCTGATGTGAAATTCACCTTTGTGGGAGATCAAAGTTCCAAATTTATTTTTGGCTCTTTATTATATTTCACTGGTTTACTGGCTAAACTCTGTCAGTAATATATTCCCTTAATTACTATAGTTTCATAGTAAGTCCTTATACCATTTAGGGAAATTTCATTTTGTGGAAATTACGGGTCTTCACCAATATCCTCTTGATTCCTCCTTTTGTGTGGACAGGATATTTGACTCCATAGCCTTCTATTATTTGGACAGAAGTATGTGATAAATTCCAGCAAATCAAATTGTATTGGAAGCTATATGTGTCACTTACAGACAGAGGCAACAAAATATCCATTCTCTAATTTCTCATTTCCCTTTCGTGATGTCCAATGAACTCTGTGTTTCAAATAGAAAATATGGTGGTGGCTTGGACAACCTGGATCTGTGTCTATGGTTCACATCTCCTTATGGGACATATAAGGTGAATTAAAACTTTCTCATTTTGCATAAATATTTATGTTTTGCAGTTGCTATTATTGCATTTTGTAATGTATTTATATTATGAATTCAAATCCTTAGGCATTTAACTATGCATTAAAAAACAACTTTTTCTTTTCTGTCAAGTATCCCTACATACTGGTTCTAATGTATGAGTTAGTATACAAGGTTTCTTTCTACCTGTGTTCTTTAGTTAAACTATGCTAGAGATTAAGATATTCTCCCTAACTAGTAGCTCTAAATTGAGAGAATTTGGTTTTGAGAAATAGGGTTGTAAGAGAGTATGAGAGAACAGATGGGGAAAAATCTGATTCATTCCACATAAATTATCAGTAAGTCCCTTACATGGAAAGAGATTTACCTTTTGAAAGTATGAAGTTGAATGTTCTAAGACATGTGGGCTTTATTTGTAAGCAAGAAGTCTCAATAAGTAGATAAAGAGTGTAAGGAGACCATTTTCATTAGTGAAAGTTTAAAATGGGTTACAAAGTAAAGGCTATAGAATAGTATCATGTAAGGTTTTGCCCTATATAGAGGTTAAGATGCTTCTTTTTCCTTCTCTCTACTAAACCATTTGTAGAAATTATAAATGAGATTTATTTTTATTTTTGAGATTTAGTCTCACTCTGTTGCCCAGGTTATAGTGCAGTGGTGCAATCTTGGCTCACTGCAACCTCCACCTCCCAGGCTCAAGAAATTCTCCTGCGTCAGCCTCCCCAATAGCTAGGATTACAGGTGCACCCCAACCACACTCAGCTAATTTTGTGTAATTTTAGTAGAGATGGTGTTTCAACATGTTAGCCAGGCTGGTCTCAGACTTCTGGCCTCAAGTGATCCACTTGCCTCCACCTCCCAGAGTGCTGGGATTATAGGCATGAGCCACCACACCCAGCCTATGGATGAGATTTAACTAAGAAAATGGAAGTTGTATCTTGTGATCCAAAGATCTGGAAAGAGCATAGCAACAGAGACAAAGTTTAAGCTGTCTCATGGAATAAAAAAAAAATTCACAAGATTGATATACTTTAAATGGATATCTTAGAGACTGCATTGGTACACTATAGGTATTTCCTATGTGTTTTGGTTTTGTAGATTGAATACTTATAGACATGAATAATTATGATACTGTTAATGCACTTTTATGAGAATACTACTCTAATTTAATAATAAAGAAACTTCTTTTTGTTGTTTTCACCTGTTGTCAATGAATTGAAACTTTTCTACACTTCAGGATTTATACCGTAAAAATTATATTGCCATAATACTCACCTGCAGCTAGATACTTAAGTTATCATGATAAAGATTGATTTAAATTGAGTGTAATTATATGCCTAGAATCTTTTAAAAGTTTTTCCCCTTCTTTAACCATTAATTTTCAAAACCATAATTATCCACAATATGTTTAGTTGGTGGTTTTGAATTAGTGTCTTTTAAAATAAAATCTATATGCTGGTTAATTTACTCTGATTAGGAGAGAATCACATGCATAGTCACTAACACTGAGCAATTCTGTGAATTTGAAATGGGGTCTCTTAACTTTTACAGCTGCAAGATGGGCTTGAGTCACCCACATTAAAATGTTACTAAAGTTCTATTCACTCGTTAGACTTACAGTTTAAAAAATGGAAATGAGTTTCTAGTTTTTACCTATCAGATTCAAAAAGATAAAGTTTTAAAAAGTTTGAGAATACACAATATTAGCAAAGGTGTGAAAAAACAGACAAATTCCTATGTATTGTGGCAAGTGTTAACTGGGGCAATTTTTTTTTGAGAGTGATTTAATAAAATATTTTTACAATGTAAATCATCAAATCATTGACTAGTAGTTTCATTTTCAGTAATGAATCCAAAAGATTTTCTCCTTTAAGTGTACAGAGGTATTATACAAAATGATTCATTTTTAGCAATGTGACTGATAAATATCCTTAAAGGTACTGTGAAACTCAGCCAATTCATGCAATAGGGTATTATTTTACTCTTCAGTCATTGAAAAGATGGCCCAGCAGGGTGGCTCATGCCCAGCACTTTGAGAGGCCGAGGTGGTCAGGAGATCAAGACCATCCTGGCAAACATGGTAAAACCCCATCTCCACTAAAATACAGAAAACTAGCCGGGCATGGTAGTGCCCTAGTCCCAACTACTTGGGAGGCTAAGGAAGGGGAATCTCTTGAACCTGGGAGGCAGAGGTTGCAGTGAGACGAGATCGCACCACTGCACTCCAGCCTGGCCACAGAGCAAGACTCATTCTCAAAAAATAAAGAAAGAAAGAAAAATAAAGAAAAGAAAGCTAGACTTCAGTATGCATTGATATATACAATCTCTACAAAAGCCAATTAAAATAAACAGTGTTTACACTCTGCTTTAATCTATGCATTTTAAAGGAGTGCCTGTGTATGTGTACTACACCCACATATTTAAGTGTGTTTGCATACGTAGAAACCTTTTGAATTACACAAAAATAATTTGTAATAATGATTGCTATTGGCAAAAGGGATTCAAAATCCAGGGGAGGAGAACTGTATGGTTAGAATTTTTTTTAATGAAGTATATAATATCTATTACTTTTTCTTTTAAAAATTATTATGCAAATAAAGGGAGAGCACATTTAGTTTTTTTGAATGTGAAGCACTAAAATATAACAATAAATATGAAGACTGTCCTATGATTCCTGCTGGGTGCTGCAAAGACTCACTGGCCCCTGTCATACCAGTTCCATCTAGTTTTCATGACTTCACAGTGACCTCAATCCCTGAATGAATATCAGAGCAAACTGATTAAAAAAAAAAAAAGTACTAATTCTCTACAGAAAGCTATTTTTTATGTAGATAATTTTCCAAGTTATTCTAGGCAAGTCATCAACTTCTATTTTTCAGCAATTAGATAAATATGTTTACCCTAGAGCTAGTCACATCTTCCCAACGCTACCCAGGTATCCGATCGTCTACCATTGTTCTATATCCCCACAGTTTATTTCTTTTTATTCTGCAAAAGAATATGAAAGGCTTTTGCCAAACAATATTACAGCCAGGAACTGATGCTGTGAGACTGGAAGCCTGCCCCGTGCTATAAAAATAAGATTGTATCATTAAATCGGCCTCACAGGTATTTGCCAACCTGGGTAATGATGTCTCTCTAGGATACCTGCCCTTTTGGCAGCCTCCCATCTAGGCAAAAGTCAGCAATCACAATTAGTGTGAAGTGGAATGAGAGTGCCAAGTCTGAAAAAAAAAAAAAAAAAAAACAAATGCAGAGGAAATGCAGCAGAGTCTGAAATGCAACACAGTGAGCAGTCACAAGCCTCAAGGCAAAAAACTTCTCCATTCTTAAAAAGGAATAAAGCAGTGACAGACTGACTGCCAAACTCTATTTTCTGTGTAGCTATGCCTGATCGTCCTGTCATTCTTTCAAGCATTTCCAAGTCTTCCCAATGTGACTCTTTCTTCCCAGATAGTGTCATAAGCCTTTCCCTAGGTACCTGTGGCAGAGAGAAGTCATGTAGAGTTAAGGACTCCTGTTGAGGACAACTAGAATGGAGTTCATCCTTTACTGAAGAGGACAGGAAAAGATTGAATAGAGAGCAGAGAATAAAATGGTTAGAATTGCTTGAGTATTCATACAATGGATTTATCAGGTGAGAGATACCTTTAAGATCCTAAAGTACAGTTGAAAGGTAGTTTGGAAAAATTTCAAATCAATATATTTCTTCCTTTAATGATATTGCCTATGCTGGGCAGTCACCTTGAATTTCTATCTCTCATGATGAATCACTCTCAGTTCCTAAGTACTTGTTTGTTGTGCTGCCTATTTTTGATTGTGTCTCTTACAGTTCCACCCCACTACCGTTAGCATATTGCCTTGAATGTAACAGATGTGCAAGAGAAGGTTGAGTGGGCACATTTAGTATTATTTTTTGATAGGTTATTAGTATTTCCCCTTAAACTGTGGGTCGAACACATTTGGAGTTGTGAAAAAGTACAGTATCTTCTGATTTACATCTAGGAATTAGTTGACCCCTATTATTATATGGAAATACCTTTTAAAAAGCTGGTATACTATACAGACAGATACAGAATCATCATGGGTCTACCTTATCTCTTTTTGTTTCACTTTAGGGACCCGGTATGGATTATACAGAATCAGCAGCAGCTGCAATTGCATTGCCAGTTAATAATTGCTTTAGATTTAGACTGTCTCTTCTTCCCTTCTGAATAAAACACATAAAATGCTGCTACTCCAAGTTATACATGCTTTTTAAGTTCTTGTTAAATTAGTCCCCAATTGAATGTAAATATCTTTTGTTTCTTACCACATAAGGACCATTATTGAAACTCCTTAAATTTACAGACACCAAAACCATCAATGAAAAAAAAAAATCTTGTCAAAATGGGCTTACAGGTGGACATTCTACTTACTCTCTCATGCATTTAATTGAATTCCTTGCAATTTCATGTGCATTATAATAGACTTCTTTTACACCATCAGGAAACAAGTTTTAAAACATGTGCTGTGCATTAAACATCACATAAATATTCAGCAAGGGAAAGAAAAACAGTTCTAAAGGAGTATAGTAATTTTACAGTCTCTGGTTTCTAATAAATTTTTACAGCAATCCTAAACTGCATTAGCAAGTCCCAGTTTATTGTCAGGCTTCTGCACAACATCCCTCAATGACATGTCAAATCTTTACCACAGCAGTTGAACTCCTAAAGCTGTCCTCATTGGCAAGAATCTTGTCAGATTAAATTGCGAGCTCTTGTCAAGTAAAGATATATGTTCTGATCATATTCTCTGGATGATGATATGAGTTGTCCTTTCACTGTGGCTGGACTGTAAATTCCCAGGACATCCCAATAACCACAGTTTTTGAGAATAACAAGAGAATTTATTGACCTTTCAAAATGATGGTTCTCCCCTGAATAAGATATCTATTCATTTTAACAATATGATTCTTATTTCTGTGTTCTCATTGTATTATCATTTACGAACACATTTAGTAGGTAACTTAGGATGTTGCACATGCTTTATTTACTGCCTCTCCTCACTTCCTTGTCATTTCCCACATTAAATATTATAAATGTGTATCTCTCAAGAAATTGCTTTTTATTTCATGTATCCAGGATATTATATGTAGAGAAGAATTTATACTTTCTTTGGTGCTCTCAATATTTGTTAAAAATGTAAACGAACAGATATACTCAGCAAGCTACAATGATAATCAATCTACAAGAATGGCATTCATGGTACCAAACTTTTAAAACTAACAATAAAAACATAAATTATATTCTTTATATGAGATATGTAATTTCCCACTTCAGAATATACTGCACATGTCATGAGACAGGATGTGATGTGGTCCTATGCCTTTCCACTTAAATTCAGGGGATCACATTTCCTCTAACACAATTTATTTTAGTGTATATACCACAATTGTGAAGAATGGCTTGACCCTGAAGCTCCCAGGATTTCAGCTAGACAATTTTACATGCTTAATAATATGTCCAAAAAGTAGTCAAATTTCAGCAGTTGAGTTTTTATGTTATCATAGCAGCCACTAACTTCCATATTTGTAAGACAGTTAGAATTACACTTTAAATAGTAACTTGGGCAGGCCATGGTGCCTCACACCTGTATTCCCAGAACATTGGTTTGATTCCAGCCTGAGTCACATAGAAATATCCCGTCTCAAGAAAAGAAAGAAAAGAAAAGAGAAAGAGAAAGAAAGAAAGAAACAAAGAAAGAAAGAAAGAAAGAAAGAAAGGAAGGAAAAGAAGAAAAGAAAGAAAGAAAAGAAAAGAAAGAGAAAAAGAGAGAGAAAGAAAGAAGGAAAGAAAGAAAGAAGAAAGAAAGCAAGAGGAGAGAGAGAGATAGAAGAGTGAGAGAGGAGAGAAAGAAAGAGAGAAAGGGAGAAAGCGAAAGAAAGAAAAAGAAAGAGAAAGAAAGAAAGAAAGAAAGAAAGAAGAAAGAAAGAAAGAAAGAAAGAAAGAAAGAAAGAAAGAAAGAAAGAAAGAAAGAAAGAAAGAAAGAAAGAAAGAAAGGGAAAGAAAAGAAAGAGAGAAAGAAAGAAAGAAAGAGAGAGAGAGAGAAAGAAAGAAAGATAATTTAGGTGGCATACACCTGTTATCCCGGCTACTTGGAGAGTGACTTGGGAGAATCACTTGGGCTCAGGAGGTGGAGGCTGCAGTGAACAGTGATGGCACTATTGCACTCCAGCCTCGGTGACAGTGAGACCCTATCTTAAAAACAAAAAGGTAACTTTAAATAGGTGCAAAAAACATTGCTCTATAATGATGTGGGAGGTCATGTGGGAAAGTACCTATTTTCTATGTTAAAATTGTCCTGAGCCCCAAATATTTCATTGAACAAAGTATTCTGCCCCAGACAAGATAAAGGAAACCTAACCCATTATTTAGATGTCAACATAGGCTTAGTTACTATCTAGTGAATTGATATTTCCTTTATAATCAACCTAGGACTATTTTGTGTCATGATTTTCTGTATTATCAAATAATTAAGGTTTTAATTATAAGTACTTATTTTAAATCAATTAATAGGTAAATTTATTTCACAAAAAAGATTTCACAGGCATCATAAATGAGTCCAAATGAATAAAAACTACTTGTTGAAATGTAGATTTCTCCATAAATTTAGGGAATTAGAAATTTAGTTTCGTTCTGTTCCATTACTGGTTCAGTTCTTTACTCAAATATCCATGAATGGCTCACAAAAATGTCATTAATGTTTAGATCATTAAAGATTTTACTTACTTTTGTAGGTTGACTTTATACCGGGTTAATTACATTCATTTCTCATCTTAGTCTAGAATTGTATAATTTTAAAGATCTAACTTGGTCTTGATTGAATTAATCAAACCACAAAAGGAAAATAGCATATATTTCTGCTTCGTAGCTAAATGAGTATAAACCTGAATTTTAAAAAAAATGTCTGTTAATCAGCTTAAAAAATTTTAAGTGGGCAAACGCTAGAAGCAATCTACTATCCTAAGATCCTTCAAATCTAGATCATGAACCAATACAATTGTATTATGGAAATGAGATTTAGGTGATTTTTGTTTTCTATGTTAAATGTCTTTTAATGTTACATTATAAGAGATAACAAAAATAGTATAATAATGTTATAGTTCATGATAAAATTTGAAATAAATTAAAACTCAATATGTTAATAATATATTTAATAGTAATTCATTATAAATATCAAAGTAGTATCAAGTAGCCCATTTTTAGCCCATTTTCTATCTCATTTAATATAATGTTAGTACAATACTGAGTAAAGAGGTAAATTTCTTCTGTTTCATCTATTAACATTAGGTGTTACATTTGTATTCTTAAAACTATATTGTTTACAAAATAACTAGGGTACATCTTGTGTTTACAACCTAAAAGCAGATGTTAAAATACAATGGCACAGGATCTTTTTAATATAAAAGTACTCACTTAATATTTTAATTTATAAAAATAGACATGTACACACACTTGAAAATAGCATCCCCATGTTAAGTACATAATTTGGAGAATTTTCTTCCAGTCTGTTTTGCTTATTCAACTGATGATAGCTATTTAGCTGAAATAAAACTTAGGTTTATTTTCTGCACCAATATCATATTGTTTCTCATTTGTATTTTTAAAATCTGCTTAAATTTGAGCAAGAGAGCAAGAATTAGATACATTCTTAGTTTTTCAACGGAATTGACGTTCTATTTAATTCTATTAGCTGACATTCTATTTAAACATATGTGTTAAAAATTTAAGTAAGTCATTACTCTTCACTCTCCTAAAAGGCTTTTTGAACAGCCTAAAGTACCTATATTAATCTCATCTAAAGAGAGGGTAAAGTGATATATCAGAAAAATCAGTGCAACAACAGATTAATGTAACTGTATTAAAATCCTATTTGCATAAAATTAACATAAATATGAGTTAGTATGCCATATGCTACAGCATCTGCTCTTCACTGTATTAATAACAAGGCTGTCCCCCATAGGGATCTTAAAATTAATACATATTTAAATTGTGTGGGTGTATATGTGTGTATATATTTATATTTATATGTGTGCATATATATATATATATATATGTGAAGTTTTGACAATGTGATACATGTAAAATTTTGCCAGTTGCAAGCATCCTGATTCACACAGAAATGATATTGTCATCAACTGGACTGTGATCCTGGTTTATATTAGGTGGTTTCAGAGCTATTTCACATTCTTTTCTGGAAGACTGTTTAACCTTAAGCTAAATAAAATCTTTATTTAACGTAATTACTCCGTTTGCTTCTTGGTGACTCCCTATTCCATCTTCTTTGAGGTCCAGAACAATTGGTCAATGAGAAATAACCCATCATAAGGGAAGATGCTTTAAGACAATCTTATACTTCACTTTCTGCTGCTAAATGTTTTTGTTTTGCTTTCGCATCAAAATAAAAAAAAAAAAAAAAAAACAGCCTAAATTCATTTGATGGCTGCTGCTTCTAGCTTCTAGGGTGACTAAATGAAATAATTTCCTAATACAAAACTTGGTAGGAGTATCAAACACATCAAAGTGGAAATGTTGCACTTCGTTCATTTTATAAAAATTGATGTAGTTTGCTCCTTTTTATTTCCATTTTTTATGACTTAATATAAGTTCTGAATTGTGTTCTTGCATATGTTGTTCGTGTAATTTTTTCACAAAGCAAACTGAAGGGTAGTAATTGTTTCAAAATTATAAATTAACTTGGACCTACTATGGTTATAATTCCAAATCAATGTGGGTGACTTTATACAAATATTAAGCATAAATATTTCCTGTCTCAGATGCATTGAAATAAAGCTACAGATCATTTATTCCTCAATATGGATACAACTGTTATATTACCTCATTTTTCATGTATAATTAAATAAAAGGATTTTTGGTAGTAAATAGACTAAAAGGAAAATAAATGTTTGACTTAAAAAACGGAAGAATTTCCTTTAAGAATGCCACCTAATTATAAACATGGTGTGTTTTTCTGCATAGATGTGTGTCTATTCACATGCATCTAGATGTTCACATACATATAGATGTGTATTTGTACACTTATGGATACAAATTGTGATGCCTTCCTCTAAGGAACTACACAGGCCAGGCACGGTGGTTCACACCTGTCATCCCAGCAATTTGGGAGGCCAGAGGCGGGTGGATCACTTGAGGCCAGGAGTTTGAGACCAGCCTGGCCAACATGGTGAAACCGCATTTCTACTAGAAATACAAAAATTAGCCAGGAGTGGTGGCGCGTGCCTGTAATCCTAACTACTTAGGAGGCTGAGGCAGGAAAACTGCTTGAACCCAGGAGGTGGAGATTGCAATGAGCCGAGATCGTGCCACTACTCTGCAGTCTGGGTGACTGAGGGAGACTCTGCCTCAAAAAACAAAACAAACAAACCCATAAGTAACTACACATATGGTCACAACTCAATCCTTCAAATATTTCTGAGTTATAAACACTTAAGTCTAACTTCAGAGGTCAGACTAAGAAGAATGATTGAAGTCAAATGCACGTGCTCAATTCTTCAGCTTTTGAGGGGTCAGCAAGCATCTATCTTCCATTTCTTATTCTGTATAAATATTGAATTGCTGTTGAGTAACATATTGCGTAAAATTTACAGGATAGTATTTCATTGAATATGGTCTACATATTTTTGTTGTGATCTTGAAATCTTGTATTTTTTAATATCTTTAGCTTAACTAGCTATTATCTGTATACTTGATATTCTGTTTGACACTCCAGACCTTTGAGTTCTCAAGTTGTGCTCCAAGCCCTGCCTCTCTAAGTGTTGTGCACAGATCAACAGCATCGGCAGCAGTGTGTTGGAATCTCAGGCTCCAATCCAGATCTACTGAATCAGAATCTTCATCTTAACAAGATGTCCAGGGAATCTGAATTCACATTAAATTTTAAGGAGCACTGGATTTAGAGATGCTTAAGAATGACAAATATTAGAATTTTAAAATATGTTCTTTGCAGTGTTAGCTTTATATATGATTTGTATCTATTACTATAATAATTTTCCTCTTCCTGTCTTAACTCTGATTACTTCCATTTAGTCCTATTTTTATTT
The DNA here is from genome assembly GCF_001604975.1 of Cebus imitator. Classification (NCBI taxonomy): domain Eukaryota; kingdom Metazoa; phylum Chordata; class Mammalia; order Primates; family Cebidae; genus Cebus; species Cebus imitator. The sequence goes on along the minus strand of NW_016107401.1, from coordinate 2,486,951 downwards.
TCCTTTTATTTTTAAAGTCTTTTTTCAATAAACATCTGCTCTCTTGTCCCACATAATGTTGATATATTTCAACTAAAATAAAAATCAACCCTAGTAATAAATATAATTTTCCTTCTTTTTCTGTATTGGAAGATGATCATTTGTCAGAAAAAGACAACTCCAACTTCAGTCTTCAAGAGAAAAATCAAACAATATTGGAAACATAGCACTTAGTGACTTTTCTTCCTTGTGAACAATTTCTTGGTAATATAAGCTAAAACATACTGTGAATATATTGGCATGCCAAAACTTATCAATGGTAGACAGTGACTATATTCTGGTACTTGATCCAGATGCCATCAGAAAACTATTTTCAGATTTTTAATAATAGCACAAAATGGAACTGAGATTCATTGTTTTCTGCAGCCATAACTTTGGCAATCAATGGTGTAGATACTTGCAACAAAATTAACACTTGCTTTGAAAGATATTTACATATGTAGTGCATGACATTTCTATATATTTTTTTTCTAAAACTAGCTCATGGTCTAGGAAAGAGGAGCTTTATCCACAAGAGCAGATCTTAGAGAACACACAGATCACTAAAATGTAGAAGTGATTGAGTGGTGTGGTGTAGTGTAGTAATGCTACTACAACTAAGAACAATACACAATGTTTCCTATTACAGTTATTGGGCTATATATATGAAGATCTGCTCATTTTTAAATCATGTATTCTACGTTTCATAAGCAACAAAATCAAAATTTGTTTTCTATATATGTCATATATGTTTGAAGAAAGAAAAAGAACATGTTACAAAAGGCAATGAAAATCACATAGAAATTCTTTATCACAGCAAAAAAAAAAAAACAGCTTTATAATATGCTCAATTTGAATCAGAATGTTATAGTATTAATAATTCAAAGGTAATTGAACAAATTAGGTGCTTCTGTTTGGTGTCCCAGCCTTGGGGTAAACTCCGACCTATCCTGGCAATGAAAAAGAAAAAACTTTATGTGTCATCTATATAAAAACAAGGATGAATTTTAAAATGACCAAAAGCATATACAAAATATCAGAAGACTTTTTAATTTTAATGAAGAGTTATTTTACCTTAGCACTGAGGGGCTATAATCTAGCCAAATCTCTGAAAAAGATGCTCAGAAAACCAAACTATCTGAAAGTCTAGCTGATATTAAATTCCGTATTTACTAGCAATATCTGCCCAGCTAAACAAAATCTAAAATATGTTTTAGAATACATGTACAGATGTTGGAATTGTTTTATTTTCATTTATTTGATATTTTATTTTCATTGAAAAAATTGCCCAAGATTAATTACAGAAATCTGGAATTGTTCCATCAAAAATAATACCAAAACAAAACAAGATACCATCTGGACTTCCAGGTTAACCTGAACACCCATGGTTTTGATTCCTCTTTGTAAATAGGTCTAGAGGAATTTCCATCACTTTTGATAAGTAAGTAAATGTCCTGATGACAACAATCCAGTCCCAATTTTAAAATTTAATTCATTTAATTATAATTTTTGAACATCTACTATGTGCATAAGAAGTGAGGGTTATTCAGAATCAAAATTTCTGACTCAGCCCTTCTATGTCTTCCTTTCCTAAGGGTTCAAGTTTTGAGAACGGGGAGGTGCCAGGTTTACTGTGTGGGGGATTCAGAGGAACAGAAAGAAGCTGAGACAAACAGGTAGAAGTGATAGGAATTGAGAAACTGATACTCCCTAGAGAAATCCTGTCTGCTGTTAACATACTGTTTTTGCAGAAGTCCTCACTCTAAGGAAAATCACACCTACACACTCACTTTTCTAGAATATGCTATCCCCCAAGGGAAATTAGGCCTTAAGTCATGATGGCTCTAATTTTCATAATTATCCACTGTTTGATTAAATAAATAATAAATGCCTAGCAACCCATGTATTCCTCCCAAATAACTCTACTTTTGAATACTATAACATGAATTTCCTTGAGCTCAAAGAACACAGGCAAAGGTGATTAGTTGTACTTATTTGCCCATCTTTGATAAAGTCCAGCAGGATATGTCATGAATAAAATTTGCACCAGTTTCTATTTCATTTTAAAACACTATGATTTCTATTGGAATTCAAACTCAGCAGCAATCAAACATCTAAACTGTAGCATTGATGGCACAATTTTATTCAATGAATCTCATTGAGCTTACCTGAAATAACACAAGAGTCTTAGACCAACATCTCTCTCCAGAATTCTACCTCCAGTGCTACCTACCAATCAGAGAAGCTAAAGTCTCATGCACTGGTTTTCCAGTTTTCCTGGCAAACTCTCCCCACCGCATTCCCTTGTCCACACATTGACCTTGATCATCTTAATCTCCAGTAAATACCGCTTCTCCCTTTTCAGGCTTTTTCCTGCTGGGCGAACAGACTCTGATGTTATATTCTTTTATTTTCTTTACATGGGAGCTCCACAAATTTAAACTTCTTCTTCAGTTATACTTGTTTTTCTAAGCTCATTATATTTTATTTATATTGTTTCCTTGGACCGCTGGTAACTCTTCAAATGATCACAATTTTCCAAATTGAAAAGCTTCCTCTAATATAGAGTGCTGAAAAAGCATTTAAAATTTTCTTTACTTATAAGCCTTTTTGAGTCTTCAGAGTTATCTGATAAAATAGATTCTTTTACCAGGCACATTTCCATACTGGCATTAACTAGAACTAAGGTAGACCATAGAAACTTGTATTTGGCATTTCTGAGAAGAATTGAGAATCAATTATTTAGAGACTGCTGTAAGTATGATAAGTGGCTAATCCATCTTAAGTGTAGGCATAAGTGAACAATTTTATCAGCCAAGGTATTTTTTCCCAATTATGCTTCATAAAGCACTAAAATTTGAGACTGTTAATAGTATGATATAGTATAAGGGCCTATAAGCAAATGCATTTGGTTTAGACCACACATTTTTCATTAGAGTATCACTCAAAGACTTTAATATAGCTATTTGGATTGTGATTCTTTAAGAAGAACATTGAGTGTACATTATTTACCAGACAAATGTGATACAACTCATACTTTTAAAATATTTTCTTAAAACTATCTATGCATTTTTGATTACTGTAAAAAAGTGAAATGGGAAGATTTAAGAAGCCTTATAGCTACTGTTAAATTGAACTTCTGAGAATATCTGACAAGCTAATATTGAAGTTTATAATATGTACTAAGTATTTAAAGTCATTTGATTGTTATGGTGAATATAATTATTACTATTACCATAAATCGTGCAAATGCTAGGGCAGACACCTTAAGGAGAAATAAATTTAATAGTAAATATGCCACAGATGGTTTTCACATTAACCTTTCTTCTCTTGTTTTCTGTTTGTTTGTTTATTTGTTTTTTTGAGACAGTGTTTCACTCTGTTGCCCAGGCTGGAGTGCAGTGGCACAATCATGTCATGGCTCACAGCAGTTTCTACCTCCTGGGCTCAAAGCAGCCTCTTGCCTCAGCTTCTTGAGCAGCTGAGACCACAGATCCATGCTACCACATCCGGCTAATTTTTTTATTTTTAGTAGAGACAGGGGTCTCATTATGTTGTCCAGGCTGGTCTCAAACTCCTGGATAAAAGTGATCCTCTTGTCTCAGCCTTCCAAAGTGCTGGGATTATAAGTGTAAGTTACCTTCCTTGGCCTATCCTGCTTTTATAAATTGTTACCTATTTTACTTACTATGACTTATAGAATTTCTCTAATTAAATTTTCTGTTTATCAGAAGGGATTAAAAAATACCCAATGAAAGCCATGTTATCTTCTATCGACAAACATACCTTAAAATCACATTTTATGATGTTCAGAGAAATATACTTGAGCAATTTAGTATATTTACAACAGTCCAGTGCTACTAGAGAAATGGTTTCTAAAGGATGAATCAGAAAGAGATTTGTAATGTAAAAAATGCATTCTCATTGACTTACTAAATTAGGAAATCAATGAGCACAGTTCTTCCAAACTGGGTTAGATATAGGAAGTTTTATAAGTAATTTCACAATCTCTGTCTTGACTATTGATCACACATTTTTGACACTGTGTATTCTATATAGAGAAATACTTCTATATCTGTAATGGACTTGTAGCAATTGTGGCCATCTGGTAAATGTTTTATGGAATACTAACCATGTTTTTAAAATGTGCTACCTTCTTATGCGGTATTGTGTTTCTACATTTTAATAATTAGATTTGTTTGTTTCATAGCTTGTGGCTTTGGTGTTCATGTTGGTAGTAATGCCTCTAACTTCTTACTACTAAAATGTGTTAAAATAGAGTTTCCAATTTATGTGCCACTGACCCTCTATTTAAATGTGATCTGTATCTAATTTTATAAACATGATTTAACAAACCATATGCTCACTCATCTGCTCTTTATTGTATTAATGTGTCCCTTAAAGGACTCTGAAATTAACGTATAGCAGACACAGGTGTCCTAATACCTGGTAGATAACTGGTATTATTGATTTATTTTGAGGTAAAAATAATAATGTAAAAAAGTAACTGTGAAGAGTAAAGTATATACATTAATGTATTAAAGTATAATTTATGACTTACAAAAGTCATAGGATAATAACAATAGTCTGGTAATTTAGGATGTTTAAAAACCTGTGATTGTGAAAATAAATTTTAAGCAGCTGTGCCTTTTGTGTTAATATTTACAATTCTGATTTTTAATACAGAAAAGATTTGAAAAATAAAGCATGCGTAATACCACCTACTCAAAATCAGTGTATAGAAATTGCCAAACTGCTATATATACTCTTGAATTGGTTTTTGACCTGACTATAATCTACAAACCTGTGAAATAGCACTAAAAGGCAAAAACTTTCACTGACTCTCCAAGTACTAGCTTCAGTTTAGCCTTTCAAAAAATTGACTTTCAGATGATGTGGAATGACTCTAGACCCAAGGCACTATTCTAGAAATTAACTGACTCTTAACTTATTATGTCACTTATATACAAGATGGCCTGGACCTATTTTATATTTAGGTTTTGCATATTGTTCAATATATTATTTTGTTATTCTGGTATTATTATGTCTGTTCATAACACTATCACTTTCTATACTTCTTGTTTGAACTGAAAGGCTTGTTTCTCGATATTTAAGGTACACATGGAAATCAGACCATGGGCCCCATCAACAGCTAATAGCAAGAACAAAATAAAACAAACAAAAATTCACTGAACATTTGAAAGTGTCCTTATTGACAATAGCTTCAGACATTGATTTAGAACGCTGCATTAATGTAAATGGTTTTCTTATGTGGGATTTTCATTCAGAAGGTGGCAAAAATTGTTACTTTTTTACTTTTAAAATCATCATTTCCTTTTCTTTTTAGTTCCAGGTTATTAACCTTAGCATGATAGCAAGCGGCCAGCATGAGAGAATGAACAAATTCTTCAGTTTTACAATACCCTAACATACTGCCTGCTACAATAGATTACACTACCTGTAATGTACTGTATCATCTTATGGCTTGGTGATAACCTAATGATATGAAACAGACAAGGACAAAAATAGAAAGCTTTATATTCTTAACCTATGGCTGAACATTTCTATTTATTTCAAAAATAGTTGAATGAAAAAATTTAAACAGATTCCATTTTAAATAAGCAATTAATTTCATTGGACTCATAATATTATTTTATTGTACTATCATTTTCTTTGAGATGCATATCCATATAATACAGCACACAAATGGAGAATAATTTCAAGCTATTTAAAGTGAGCATGCATGAAAGCAAGATGATGGCAATATACTAGTGGATTTCAGATTACTCAACACTTAACTCATATTTGATCAAAGTCAAATAGTTCCATAAGGCATATAACAGTATTCTAGAGAGATCACATACGCAGAAATAGTCACATTCCCATTACATAGAGAAGTGTCTGAAATTATGATGCACGTTGAACAGCAGTTATCAGGTTTCTGCAGAGTATTTGTTAGTGATGACATTTCTGCTCCATTTTATATCAGGGTATCATATAGAATAATATGTAGCGGACAAATGTATGGTCACTTTTTTTCCATTAAATTTGTGCACTGTGGTAGATGCTAGAGTTGTCACCCTCAAAATATATTACCAGTTTTCTTTTCACCTGCCATCATCTAGCACCAAGCCTAGAAAGCCAAGTACTTCTTTTTTTTTTTTTTTTTTTTCCCTCTCAGGGTTAGAACAAGCTATTTGACACAATTCATAGACAATAAGGCTTATACTACAGTTGCTGGGAGTAGAGGTCCTTTTCTGAATAAAATGATAAAGATTTGATAGGAGGAACTCCTTCACTATTTGCCCCTTTTTCTTCTTCATTTAAAGACATGATAATACCCTATCATCCTTAGCAAAAACTTGGGGACTTTCCCATGCAGCCTCATGGCCATAAATGGCTGCTTCACCTCCAGCCAGAATATGGAATCAACCTGCCCATCAATGCATGAATGGATGAAGACAATGTGGCATATGCACACAATGGAATACTATTTAGCCTTAAAACAAAAAATTCTGTCATTCCAACAACACTAGACGAACCTGAATGGCATTATGTTAAGTGAAATAAGCCAGGCACAGAAAGACAAACACTGCATGATCTCATCACATGTGAAATCTAAAAATGTTAAACTCTTAGAGAGTAGAATAGTGGTTACCAGAGTCTGGGCTGGTGTGTATGTGTGTGTGTGTATGTATGTGTGTGTGTAGAGGTGTTGGTCAAAAGACACAAAATTTCAATTGGATAGGAGGAATAAGTTCAAGAGAACCATCGTACGACATGGTGACTACAGTGAAAAACAACATATTATGGCCGGGTGTGGTGGCTCAAGCCTGTAATTCCAGCATTTTGGCAAGCCGAGGTGGGTGGATCACAAGGCCAAGAGATTGAGACCATTTTTGACAACATGGTGAAACCTTGTCTCTACTAAAAATACAAAAATTATCTGGGCATGGTGGTACACACCAGTAGTCCCAACTACTCGGGAGGTTGAGGCAGAAGAATTGCTTGAACCCAGGAGGCGGAGGTTGCAACGAGCTGAGATCACACTACTGTACTGCAGCCTGGGCAACAAGAGCAAAACTTAGTCTCAATCAATCAATCAATAAAACATTGTATTTTTGAAAAATGCTGAGTATAAATTTTAAGTGTTCTCATCATAAAAATTATATGAGGTAATTCATATGCTAATTAGCTCCACTTAGTCATTCCACAGTGTATATATATACTTCAAGACATCATTTTGTACATTATAAATATATGCAATTTTGTCAATTTAAAAAATAATAAAATACCACACTCAAAAATCTCTATTTGATTTTTCCTTCTAAATAATTTGACCACTCCTACTGTGACTCTCCTACCCAGGCAACACAGTCTCTCTTGCCTAGATTGCTTCAGCTTCCTAACTGATTTTCCTTTTGCCCTTGTCTATACTGTATGCTCAATAGAACAGCCGGAATGATCCCATTACAGTATCTCTCAATTGCTCCACATGCTTCCCAGCTCCACGTGCTACTTTCAAGGCCACACTGGTCCTTCTTTTCCTCCCCATTTCTTCTCTGACATTATGTCCTCCTACTTTCCATCTAGTTCATTAGGTCCCAGTGACAGCAGCTTCAGTGCTGTTCCTTGACTTTGGTCCTCAATCAAGGTCTCTGCATGTGCTATTTTTCTGGCTGGAATACTTTTCCTCCAGATATCCTCATTTCTAGATCTTGATGTCTTTCAGGTTCTTGCTCAAAAGCCACTTTCTTCAAGTCCCTGGTCACTCTAACTCCTTCTCATCTCCTACATGATCACACTAGTGTCAACATACAATATCACCCTTCACTGATGTATTTTTTCTCTTAGTACTTGTTTCCATCTTACATAAATGATAATATTTATGTATCATTTCATTGTCTCCACACTAGAATGTGAGTCCCATGAGGGCAGCAAGGCTTATTGTTTTCCTCATTGTTATAGCCTCAATGTCTAGAACAGCGCCTAGCATGAAAATGTGTTGAATGAATGTTGATTAAGCCAAAAAAGTAAAAACATTAATTTTCTGTTTTGAGTAAGTGGTGACTATCTGGGGCTGGTGGCATGTGGGTAAGAAGAATTTACTAAGACAGTTGTAGACAAAGAATGGCAGACTTATTACATAAAGTATTAAAATATGTTGTAAGAGAGCAACTGGAAGTTAGCAAGAGAGGAGATGACTGTATGGAGACAAACGCTTGTTAGGGATTTTATAGAATAGTATTTATGTTGTGTGTTAAAGAGGGATTTTTTTTTTAAGATGGAGTCTTGCTCTGCCACCTGGGCTGGAGTGCAGTGATGCCATTTCAGCTCACTGTAACCTCTACCTCTCAGGTTCAAGCTATTCTCCTGCTTCAGCTTTCCAAGTAGCTAGGATTATAGTCACGCACCACCACAACCAGCTAAATTTTGTATTTTTAGTAGAGACAGGGTTTCACCATGTTAGCCAGGCTGGTCTTGAACTCCAGAGCTCAGGTGATCCACTGTCCCTGGCCTCCCACAGTGCTGGGATTACAGGCATGAGCCATGGTGCCCAGCCTTGAAGAAGGTTTTCTGTAGTGCTCATAACACTAAGGTTGGAGTGAATTAACTTATAATTTTTTGTTAGCCAAGGGACTAGTTATAGCTGGGCACAGGAAGAAGACTGTGAATTATTTGCGCAGGAGGGCTATGTGTTTTGACCATGAAGAAAAGTAGTTTACTTGTTTTTTTTTTGTTTACTTATTGCTTTTCCCTGCTCCTACCAGCCTGATACCCCTTTTGCAATTAGGTTTCCAAATTTCCTACAACTTATACTTGTAAATATATTTAATGAGTGGCTCAAATAATGTACATGTGGTAAACTAAAGCAAGACAGCCTAAATAAAAAGTATTTTGAATCATGTTTGTCAGAATATCCCTTTGAGCTCTCTTGCTAGACTACCTGAGAAAGTCAGGTTATGGAAATAAGTAGTTTTTAAGTGTGTTTTGACACATTAAATTAATTTTAATCACTTCTTGGTAAAAAAATAGCCAGGTGACTTAAAATACAGGGTAGTTATAGAAAATCTGAGGCCAACAGATGAGGAAACAATGGTAATTGGAAAGCTAGCCTATGACTCATCATTCCCAAAAGGAAGGGCATGGAGAGTCACACAGGGGAGCACCAGGATTGACAATGAGGCAGAGGGAAAGGGAGAAATTGTGGGAAAGGAGCTTAATGTGGTTTCTGGGGAAAAGAATGGAAGAGCTGGGGTAAGGAGGATTCAAATTGGCTGTAGTTGGAATAATTCCTGCAAACTCTGGGGCACAGGAGCCATCTCTGGTTGTGTGGTACCTGGCCCAGCAGTTAGAAGGATATTGACCAGTTTGCAGAGTCAGTAAAGGAGGTGGTTGGGAATCTGGGTCCTGGATTGGTTGGTTTGTATTTTTAAAGGAGGGTCACCTGGAAGGAAGAGCATAAGGTAGGAGGCTGGAACAAGGTGATTGAGGCATTACATTAGGTTGCCCATAGCAAGGCAAGGCTGGCATGCAGAGCAGATGTTAAAGAACACGTTTACAGGAGCTAGAAACGTAGTTAATACACCCAATTAATTAGCCACTTAGGACACTATCATATATGAGTTATAAATTCTCCATGGTTTTGCCAAACTTACTCCATTTCATAGAATCATCCAGGTATGTGACACCATTTTTTTTTTTTTTTTTTGAAATGGAGTTTCGCTCTTGTTACCCAGGCTGGAGTGCAATGGCGCAATCTCGGCTCACCACAATCTCCGCCTCCCGGGTTCAGGCAATTCTCCTGCCTCAGCCTCCTGAGTCGCTGGGATTACAGGCACGCGCCACCATACCCAGCTAATTTTTTGTATTTTTAGTAGAGACGGGGTTTCACCATGTTGACCAGGATGGTCTCGATCTCTTGACCTCGTGATCCACCCGCCTCGGCCTCCCACAGTGCTGGGATTACAGGCTTGAGCCACCGCGCCCGGCCGTGACACCATTTATAGACACTAATTATATCCATAAATGACAGTAGACCACAAATTAAGTTTTCAAAGCATTTTCTAACACTGTACATCACTTAACCAACCATTAGGGCCTGGAGCACATTTTTTTTCTTTTTTTAAAATTAAAAAGAAAAAAATAAGAGACAGGGTCTCTCACTCTGTTGCCTAGGCTGCCAGGCAATGATGCAATCCTGGCTTGCTGCAGCTTCATACAATCACTAGAGCCTCAAGCCAACCTCCTACCTCAGCCTACTGAGTAGCTGGGAGTACAGGTGAATATCATTACACCTGGCTTTTAAAAAAATTTTTTTAATTTTTTTTGTAGAGACAGAGCCTTTCTAATGTGGGCGAGGCTGGTCTTGAACTTCCGGCCTCAAGCGATACTCATGTTTTGGCCTCACAAAGTACCTGGATTATAGGTCTGAGGTACCACATCTAGCCCGTTTTCTATTTCGATTTTCAAGAAGGAGGTAACCAAGGCTCAGAAAGTTTTTCTGTGGCTCAGTTTTATAGGGTAAATATTGTCATAGCCAGATCTGGTACTCTAGCAACCTGAAGCCAAGTTTTGGTGAGTGGTATGGCAGAACTCTTTGGCTGAAACCTTCAAATTTAGTCCTAAGTAAATAAATAAATTAACAAACAAGGAACCATTTCTTACTTGCGAACTTGTGTAACTTTATGAGCTAATCATCCATACCATTAATCATCAAAATATCTTTAATTTTTTTTTTTTTTTTTTTTTTTTTTTTTTTTTTTTTTTTTTTTTTTTTTTTCTTTTTTTTTATTTTACTTTCTCTTGGTTGCTACTTTACATTGACAAGCCCCTGGATTGCATTCAGAAGGCTAGAGAAAGTTCAACAGTTTAATGATTCGACCCATGGAGAGTTACATTCACATTCTAATGCATTTCAAAGCCGTTCAAGCTGATATTTAAGCTCCCCGAAAACCTGCCTACCAAAAGACAGGCTGATGGAAGTTATACCTGCCATTTTACAAAGCATCTTCTGGTGTCTGTATTTTTTCAATAGCAATACATTAGTATTATCCAATGCTTTGTTTTTGTTGTTAAAATAAATTGAGTGTTCTGAGGAAAATGTTACATTGGTATCTCATTTGGTAGGATGTCAGGTGTACCTCTTAACCCTTTTCTCTTCCCTCCTTTTGTGACTATTAGTGGAATCAGTTTGGGAATTTGGGTTAGAGAAGATGTGTCAATGTAATTTTGTGATCAAAAGTATCCATATATTGTATCTGCACACAATGTAAAAAAAAAAAGTAATGCCCTCCTAACTAAATAACATTGACTACCAAATAAGAAATACCTTGACTATAGATTAATCTGATTTGTTATGGATAAAGATCCATAACAAATACCCTAAGTTCCAAGAGAGAAACAACAGAGTTTAAATATTCTGATCTGAACAACTCTAGCAGGTTAAACATCTCTGCTGGGTTCAGTTTACTGATTGAAATGTCTGGTCTCAATTGCCCGTCCCTCTGTGGGGCTCTCCAGATGACATAAGGAAACTTCTCTTCCTGACAAGAGACAAAACATTTCTGCCAGCTGAGGTGACACTGTGTTCACTCAATAATGATACAAGGCCCCGAGGTCCTTCGGCAAGAAAGATAACAAAGAAACTCTCATTAGCTAACTGAGAAAGAATGAAGGTCATCCCACAGAGAGAATGTCACACTTACACATCACCTAGAACATTTGTTTTTCATTAATTCTGTAAGCCCAAGCTGAGCTATCATCTAGTAGCATTTTAATACTCGTCCTCTCTCAGAAATAATGGTTCGGGTGTTTGTTTCCTCTGTAACGTACTTAAGAGAACATTTTATAATCATTTCCCTCACATCAATGAATTCAAATAATGTTTTAGGACATAATATGATTAGACTTCATATTGGTAATAACAGCTTGGATTTCTCAGATGAAATAAATGAGGACGGTAGTCATCTATTCTAAAGAGCTCATTAGACAAATTCATAATACTACTATCATTCTTAGAGAAGATACTGTGCAAAGTACTAGTTGCCTTTTATTTAAAAGTACTTATTTATAGGAAGAGGACTTTAAGTCATTTCATCTACAGAAGATTCCGTTATAGTGAAATCTAATTTAAATAGTTCATCAGTTATATGGTAAACATATTTTCTTTTTTTTTTTTTTTTTTT
>NW_016107401.1:2465074-2474660 GCF_001604975.1 Cebus imitator | reverse complement strand
CCTCAGCCTCCTGAGTAGCTGGGATTACAGGCACGCGCCACCATGCCCAGCTAATTTTTTGTAGTTTTAGTAGAGACGGGGTTTCACCATGTTGACCAGGATGGTCTCGATCTCTCGACCTCGTGATCCACCCGGCTCGGCCTCCCAAAGTGCTGGGATTACAGGCTTGAGCCACCGCGCCCGGCACGTAAACATATTTTCTATTTGCTACTACTTAAGTCTAGAATTTTTTCATTATTGGATAGAACAGTAAAGGCATACTTATACTCTAAAAAGTGCTGCAAAAAAACCTTTAAAATTGATATTATATAGTGTTTCTTCTGTCAAGATTACTTGGTAGTTTATCTTATGATATCTGCTATTTATTCATTTCTATAAGCTGACGTGTCTTTGACAAGAGTATGAAGCCCTGAAGTTTTTAGTAAGATCTATAGGCTTTTTATCAGTAAAAAAAAAAAGATTATTAAATAAATGTTTCTGCTTATGTGAATATATGCTTTTAGCAGTTTTCAAATAATCATAATTATTTTGTGTGCTAAATAAGTCTACAGTGTCATGTTTCTATGTAGCAATAGCTCTTAAGGCTAAAGTACTGCAAAAGTCACAGTAAAAGCAGAATAGTTATGATAAAACAACTATAGCAACATCCTATTTAATAAGAACAATGTATGACTATGGAACTAATAAAATAAAATTTTAAAGTCATTAATCTATCTAATTGCATTAAAAATTTAAGAAAGAAGACAAGAATCCTAATTTGATATACAAGAGCAATTTTAAGGTCAGTGTCTTGTTGCTATCTCATAGAAGTCTTTTATTAATTTATCTGAAAAATTAAAGAGGGTCAACAATTTGATAAGGATATAACCAAATCAACTTGTAATATTAAATTAGGTCAAGTTTTGAGGATAAAACATTTGACAGCAAAGCCTCCAAATGTGTCTTTCAACAGGAGTGTGTATATTCATTGGAATGACATTAATTTAAAATAGTGTAATATAAAATATATGTGAAAAATATTTTATGTACAAAATAATGTGAAACCTGGCAGGAATCATCTAATTTCACATTGCAAATTGTGTTGCTACTAATGACAGTAACCAGTGACTTTTGGCAGGTGAACAGAAGTCTGTCTGCGTTGTCAACATTCGTCTGCTTTTATGCATGATTTAAATTACAAAAGTACTCCAGGAGCTTATCCTTCATAAAATACCAGTGCCCAGGATTGAAATGCTGATAATACCTCCCTATAGGAAAAAATGGTATATATAAATCCCTCCATTGAAAATGACTTTTTACTCTATGGAAACATTGCTAGCCATTTTTAGAAAGATAGCTTGAGAATAATAAAGTTGGTATTCTTTTCTTTTTTATTCCTTTGTTTTGTGAACAATGTTTTAGTGGAAAATAAACACTATCTATTAGAAACTACTAAGCTCCCCTCTTCCTGCTATTTCTCCTGCAGAAAGACAAGGCCCAATCCCCAAGGCACAATCGTCTTACTCATGTATCAGTCTGCATGTGTAACGAAAGTCAATGTGAAACATCCATCTGCTGTAGTTTCTCACTGAATTCCACTTGTCTGTGATGCTATCCACAAGTCAATCCCAAAGCTAGACTCATTTCCCTTTCCTGTATCATGTGTTGGAGTATACTGGCTTATAGACGAATAGAGACAGAATATAAACATAGATGATAAAATTGCTGCTTTGCATTTATACATCTTTTCTTTTTCTGCTGTCGATATTTGATAATTAACTTAAAAATGGCTGGTTTCCTCGATTTACTGAGTGATTGTATAATCCTACTAATTTATGGGGAAAATATATAAAGAAGTAATAGGAGAACTCAAAATCAAAACAGAACTTTATTCTACTATTATCATCATCCAGACTCATCAAAAAATATGTTTTGGGGTGTTTAAGGAATGTTTTAATGCAAATTATATATGTTCATGTATGTTTATATTTTCCTAATTATTACTTTTATAATTACTATTATTTAACACAAAGAAGCAACATAGACACTGTAACAAAATTTCACTTTATGGTATTTTAGGCCAAAGTCTCTACAGTATTAAGAGGTTAATATTTCTGAACGTTCCTTATTTCCTCCCTTTGAAAGTTTAATTTGTATAGGTTATAAAATATTCATATCTGAAAATGTTAGATCAAATTATCTTTCTTATCATTCTTTTCTATCTATTTTCACCGTTAGCATTTCTTTTTTCCAAGAAAGCTTGAAGACAATAACTAAACAGGTCTATTTAAGTATAAAAATGTCTTTCTCTTAACCAACAAAGAACAAAAAAAAGTACCTTCACTTCTTCCAAATTAAATTTTATGCATATTCTCTTTCTCTTTTCTTCACTCCCCTCTTTCTAGACAATGTCTGAATGCCCATATACAGACACTGGTATAATCATACACCATCGTCTGCCTTCCTTAGTAATACCAATTGTCTCAAGCTCAAATATATGGCTCAGTTTATCTTTTCAAGTACTTTTTCCTGCCTGGAATGTTCTTTCTTCTCTTGGTGGGAGTGAGAGAGAGCACAGAATGGGGTACTTTTTCATCCTTTCACATTTAGCTCAAAAGTCTTCTCCTTGTTATCTCTCCCATGTATGACCCCAGCCACTCAGTCAGACTCTCCTCATTTGACTTATAAGATGCCTGCTTCATATGTCTTTTACAGCACAGTATATGGCATTTTTTCCTTACATGAACGCCTACCCAAAGAAACTCTGTATCTCCTAATACCTATTCAACATTTTATCCAATGAACTTAGTAAGATGTCCTATAATAATTTCTTCAAATACATTGAACAAATGAATTTAAGTGCCTGTCTCCTTCACAGATATAAGATCCTTGATTTTCTTTCCCTCTATGATTCCACTGCTAAATATTTATCTCGTTCCTCTTTACAGTGCATCAGCTTTCTGATTTTCTTATAACTTTCGTGAATCGATTTTTAGTTTCTTTTCTGCTAATTTCTTTCCCTTCTTTATTAATTGTTGATTTTCATTCCCTTCGTATTTTAAAATTTGTCATTTGACATAGGAATTTTCAATTGCATTCAGTCCTTTAAAGGAGATGCTTCATTTGATCATCTTATCACTAAGTCCTCAATACTTATGCAAAGCATATTTTGGGCTGTGCCTTAGCTTCTAATTTGGTAGTTTTGTTTTAATGCCTTTTTATTTTCTAAATGCAAGTATTCCACATAGATATATAAGCAAGGAAAGGTAGCTGCCACTTTTGGTAGTTAGTTGGATTCCTCTTTCTCCCTTTCTTTCTTCTTCTTTCTTCTTCTTCTTCCCTGTCTCCTGTTACTTCTCTTTCTCTTTCTTTTTCTAATTCTTTTTGGACATTTCTTTATATCTTTTCCTTGAGGAAGTAACTGTAGATGATGAAATGGCAAATGGCAGTAGCATTGTAATACTTGGGAGCTTGTTATGAACATAAAATTTCAGGTCTCATCTCAGACTTGCTGAATCAGAATGCTAGTATTAACAGGTTTCCCATGATAGCGTCATGCCCATTAAATTCTGAGAAACTCTGATCTAGACTAAATTCATTAGTTTAAGAAGACTATACTTTGAAGGGTGAGGCAACATAACACTTTTAAAAAACGTGGCTATCTCTGTTTCTAGACTCAGAAACTATGCTGTAAAAACTGAAAAATGTAAGCTTTCTAAATACCAAATGTAGGCAATTCCGTGCAGATACAGAATGGGGTATTTGTATTCAGAGAGATTAATGACATTGCATAATAAATGTCAGCTATAAGGCAAGCACTGTGCTTAGCTATTGGGCCATAACTTGTAGCATGTAAAGTTTCTGCCGTTACAAAACTAGTAGTAGATCTAGTCATGAGAAATGTAAAGAATTCACTGACAATCACAACACAGTGAATTCTTTGCCTTTCTTTACATAACTATATATAATAATACTGGTAGCTCCTGAGTGGGAATGCAAGAAATCATACAAAGACAGAAGAATAGCAACATATTCTGCACTTAGAGGATCAGGAAAGGCTTACTGGAGGAAGTGATCACTAAGCAGAAAAACAAAGAGAAGGTAAATCTGGAAAAAGGGTAATAAAGAATGTACCAGGCAGAAGAAACAGTATGTGTACAGGCTCACAGGTTAGAGAACACATGTCCCAACTTCATCTGATTACAGTATAATAGTGAAAACAGTATAATAGTGAAAGGTTGTTGTAATCAAACTTAGTTTTACTCTGACATAGGGCCAGCTCTCAATAGTAATATCTCCATATTGTAAATCTTTATCTTTGTTAAAGTTGCAAGAGACATAAAAAAGGAAACTTTTAATTAAACTAGATTCTCCAAACTGATTTATAACAGGTAACAGACCTTTACAGTGCTTGAGTTAGGCACAGGAAAATGTAGGGACTGGGGTAAAGGTGGACTCTTCATGTCTATGTAGAATGTCAGACATCTTAGGGGAGATTGCTTTTCCCCTCTGTGATAAGGAGAAGCAGGAGGTTAGGATGATGTAAATTGTTATGCAGATTAAGCTTAAACCCCCTCCTTTAAAAATTTCCCTTTCTAAATGGACAAAACTTTGTTCCTATATGTAATACACAGAATACAGTAGCTGAAATTGTGTCTGTGCTGGGAAAACATACCAGTAACATCTACCATGAAACTTAAAGTACAAGTTACGTTTTCTCTAAATTAAAATTATATATTTTTGGTTAAGTGGTGGATACTGGTGTTTGTTTAATGACTGTTCCTTGATTTATCATAAATATCAAAAGGCTCTTTTGTACACATTTTATAGTGAAACAAGGAGAAACAAAGTAACCTTCTCCAATATTGATATTTTAAATGTAAGAGTTAACTTTGTGGCTGGGTGTAGTGGCCCACACCTGTAATCCTAGTACTTTGGGAGGTCAAGGTGGGGAGACCACAAGGTCAGGAGTTCAAGACCAGCCCAGCCAGCAGGGTGAAACTCCATCTCTACTAAAAACACAAAAATTAGCTGGGCGTGGTGGCAGGCGGTTGGGAGGCTGAGGCAGGAAAATTGCTTGAACCCGGGAGGCGAGGTTGCAGTGAGCTGAGACCCCACTATTGCACTCAGGGTTGGGTGACAGAGTGAGACTCTGACTCAAAAAAAAAAAAAGGGGTAAAGTTTCTAATAGCAGTTTTTTCAACAGTATACTAAATATATGTGTATTAAAGTTTTTTTCCTGATACAAGGGGCATATTTTGGAATTGACAAGGGGAAAGATAAAGTTCCCAGTTCTCTTCATGCTTTTTCCACCCTTTTCCCTTATTCCTTAAAGTGCTTGATCTACCTGGGATTTTAATACAGTACTTGATTTGTTTCCTCGTCAGCCTCTTGTTCCTGACTGTACCTTTCTTTGTCAGTATCTAACTTCCAAACAAAGCTGATCAAACAGAGATCAAATAATTTCCCTTGGGGATGTATTTTTAAATTTATTTCATTCCAAAATTCAAATTTTCTTTAATTCTTGAAGTGGAAATTAACAATTGGCATAAACTTTTAGTGCAGAATTACCTCCTGAAACTTTCATGAAATTGGAAGACAATTTACACTGGCAGAGCTATTCAAGTTATCGGTTATTATGTGTTATCTTCCTACATAAATATCTGGTTATTTTTAGTTAATGAATTAATGAGCTGCTCCTTGAAATGTGATAATTAACCACCATTTGACTGATAGAAGAAACAACTTCTCTGATGGGGAAATGAGAGGCTTTCAGGAATTCTAATCCCTTATGCAAAGCATATTTGAGTCAAATATTACTACCCTGCACACTTTCCCTTGTTAGAGAAAACTGTTTTCAGTTTCATCAATCTTAGTCTATTTATTTAGAAATTACTGAGTTATTAGAGCTGCTGTCTGGTCTCTTGTGTTTAATTTTCACTCGGCATCACATTCAGAAATCCTAGCTGCTGACAAAGTGCTGTGTGGTTCCATTTCTGCATCTTTCAGTTCTGTAAAATGAATCTTGCTGTGAAAAATGAAGATTAATGAGCTTTATAATGACTCTCCCCTGCTAAAGCCAATCTGAATAAAGAGGAGAGGAAGGGTGTGTTTGTGTGTGTGTGTGTTTGTGTGTGTGTGTGTGTGTGCGTGCGTGTGCATGCGCGTGCGCGTGCGTGTGCGTGCGTATATGTGTGTGTGCATGTATGTGTGTGTGTGTGTGTAGTGCAGAGAGTAGGAAAAGGACAACAGGAAAAAAGACTCTAATTTTATCCAAAGGACTGAGTTCCTTTGAATGAAATTAAAACATGATAGTAATGGTGGTTCCTCCAGAAATTAAGCATAGAATTACAATACAATCCATCAACTTCATTTTTGGGTACAGACGAAAAACAAACAGACCTGAAAATTGGGACTTGAACAGATATTTGTACACCCATGTTCATAGAAGCATTATTCACAACAGCCAAAAAGTGGACCCAACCCAAGTGTCCATCAACAAATGAATAGAGAAGCAAATGTGGTATATACATACAATGAAATATTACTGAGCCTCAAAAAGGAAGGAAACTCTGATATGTACTACAGCATAGATGAACCTTGAAAACTTTATGCAAAATGAAATAAACCAGTAACAAAGGACAAATATTGACTACCCTAAGTACCACTTAAATATGTTACATGTGGTATCGAGAGTAGTCAAATTCATAGAGAAAGAAAGTAGAATGAGGATTATGAGGGACTGAAGAGAGGAGGGAATAGGGAGTTATTGTTCAATGAACGCAGTTTTAGTTTTGCAAGATGTACGGTGATGATGGTTTCATACAACTATGTGAATGTACTTTATGGCACCAAACTGTACATTTAAAAATGGTAAAAATGGTAAATTTTATCTTACATTTCACTACAATAACAATCAAATAAGAAATAAGCTGTGAGCCTAATGATCCAGCTCAAGAACCAAGTAACTATTTTCAGCAACTGCACATTTCAAAATATAAGAAATAAACTTTGCAAATACTTGTTTCTTTCTTTTAAACTCATTAACAGTTTATCAAAGGCCTCCAAAACAAACATTAGTCATCGAAGGATTTGACTGACTGACTCAGTAAACAGGATTTCTGGATATTCCATATACATATTATCTCTTTTGAGAATGGACCTTATTCCTTTATTTTAAGGCAAATATCATAGACTGCTGATATCTCTGATGTAAGGTTACCGTAATTTTAGAGAGGAAAGCACTGGCACGGTGGTGTTTATATGTTAAATGTGAAGTAGAGTTCAAAAGACAGCTGATAAATAGACTGTGCTGGTTCAATTTGCGAATTTCCAATATTTCTCACTCTTTCACTGTTAATTATAGTAAACTTTATTACCCTATCTCTTTTGCAAATGTTAACTTCAACTGAACATTCTAGAGTGTACTGGCAGCATCTTTTCTATGGATGGTGTCAATTAAGCAAACTAAAGTTACATAGGCATCTTTTTAGTCATACAGAAGGGTTATTTTTATGAGCTTGCAGATATTTGTGCTTAATTTTCTCCTTGTCTAGGTATGGGATTCACATAAATTAGAATATCTGTGGGAGATCTTGAGATTTCTGAGTTTTGGCTTTTAAAGCAAAAATTTATTAAGATGTGGAAGGTCTAAGAGCTTTGTTACTATAAAATATGTGGCAATTTTAAAGGAATTTACTGCATATTTAAGTAACCATATCATTAGTGATTATTAAATATGATGGGAAATAAAATTTTTAAGCAGCATCTATATAAGCAATAAACTTTTAATCCCTAGTCTTTTTAAATATCAAGAATATGCACTTCTTGAATAACTGCAAGAAAGTGGCCAAAAGTCCAATTCCCCTTCTCTTCTTTTAGTTTCCAGAAATTGTTACACATCATTGCTCTTTGCTTAGTAGTGTGACATCTTGAGACAAGCTTAACTCTGACTCTGTTGAAGGTAGTCATTGATCTAGTAGCTTCTGCCTTCTTAGTGAATCAAACTCAGTGTAGTCCCCCTCTTTTCTCAATTTACTTTAATACTTTCAAGAAATGTTCAGTGATTTTCTTGCTAGTAATCTTATACATATTCACATGCATGGTAGTAGGCAGGAAATACTCTAAAAGGTTTGGCATTCTCAATAACCTACAACTTTTGGCACTTAGGTCCCATTTGATACTATTCATCAGAAGCAAGATAGTTTTATATATACCATTTTTCAAAGCGTGGGATATTTATAAAAACAACTAATATTTTTTGAATGCATAGGATGTGTCAGACTCAATAATCACATATTTTACAAGCCCCATCTAGGACAGTGTCCAAGACAATGTCAGAGGGCACACAGGAATGTCATTAAGCTAAGTAGAATCACATAAAGGAAAAATATGAGTCCATTTTTAATGCTTTTCCAATCATGATTAAATAAGCAAAAGTCATAATTTGGTGTTAGTCTGTCTTTAAGGCCTCCCTAATTGTTGGCAATCTTCCTGTTTCACAGAAAGAGAAGGAACGTTAAACATAGCTGATGACAATGGTTAGCTAGATTTTAATAACACTACTTTTTTTGGTATTTACTTTTACTATATTTATGTTCAATGATATAGGCATTCCATCTGCGGTGGTCACAGAGTCTCCCTCATAAATAAATTAAGTAGAGATAGGAATAGTCAATACAAAGAGAAATGTGAATTAAAGAATAATTTTGGAATATTCAGTTATGACAGAATCAGAAAATGACACAAGGATTTCTAAAGTAAATGAAGCATTGTATTAGAGAATAATGTGCCTAATGATCTACAACCATCAGGGTTGATTTAAAACTCCTTCTAAAACACAGTAGAATATTTGTTAATTCAATATGTATTGCTGAGAACACAGTATATGCCAGGCACTGTGTACAATGCTGGGCGTGGTGAACATGGTATTCATGAGCCCTGACTCAATGAAGCTTATCATTTGTCAGGCAGAGGGACATTAAACAGGTAATTACAACAAAGTATAACGACATTTCCTATTAAAAGCAAAACAAACAACAACACACAGCTGTTCACAGGGCCTGGGCTAGTTTATAGAGCTTGTACATCCAAAGAAATGCAAAGTCATAGCAATGGTTGAAATGGGACAAAAGCATTAGCAGCCAAGCATTTATTTGGTTATTCATTTAATCAACAAGGCTCATTTCCTCTTTGACTTTAGGTAAGTTTTCTCTCTGGGACTCAGTTCTGTCATCATTAGTGTTGTTGTGAGGATTAAAACAGCTGGGGTGTGCACAATGCTTAGTCTACTGCCCACTGCATTCAATAAAATATAGCAATTCTTATTAATGTGAATCTACAATGTGACAGTGACTGTGTCAGGCAATTGTCATAAAAGTTACATAAAACTTCTTCTATTAAAAGGAAATGGAAGATGATTCCAAACAGAAGAAAACAAATTTTTGAGACCAATGATACTCCAAAGAAAACTCAAGTGTAGGTGGAGTAGATGGTATAAGTGATGGGACATGAAATTAGAAAGGCAAAATAATCATTACATGTATCTAAATATGGAGTTTTGACTTGATTCTATTGTTCTGTGGTTTTTATAGTTTTTTGCAAACCC
>NW_016107401.1:2450875-2464224 GCF_001604975.1 Cebus imitator | reverse complement strand
TTTTTTTTTTGGAATGGGAAAAGGGCCGGGCCTGGTGGTTCATGCCTGTAATGCTAGCATGAGGCCAAGGTGGGTGGAACACTTGAGGTCAGGATTTTGAAAACAGCCTGACCAACATGGTAAATCCCTGTCTCTACTAAAAGTACCCAAATTAGCAGCGGGGTGTGGTGGTGCAGGCCTGTAGTCCCAGCTACTTAGGAGGTTGAGGCAGGAGAATTGCTTGAACCTGGCAGGCAGAGGCTGCAGTGAACCAAGATAGCACCATTGCACTCCAGCCTAGGTGACAGAGCAAGACTCCCTCTCAAGAAAATAAACAAATAAATAAATAAATAATGGGAAAAGGCTGACAAACCATGACACCTAAGCTACAGATAGATAGATTAGTTTGGGAAACAGCATATGTGATATTTGGTGTCTGGATCCATTCTATGTCCATATTCTCCAGACCTCTGGAAATTCCTTAGTCCAATGCAACAACTACTCCTGTAAACAATACAGTCATAAAAATATTTTAGGAAGGAAGATGAACAATTTTTTTGTTTTTCTTGTCAAAATAATTTTCATGGCAGTAGAGAGGATGAATTGTGGATTGGTAGAAGAATATATTACATACAATACATAGTTGAAAATAGGATTTTTTTGATGATGAATGATTCAAGAAAACATTTTAAAACCAAGATTGACAAAGTTTGTGACTGAGGAATAACTCCAATAACATCATCTCTAATCAGCTCACTGATTTGGATATGAATGACATTAACTGAGACCAGAAATATGAAAGGTGAGTATATTTAGAAAATAAAGTTAGATTTGAACACTTAATTTAAAATGCATGTGGGCATAACTATTTGTGTTTATTTCTGGGTTCTCTATTCTGTTCCATTGGTCTTTGTGCCCATTTTTATACCAATACTATGCTGTTTTGGTGACTATGGCCTTAAAGTATAGTTTGAAATCAGGTAGTGTGATGCCTCCAAATCTGTTCCTTTTGCTAGTCATGCCTTGGATATGGGGGCATTTTTTTGGTTCCATTTGAATTTTGTTTTTTCTATTTCTGTGAAGAATGATGCTAGTATTTTGATGGGGATTGTGCTGAATTTGTAGATTGCTTTTGATGGCATGGTCATTTTCACAATATTGATTCTAACCATCCATGACCATGGGATGTGTTTCCAACAAAAACATAAAGTGGGGAAAGGATACACTTTTCAACAAATAGTGCTAATTGGCTAGCCACATGTAGGAGAATAAAACTGGATCCTCATCTCTCACTTTATACAGAAATCAAACTCAAGATGGATTGAGGACTTAAATCTGAGACCTGAAACTATAAAAATTTTAGCGGATAACATTGGAAAATCCCTTCTAGATATTGCTATAGGAAAGGATATCACGACCAAGAACCCAAAAGCAAATGCAAGATCAAAGATAAATAGGTGAGACTTACTAAAGTAAAAAGCTTTTGCATGGCAAAAGGAACAATCAACAGAGTAAACAGACAATCCACAGAGTGGGAGAAAATCTTCACAATCTGTACAACTGACAAAGGACTAATATCCAAAATCCACAATGAATTCAAACAAATCAGTAAGAAAAAAACAAAAAATCCCATCCAAAAGTGGGCTAAGGACATAGACAGTTCTCAAAAAAAGATATACAAATGGCCAACAAACATATGCAAAAATGCTCAACATCACTAATGATCAGGGAAATGCAAATCAAAACCACAATGCAATATCACCTTACTCCTGCAAGAATGACCTGAATCAAAAAATAAACAAACAGTAGATGTTGGTGTGGATGCAGTGAACAGAGAACACTTCTACACTGCTGGTGGGAATGTAAACTAGTATAACCACTATGGAAAACAGTGTGGAGATTCCTTAAAGAACTAATAGTAGAACTACCCTTGATCCAGGAATGCCACTAATGGGTATCTACCCAGAGGAAATCAAGTCCTGTACAAAAAAGATACTTGCATACACATTTTTATAGCAGCACAGTTTGCAACTGCAAAATTTTGGAACCAACTCCAAGTTTTCAATCAACGAGCAGATAAAGAAACTGTGTATATATATGTATATACCACTGTTGGGGTTGCCTCAGTTTAGGTGCCACTGTTGGGGTCACCACCTGTGGAAGTCTGTCCTGCAGACCCTGACTCAGTGACGGATAAATAAAGTACGCTGACACACAGATATTATGCTTTGCCAGTTCAACTGAGTGTGACCAGGCGGCTTACAGACTCCCTGGGGAGTGCTATAAACAGTTGCAACCGCCAGTCTGCACCAGTCAGTAAGACTTGCATTTGTTCAGTAAAATTTAATTGACAAAGGCTTGAGTCAACACCACTAGAGGTTGAATATTAAAGGACAGGTTCCAATGCCCAAAGCAAACACCATTAGAGGGTAATCTCCCTGGTCGACCTTCCCCAGAGAGTGCCATCCAGCTCAAAGGTTAGTTTTAAGACCACATAAGTAAACAAGTTAGTTAGGTAAACTCCCCCATATACCCTAACTATTTGCTTTACTTATTAACTAAATATAAAGGGGATTTAGGATACCTTCAGCCAAGAAATATAGAAAAAACCCTTGGGCCTTCCAAAAGGGTTTGAGACTATATTCTACAACTTTCTCTAATATTTTTCTCTTAATGTTTTTGCCACCATCCTGAGTGAATTTACACACACACACACACACACACACACACACACACACACACACAGGAATACTACTCAGCCATAAAAGGAATGAATTAATGGCCTTGGCAGGGACATGGTTGAGACTAGAGACTATTGTTCTAAGTGAAGTAACCGAGGAATGGAAAACCAAGCATCGTATGTTCTCACTGATATGTGGGAGACAAGCTATGAGTACACAAAGGCATAGGAATGATACAATGAACTTTGGAAACTTTGGGGGACGGCTAGGAGGGAGATGAGGGACAAAAGAATATAAATAGGGTACAGTATATAATGCTTGGGGAGAGGTGCACCAAAATCTCACAAAGCATACCACTAAGGAACTCACTCATGTAATCAAATACTACGAGTACCCCAATAACCTATGAAAAAATAAAATGCATGTGGGATATTCAGAGGATATCCATTTGGCCTATATATATGTATGGAACTCTGGAAAGAAGTGACGTTCAAAACATAAATCTATTGGTCTTACATCACTGAAGACCAAGACTACATCATATTCTTAAGAGTGTTTCATAAAACCAAAAAAGAAAGAATGAAGGGCAAATTTCTGAAGAGCACAATATCTGAATAAAGGGAGCCTAAGAAGGGCTGTGTTAAGATTAGGAGTCAAAAGAGGAGAGAGTGACCAGTAAATTTAGAGACAGAACTCTGCTGCTCTTTCCTCACCCTCATACCAAAGGACTACTCCCAAACTCTGTGGAGAAGAGATGCATAATCTAAGAGAAAACATAGATATGCTCATGAATATACTCCAACTGTTAGGCGTTTCTACTCATGTGTATTAATATACACTGAGGGCATAGGCTTTGACTTCACAGAAACATTAGTCAAAATGTTTGATTCCTTTTCTTCATTGTTAAAATTAGGCTGGCCACAGTGTTTCATGACTATAATTGCAGCACTTTGAGAGGCTGAGGCTGGTGGATCACTTGAGGCCAGGAGTTCCAGACCAGTCTGGCCAACATGGCAAAACCAAAAATACAAGAAAACTAGACAGGCATGGTGGCACATGCCTGTAATCCCAACTACTTGGTAGGCTGAGGCAGAAGAATGGGTTGAACGTGGAAGATGAAGGTTGCAGTGAGCCAAGATCACGCCAATGCACTCCAGCCTGGGTGACAAAGTGAGACTCTGTCTCAAAAAAAAAAAAAAAAAAAAAAAAAAAAAAAAAAAAAAAAAAAAAAAAAGAAAAGAAAAGAAAAGAAAAGAAAAGAAAAGAAAAGAAAAAGATATTATAATGTTATCTACTTCATATGAAATCCATTAAGTCAACATATTTAAAGTGCCTAGCTAAAAGTTGTCACAGATTACAGATCCACAAAATTGTTAGTTACTAATGTTAAATATTTAGTAAAAAACATTTTGACTCTCCTAAAATTGTGCATTTGTGTGCCTTTGAAAGAGCTACCCAAGCCAATACTGAAGAAGAGAATTTACTGATTCACTGATGGTCACATTCTCTTCTTGCATATTTAGGGTCTGCCATGCTGGGTCACTACTTCTTAGATACACAGATAATACTGTAAAATAGAATAAAGAACCTCTAAATCAGAGTTTGTGTTGTGACTGACATTGATGCTGTGCCAAACTATTTTGAATCTTAACTAAAATGAGAATTATTAGAAAATGTGTTATGGTTGGCTTACTGCTCTTAATTCAGGGTTAACCAGACATTTCTGAATATTTTTAATGAACATTTTCAGTCATGTTAAATTTGATATCCCAAACAAAATTGATCCTTTAAAATTTTCTTACATTGCCTTAAGGTTTTCCCCGTCAATAATACTGAAAATGATGAATTGATTTGGAAATACATTTTTTAGGTGACTGAATTGAACATGTAGTCAGTAGAAGATTCGAAGACTGAAAATGCTGATTTCTTAGTTTGTCAATAACTTTTTTTTTTAATATCATGAGTATTTCTTAGCTTTGTTCCTTCCATTGCCTACTGTCTTCTAAAAAAAAAAATAAAGAAACAAAGATTTTGTCTCACTTCTGAAATCAAGAGGCAATCTTGCAGAAATAGTTGAGATACTCGAACAATATAATTTTTAGTAAAAGGAACTTAAAAGGATGGGGAAACTACTTTTAATTTAGACTTAATGAGAATGGCTGAATGTATTTCATACTATGTACATGATGACCTTTCACAAATTCCCAGAGATGACAGACCACCCCACATCAACTACACAAACACACACCTATAAATACATACACCCCTCTCAGAAGTTACAGTTGCCAGATAAAACACAAGATAACCAGTTAAATTTCAGTTTCAGAAAAACAATGATTAAATGTTTCAGAATAGGTGTATTCCACATATTCTTTTTGCCATTTTTTTAAAAATGTAACTGATTTGAACTGAGTCTCCTGTATTTTAATTTGCTAAATCTGGCAAACTTATCAATAGGTGAACATGTCACCTCCATGACAGATATATTTTGAAAGGTAAACATGTGCTGTCAATCTGCTTTCCATTGTTATCCATATCTTTATATCCGATTATCACGTAACAAGTAGAGTATACAATATTGCTAAATATTCTTTAGAGTCCATCCAATAATTCTATAAATGATTTGTATATCTGTTGGCATGTGCCTTGGTTAAAATTTAATACTTAATTATATTTTTGTTTATTTCATTGTTACCTAAATTTTAACCGTTATGTATCTGCCTTCTTAGAGGAGCAATTAAAAATCTGAGGTATAGGCCATCTGACCAAAATTCTGGGTCTAGATTATGCCTTTTCTTAATAATAATAAAGACATGCATTACAAAATTGAAATTAAGATTACTAAGGAGCAGAAATATGGTTATATGCAAAAAGTAATATCTTTTCACAAATCCTTTTTCTCTCTCTCTTCTATAAGATATGACACAGTATTTTATATATTAATAATATTAAGTATTTAATGTCAATCTTATAACATCAAATATTTGTTATCATTGAACAGCTCTTAGCAAAACTTGAAGAAGTACATCATTTCTTAAGGAAAAAAAAATAGAGAAGACAAAAAGCGAAAACTTTTCCCTGTGAAGTGATCTTACAAGTGTGACAGATGATTTATCTGAAATAAGACAAGAACTGTATTTATTATAATTTCAAAAAGAAAAGTTACATTTTAAATTGATTATAACAGTCAAAACTTAATGGATAAAGGTAGCTTGTAATAGTATTATACTAGCTTCATACTCAATGAAATTTAACTTTCTACTCAAACAATATTGTCACTGTAATAAATTTTTCTACAGTAGTTTTATAAATATGTAATTTCAGAAAACCTGAATGTCATTCCTTTGCTTAAACCATTTTAAAGTACATACATAGTCACATTTATAATACTCATCTACTACTAAAATTACTCTTAGAAATGTTGAAAATTTCTCTGGATCTTAAAATACTTGACTTCATAAGAAAAGTAGAGAAACATAGAGTATCAACAATTTTAAGAACAACCAGAATATGTATTATTTTGTGTGTCCACTAAGTTTTTAATTGATAAATAATATTTTACATATTTATGACATACATGTGATATCTGGTCTTGGTTATAGAGTGGACAATGATCCTGTCAAGGTATTTAGGGTGTCCATCACCTCGAGTATTTACCACTACTATGTTAAGTCCAGGATGTATTTTGAGTGACTGATAATGTCTGATGATTTTCTATATGTTGTAATATCTTCTGTGCATTATTTGCTCTACGTTTTCTCTCTCAGTTGTTTTGTTTTGCTTTTGTTGTTTGTTTGTTTTTTTGAGAGAGAGTTTCACTCCTGTTGCCCAGGCTGTAGGGCAATGGCGCCATCTCGACTCGCTGCAAACTCTACCTCCAGGTTCAAGCAATTCTCCTGCCTCAGCCTCCCGGTTAGTGGAGGGTGGCACCTGCCACCATGTCCAGCTTATTTTGTATTTTTAGTAGAGATGGGGTTTCACCATGTTGCCCAGGCTGGTCTTGAACTTCTGATGGTGGGTGATTCACCTACCTTGGTCTCCAAAAGTCCTAGGATACAGGCATTAACCACCATGCCCAACCTCTCTTGATTTTCTTATCTTATCCAGTGGGGAACCCAGGTTCACTCTATGGTTTTTTGTTTGTTTTTTTGAGTTTTTTTTGAGACAGAGTTTCACTCCTGTTGCCCAGGCTGAAGTGTAATGGCACCATCTCAACTCGCTGCAACCTCTGCCTCCCAGGTTCAAGCAATTCTCCTGCCTCAGCCTCCTGAGTAGCTGGGATTATAGGCATGTGCCACCATGCCCAGCTAATTTTGTACTTTTTTTTTAGTATAGACAGGGTTTCTCTATGTTGTTCAGGCTGGTCTCAAACTCCCGACTGCAGATGATCCTCCCAACTAGGCCTCCCAAAGTGCTGGGATTACAGGCGTGAGCCACCACACCACTCTATTCTTAAATCCAACAGATAACTTAAACTTTGGAGAAAATATATGAGGTGTGTTGATCCTAAAGTTTTTAGTTAAAAATGAGACTCCCTGAAACAAAGTCAATCTTCCATGCTATTGGTACAGATGGATCTCTTGTTTTGCTGTCTAGCCCTTGCCATCTGTGCATTCTGCTTAGTCATTAAGCACAAGAGTTCTGGAACTCTTGATTTCTATCTTGGCCTGCTCCTTGCTACTTACTTGACCTTATGACACTTAACACTGTGCCTCAATTTCCTCATGTAAATGTGGGAAACAAAACTAATACTTAGCCTTCCTCACATAATTATGAGGTTTAGCTTACATAATCCAACGTTACTCAAGGTGGGGGTTTCCTGGAAGGGAAAAATTACTTACATTGATTTTAACATATCAGCTAATTAAAATGTGGGAAACAAAACCAATGCTGAGCTTTCCTCAAATAAATATGAGGTTTAGCTCATATAATTCACCGTTACAGAAAGTTGAGGCTTCCTTGAAGTGAAAAAAATTACTTACATTGTTATACAGAATTAGGTTAAAATCTGTACGTGAAGGACTCTTGCACTTATGTAATCAAAACATTTATAAAGTGACTGCAAAGAAAATATCTCTATCAATAATATGCAGTTCAGTTGGCTGATACAAACCTGAATACATCATGATGACAGTTTTCATTCTGTTCTGTTCTAGTCAATCTACTGTATAGTGTATACGTATTCAACTTTCCAGTAGGACTACCATGTTGCTATGTTTTAAGTCCAATTCTGTCTTTTTATCATTATCCTAACATAAATATAGTAGTAAGTCTTCATGATCATAAACAAAAGAAAGCACAGATGATGAAATGATGAGTAAGACATCACTTTATGCCAGGAACACAGTAAAATCACACTATGATACAACCCCTGACCCCATGACAAAGCAATTATAGATAAAAGAGAAAACATAAAAGATAGAGCTGGCCTTAAAACCTGGACAGACATTTTCTTGAGCCATAAACGTAAGAAGCTGAGTAGGACTACATCCTCTGGCCTTCTGGGATTAAAAGGCCTAAGCAGGCAGTGACAAGAAGTCAGCTTCTCTGGAGCTGTTGGGATTAAAAGTACTCCCATAGATGGATGTGTAGAGCCAGGTCTACTGTTTATTATAGCAAAGATCAGATGCTCAGGGCTCTTGTTGCTTATCTCTAGGGAGGTAGATTATTTACAGGGGATTACATGTGTGAGCCACCACATCCGGCCTTATTTTTCTTAATATTATCTTTCTTCAGCCATTTTGGAACTTGGGTTGTCCAAGTTCTTGTAGAACTTGTGGAATTATGAAAACAGAAGGCGACACCTTCAAAGGTAAGATGAACTGAGTTCCTGGCCTGCTTGGTGGCCATGTCTGTTACTTCCCTGGAAGTCAGAGTAGCAAACTTTTATTCTAAAACCTGTTTCTTGAAATAAGCACCAGAGGGCAAGTTGGAGACAAACCACCAAACTGATTAATTTAAAAACGGAAACATAAAAACCACAAAGAACCTCCTGAGGGACTTCTCTTCCCGGGTCCATGAGGGGCATGGTTTCAAAGGCAGGAGTTTCCCGGCTCCACGCCTCCATCAGGGAACCAGAGGGGTTTCAAATGTAAAGTTCTTTGTCTGGGTTTCCCAAGCACTGGCTAGGTAGAGAAAACCAGGTGAGGATCCGTTGTCAAAAAAAACCTGCTGAAAGCTCTGGGAGGAGGGGTCTTTGTAACACAGAGTTGTGAACCAAGCACCCAATCCGGTATCAGAGTCAAAGATCAATCACTCCAGGGGAAGTCTGAAAGAGCTCCTCTCATTGGACAAGAACATGAATGGAGAGGGAATAACTCAAGGGTTAAAACTCCAGCAGCTCCTCAACAGGAGCAGGAGAGCAGATTGAGCCCAGGAGGTCAAGGCTGCAGTGAGCCCTGATTGCTGCCACTGCACTCCAGCCTGAGCAAGGAAGTGAAATCCAGAAGGAAGGAAGGAAGGGAGGAAGGGAGGGAGGAAGGAAGGAAGGAAGGGAGGAAGGGAGGGAGGGAGGGAGGAAGGAAGGGAGGGAAAAAAAAAAAAACACCTCTCAAAATTACCAACCAGAACCTCAATTTACCCAAGATAAAATGTTCATATAGATAAGATTGTAACACTCATTAGTAATTGACAGCTTACAATGCTCAACTAAAAACATGACAATCACATCTATTTTTTTAAAAAATGAAACAGAGATCAAATGCAAGCAAGAAGACAGGAAAGGAGCCTGTAAGGACTCTTAATACAGAAACATGTAGTCACTAAAATTACAAAAACAAAAAACTTATCTCGGTAGACAGACCAAATTCAAGACACAATTGCCACCATTAGGAAGAGACTGATTGAGTTTCAAAATGATATTGAGGAATCTACTCAGAACACAGTACAGAAACACAAATATATACATATAAAAATTAAAGATAAAGTATAAAATAGGGAGCTCCAGCATATATTTGATAAGTGTCTCAGAAAAATGAGCTGCAAGTCATATTTGAAAAAATACATGGTAATAAACTTTTCAGAATCAAGGTAAGACATGGAGATTTTGATTCAGAAGGCCCTCTAAGTACTGAACAGGATAGATAAATACATTCCCACCTAAACACTTAATAGAGAAACTGTACACATCAATGCTAAACTTAAATTTTTAAAATCGAGACAAATCATATTAACTGACAAAAAATAAGAATTAAACCAAAGAAAAATGTCCTTATCAATTGAAATAAGTGCAAGAAGTACTTTCAAAACCTAGAGAGAAAATAACTGTCAGCTTAAAATATTACCTCTAGCTAAAATCATTCATACAAAGATTAAGAGTTCATCAAATAAATTATCAGTAAAGAAATTATTAAAGCATAGATTTTAATTGAAAGAAAAATGCAACCTGAGGGAAAGCATTAGGTAGAAAGATAATGGTGAATACAGATATTTTTAGAATACCTAACAACTAATAATATTCAGTAGCTAACAACTTGTATATTTGATTTTATGTGTTGTGTATACATGTCTGTGTATGTGATGCTTAAGAAAAAATACAAACAATAAATTGTTAAGAAATGATTAATGAATAATTTACATATGCTGAAGTTATTATGTTCAAGAAAAGATAGTAATATTACCCAGTCATCAAATTATTAAATCAAAATATATTGTTAAGCATGGATTTTAAACTTCAAAGTTAACACTAAAATACAGAATCAGTCTTTTCTAAATCTGCAAAGAGAAAAATTAATATATAAATGAGGAAATATGGAAATGTTTACTTCAACAAAAGGCAGAAATGAAAAAAAATCACGGTCAAGAAAAGAATGGCATAAACAGAAAACGTGAAATAAGGTTGTAGATATACACTTAGATATACCTATAGAGAAAATCAATGTAAACAAACTAACAAAAGGCATAATCAGACTGGATATGTTTACAAACGTGGGATGATATGTTTCTTCTAAAACATATGCCTCAAACGAAATAGCACAAATTGGAAATAAAGGCTTTGGAACCCTTATATCAGGGTGTTCGTACAAGAGAATAGCATATAGTGGTTAAACAGAATGGACTAGTGCCCCATGTGGCCATTTAATTGGGGGGTGCTCATTCAGATAATCCCAACCGCATGGAGAACTGGGTTTGGAGTCCTAGCATTGTCTATTTTCACTGGTGTGGCCTCACAGAAACTATTAACCTCTCTATGCTTCAGTTTTGCAAATTAGGGATAAAAATCACACCATGTGGATTACATGATTTCATTTTTATCAAAGTGTTAGAAATGTTTTTGACACATAGCTTTGTGTAAGGATTTATTAAATAAATACACTTAATTTAAAAATGTATTCAAATAAAATACAAAATTAGAAACAGATCTGGAGAGTCACATAGTAACAGGAAACTCAAACATTCCAAAGATTAGCAGATATCAGGTCCTAATATTAGAAAACGCTGACATATTCATGGTAAAGCTTTAGTAAGGTGCCTGCATTCAGTAAGTGCTTGGCAAATGTCGCCTCCAAATACAACAGCAGTCATAAAACTGTCACTCCAACTTCTGTTTTTTCCTTTAACCTAGCTACTCCATATAACATTAAATATGCCTGAGAAACCCTCTAGTCTTTCAAATTCATGAACTCCTCAATTCCTTCTATTCCTCCCCTCAAAAGTAGCCATCCTAATGAAAACAACATTCTATGCTGCAAGATTCCCTTTCATTTTATGGCAGGGATAATCATTAGTTGATGTTTGCTGATGTCGAAGTAGAATCTATTTCTTTATTACTTCTATCCATTAATATTAGCTATGTCCTCTGACGCTGCATAGAAAACATCCCATTTTTATTCCATTTTACAGTTTACAGTCATCAGAGGGAAAAAAAAAGCATGTTGTGTTCTTTCTAGTGCTTCTCTTATTGAAGATGCCTATTCTGTCATTAAATATTTTCCCTCCCCCGATTGGTAGCTTCTCCTCCAGGTACATTTTTCAGCCAGGTACCTAACGCTACATGCAATGTTTCAGAATGGAGCACTTCTTTACAGTTGTCTACACAGGCACAGTGGACCGAACAATCTATTTTCTTATTTAGATACTTTTATTCAATAGCCATTTTTGTTCCAGGTACTCTGTTAGGAATAGAAGTTGTAACTTTGATCACTGAATAGACATGGCCCTGCCTCCATAGAGTTCAGTCTAATGAGAGAAGTCAAACAAGGCAGCCAACAACTACAAAGTACTGTGATCAGGGTTAGAATTAGCAAGTACAGTGTGATGGGAAAATGTAAGAGAGACAACTGACTTGATCATGGGGTCTTGAAGGTAAAATCTGAAGGATTAACTCACGGGGGTGGGGAGAATCATTTTCCACCTTAAGAGAATACACTGCCTTTGAGAAACTGATTGAGGTTGTTAGTATGATTGGATCGAATGCTGCAAGTTAAAGGGCGGGGGGGGGGGGGGTAAACCGTGTAAGTAATAAAGCCCCAATTTTGTATTGTCTATTAAGCTATTTTTCTGAATACCGTATCTCTATTAATATGAAGCACTACCAAATAACTTTTTGGTGACCACATAACACATCTGGCACTGTTGATTTCAGGTTTATGTCTCATAGAAGGAACTCGATGTTGTTTTTATTTGCACTTCCATATATGTTAGTTGGGAGTGTAGATGGAAACTTATCAATTCCAACTTCTTAGATTGGTTCCTATCATTTTTTTGCCATTCAGGGTATCTTCCGATTTGTTATTATTTATTATATATATATTCATTTTATATATATATATATATATATATATATTATATATATATATATATATATAATACTCACTAGCCTCTCCTTTAAATTTCCATCTCTAGTCACAAAAATATAGCAGACTTTGTTAGTTTTCTTTGAGAAACTGAACTGGAGAAACAGTATATCTGCCCAGTAATTGATCTTGGTTGAGAAATATTTTAAAAGACCTTTGTATTGTCCTAAACATAACACAGCCTCCAGCTTCTCAACATTAGCCTTTGTGATTCAATGTTTTGGAAAGCTAAAGCTACCTTTCCAAAGACAAACAACTTCATTTTATGCCTCCACTCCAGTTGTGCTCATTTTTAAAGGCAAATTCACTCTTTCAGTTTAGTTCTACTTTATACATCCAAGAGATAAAAATCATTCAGCCTTTTATGGGAAGATGCACTAATCAATACCCTTTAACATAGTATGTTGAGTTAAATACCATCCACATTCAGATACATATTTTAAATTTCTTTAGTTTTTTTCATGGAAGATGGCTCATTGTTCTGTTCCCTGTGATGAAGGGACATCTGGATGAAGACTGAGAGACAGAAAACATGAATTTGTGTTGGAATTTCAAAGGAAAAGTCTTGTATGATTTTAGGCTTATTTCTATATGTGCTTTATAGAAGACCAAATTTTTTCTTTATTCCCTGAAATTTACTGCCTTTTCACACTTAGTAGGATATTGTCTCACCATTTAGTTTTTGAAAATATTATAATCCTATGAAACTTTGTAATTTATAATCTCTAGAAAAGAATATTCTCATATATACATCCTCTATAACAACCTCTTATTTACTGATAAAAGACAGTATATTCATATCCTTACTTCAAGTCAACCATATATAGGAAAACTACATATACGTGTGTGTGTGTGTGTGTGTGTGTGTGTGTGTGTGTGTGTGTGTTTGGAAACT
>NW_016107401.1:2381101-2450130 GCF_001604975.1 Cebus imitator | reverse complement strand
TGTATATAATAGATCACTGTTTATATGTTGATGAAAAATTTCGAAGTAGGATGGGAAACATTGGTTCTATTGGCTCTGGGGATATTGTAAAATCATTTATAATTACATTAATACTCAGTTTGCTGCTTACTTACTATTGTGCATGGACTGAACCCTTGATGTTTTTATTCTGAATTTTCATTATAGTATGGATCACATACCACTTACTACCTCAGAGTTGCTCTAAACTTAGAGTTAACGTACGTATACAAAGAGCATAATACATTGTCTGGTTCAAAGTAGGCAATTACTAATTATCTCAGGCATCCTAGAATTAACTTGTCATTTGCATCTTCAAAGAAGAATATCCTCTGATTCCTGTATTGACTTCACCACATTTACCATATGGCATGTGTGGCCAATGACCTATCAATGAGGTGAGTGAATAGTTGACATTTTATCTTTAAGAACCACTTATTCATATTTGTGGAAAGGAATTAATTCTATTTAACAAATTTTCCAATGTCACTTGTTTACTCAGTTTCTATCTTTACACCAGGTATCCCCAGAGAAAATCAAGAAATTAGGGATGTAATCTATAGCCCTAATATTCACAGGCTTAGACAAAGATATATAGATAGATAGATAGATAGATAGATATGTCATGAGAAAGGAAATGAACAATCCCTCTCCAGGTCAATAGTAGGAAGGAAGAAAGGAAGTTAGGTGACTAGGCAGGTGAGCGAGAGAGAAGAAAGGAAAAAAGGAAGGTACTGATTATTATAAACAGGTAGTTTTTAGGTATAAGCCATGGTATACATCTGTGCAGAGATAACTTAATAAACTTGCTTAACATATCATTTTAAAACATCTTGAATCAAAAATAGAACTTTTTACCCCTCTGGTCATATATCCAAAAAAATATAATTCCTGATCAAAGAATTTTAGGCAATAACAAAGAAGTAAGGAGATAATTTTTGCACCAGCTGACAGTAACCTCTTGTCAGTATCACTGGGAGCATCAGATTATGTCCATCTACCACTGTCCATTTCTCATCGTTATCTGGAGGCTTATTGTATCCTATCAAAGCTGACTTTTGTCTCCTTTCTCTCAAACTATCCCTTTATCCTTCTATTTTATCCATAAGCAAAAAATTAGGACACTCTAATCATTCACTTTCCTTTTATTATAATCCCTCCTCTCCAATTCCCTTAGCTTCAGAAGCACTGATTTATATCTTCAGTCAGGTAACATTTTTACCTAGTAAGCTGTCATTCTACGCCACAACGCATACTTCTCTGTTTCCTGAAACACAACACTATGTCTCTTTTATTTTTTTATATGGGTAGCTGACATACATAACATCGAGGCATATATTCTTTTTAATAAAATCTGGAGAATTTTCAAAATATCTCATAAACATAAATGGTATTATGAATGTTCCAAAGAGGTCGATTTACCCAAGGTCAACAGATAAACTTAATAATTAAATTACAACCCCAGTCTAGTGTATACCACACCATGGACATGATGATAGAAGAAATAATGGCTATCAGTATGTTATCTGCCTACTATGTGCTTACAAATGTAGGAGAAATTGTATATGCATTATTACTATCATGGATAACAACTATTAAGCTTGTGGGTATTTATAAAGTAATTTTATAAAAAAAGAAACAGATTCAGTTTTAGAGAATTTCCCTGAGGTCATTCAGATAGTAAGAGGAAAAGCCATCATTTGAACAATGATTTGTGTGACAAGAAACCTACTTTATAGAAACTTTTAGGCAAAGATATATTACAAATACTCAAGGCTGGCCAGGTGCAGTTGCTCATGCCTGTAATCTCAGCATTTTGGGAGGCCAAGGCAGGAGGATCACTTGAGGTCAGGGGTTCGAGACCAGCCTGGCCAACATGGTAAAACCCCATCTCTGCTAAAAATACAAAAGCTAACCCAGCAGGGTGGTGCATGCCTGCAATCCCAGCTACATGGGAAGCTGAGGCACGAGAATCATTTGAACCTGGGAAGCAGAGGTTGCAGTGAGCCAAGATGGCACCACTGCACTCTACTCTGGGTGACAGAGGAAGAGTACATCTCAAAAAAATATATACATATTTATTAAATATATAAATATACATATAATACATATAAAATGTACAATATATAAATATATATACACACGTATATATTTTATATATTCACACATGTATACATTTTATATATATATATAAACACACAAGGCTATAATTGTTGACCAAATGAGCCAATAAACAAGAAAATATCAACATACCAAGAATGATAATTATATTAATTTTTCTTAAAGAAAGTAATCATAGCAGAAATTTCATGACAATCTTTTCAATTAAAATTTTAAAAGTCGATTGTTATCTTTCAGGTTTTCAATGAAAGATTTTTTGGCATGATTATATATAAAAGTTTCTTTAGAAACATTACAATTAATTCTATTAAATTCATAATGGGATGTTATTCTTACAGTGCAGTTCTATGTGATATACATATACCTCAGATGTAGCAAGAAGCACTTCAGAGTTTCTTTAAAAGACAAGAATTCATCTGTAAATAAGGATTTTGATTGAAGCTATTTCATACATATATATATACATATATATTTAAAGATTGAATGTTAATTTTTATGTTAGGTACTTATTATGTATTAGCAAGAGAACACAGTTACATACAGTGATTTTTGTAGGCAAGCCTTCCTGGACTAAGCAGATTTCAGTTTAGTTAAATCTTTCCCTCCCCTTGACTGTGAATCCCACCAGCTCTTGCTGGAAAACAGTGTTAGACTGTATAGGTATAGGTACTTGATGTAATTTCTTTCCTTGTAAAAAGCAGTTACTGCACATCTGAAATTGCTACTTTTCCTCTCTAATATTACTGTCATTTTATGGTGTGCTGTATAATTAAGTTTACTGCAACACAAGCATTTGATAGAGTTTCCATTTCCTACCGATGGCTTATTTTTACTTTATATGATAAATTAACGGGCTGGAAAATATAATTTTAATTCCCAGCTCTTTTTAGTGAGTCTTTTTTTTCCACTCTGGAATTTTATTATTGTTTAATAGTTGATGTTAAGGTGTATAGAACTTTCATGTTAGGTTAACCTAGATATTGCAATGTAGTTATACTCTCTTCCTAGTTTTTAAAGTTTAAAAAGTGAAGAAATGTAAACAAGTAATTTAGAAAAATTCCACCACAATGAGAAAAGCGTAAGAAAAATTATATTGAATGCCAAGTAAAAATCATAACCATCATAGATTTCACACATTGAGAACCTCATAATATCGTGCAAAGGATGTAGAAGAAAAAAAAAGATGCTATTTAGATTAAAAGGTTAGAATAAAGGAGAATCAACTTGACATAACATTATAGTATTTTAGGACCAAATCATGCCTGGTTTTACTTTTTGGCTTTACCCACATACTTTAATTTTATTGTTAGCTTTTTGTTTTGCTTTCGTGTTCTTACCTGATTTGGAATTTGATTTTAGATAAAGTCTGTGTGGTCATCGTAAGCTCATTCTCCTTTACGTATCTTTTGTGATATGTTTTTCTCTCTTCTTTATTAATTAAAAAGAACCCATTAAAACTTGAAGGGCTGGTGGTAAAATTGTATGGCATGCTCTTTAGTTAGATTTTGTGGGATTTGGGGTGTGGTGGGATTTGGGGTGTGGTAATGCATTTAGATATTCTGTGCTTTTATTGCTTTATTGCAGTCTCCTGTAATAGCCCGAGGAGCCTGCCCACCAAATTCCAATGGACAATCACCTCCTGATATACATGACTAAACTATAAGTTAGTGAAACTTATCCAAGGTTGAAGTCACAGTCAAGATCATGGTAGAATCTTGAAACTACCTTTCTTGACTGTTTGCAACAATGTGACTCCACTGCTGTTGCTTGTAGTAATTATTTACGTGTAACACCAGACATATTTAAATATCTAGGAAATTAATTGATTAATAATTTATCTCATTTGAGAGAAAGAGAAACAATAGTAAACCTAATACACATTTTATGTCTTCCCTTCCAAACTGCTTTTTTCTATGTGTCTAAATGCTTCACTTTCCTACTTGAAATCTGAAGGGAGAATATGAGTGAGTATTCATTCAGAGTCTGAGAGAATGGCCCCAAGTTTCTAATGCAAACTTTCTTTAAAGTCTTTTATTTTTTCTTTTTAAAAAATTTGTATTTGACTCCAAATTTGCAAAATTTGTATTTGACTCCAAAAAGTAATGTTGATTATATTTGAAAAACAGTATTTTCTTTCTGATGCAAAATAATGCATTGAAATAATAAGTGTACCATAACTTTGCCATCAAGAGCAGTAATGAGAAATGTTGAAGAACTGTACAAGTCCATGAGCCTAAATAACTGGTTTTAGAATCTTACTGAGGGAAGGTGTTCTCTTTCTAGGTCCACAAGGGGGCGTAGTTTTAAGGGCAAGAACTTCCCAGTGCCATGCCCCACTCCCATCTCTCTCCATCCAGGAGATTTAACTGTCTTTGTTTAAATTTTCCCATGCAGGAAGAACCAAAGGTCAATCACTCCAGTGGAAGTTCTAAGGAATTCCTTTCATTGGCCAGGGGTCTTGGAGAAGGTAGGGGTTCCTCCCAGGTTAAAAGCCCCCTTCTTCCACACTCCTTTGGACTCCATGTTTGTATCCCTTTCCACGAACTGTCTCCTGGAAGCCATCTTTCTCTCCCCTGGATTTCCCTCTGAAGTCCCCTTCCACTCTCTGGTGGAAGCCTGTCTTCCCCTCCTAAACTCCATCTGTCTCAGTTCCCTTCCTTTCAGTGTGGAAGCTGCTTTCCTCTCCTGGATTCCATCTTTCTGGATTCTCTCACTCAATGTAAGAGGAGCTTTCCTTCCCTGGTTTTCCCCTTCTGGGAATCCTTCTCACTCAGCGTGAGAGCGGCTTTTCTTTCTCTCACTCAGTGTTAGAGTTAGCTGTTTCTTTCTTTCTCCTTCTCCTTTTTCTCTCTCTGCCTAAATAAATCACTTTTCTGCAACACTTTTGGGGTCCAGTATTTACTTTATGAGTACACCTGCCGGGGTCCTCTCTATCATTCTTGAGAGAGCAGGGGACCAAGAACCTTGAGAAATGTTTAGGGGAGCTGAGGGCTCCCCTGAACCTCAACATTACCATCATAAAGCCATAAATGAGGCTTTTCAAAAAAGAAACTGAAAAAAGTATGTGAATTTACATTAATAAATTTAACAATCTAGATAAAAATGAAATTAAGTCAATAGATGTATAAGAATGTAAGTTACCAAAATTAGAGAAAATTTGGGTACATTTCAAACATGGTATGAAAAGCAGATATTATTAAAGGTTATAATTTTAAAAATCCATGTTATTAAGCTGGAACATTAAATCACAGAAAAACTCTATGTTAATTTTAGAGGAATAAGTTTCAACACAATAAATCTTGATATAGTCTGGCTCTGTGTCACCACCCAAGTCTCACCTTGAATTGTCATCTAAATTGTAATCCCCACGTGTTTGTGGAGGGACTTTGTGGGAGGAGATTAGGTCATGGGGGTGGTTCCCCCCCATGCTGTTCTTGTCATAATGAGTGAGTCTCATGAGATCTGATGGTTTTATAAGTGTCTGACATTATCCCTCCTGGTACTTCTTTCTGCTGCCACCATGTGAAGAAGAACATGCTTGCTTCTCCTGCTGCCATGATTGTCAGTTTCTTGAGGCCTCTCCAGCCATGCAAAACTGTGAGTCAATTAAACCTCTTTTCTTTATAAATTAATGTCTCAGATAGTTCTTTAGAGCAACATGAGAATGAACTAATACACATCTGGACAAGCAAGACTCATATGAAAACATAAACTAGATACAAGTGTCAGTAGGTTGCATAGCCCAAAATATTAAATTAACAAGATACAAATTAGAGTTTATCCCAGAAATCAAGAGATGAGGCAACACTTGAAGCTTTATTAATATAATTCACTCTGTTAAGAGTTAAAAAAGAAAAAAAACCTCAAAATTAAAATCAGCAATTTAGCTGGAAAAACTAAAACGAATTTAAAAAGATAATCAACAAAATATGAGACAAGTTGACCCCTGAGAAGTACTGTTAGGGCATAGAGATTTTTTAATTTATAATTTATCCCCTTCTGGTATTTGTTGGGTTTTTGTTGGGTTTTTTTCTTTATTGACTATATTTTACATCTTTAAAAAATAAATCTAATAAGCATGTCTTAGGTTTCTTGCCTTGTATATGTTCTCATGACCTCTTTAAGTAAAATGAGCTTTATAGTCTGTAGTGCTCCATGTTGATCCTACTGTTTTATGTTGTATGTCACCCAACAAGGTAAACCCCAAAGTGAATTTCAAAGGTTCTTAGGTGTTTTGAAAATGACCCTTTTTCTGCTGAAGCCCCTACATAGATACCAGGCTGGTGGAACCTATGGCTAATACACAAAGAGTGAGCATTTTTTATTGACTGCCAGAGGGCCAAAGGTTATTACTATTTATTTTCTTCTGCTGAATAACTCATTTTTACCTACTGAGTAGCCTAACTTTGTTAATATAATCTACAATCTGTTTTTCCTTCTCGAAATTCTCATTTTTGATAAAGCTGCCGTTGCACCCACCTTGTCCTGTCTCTGGCTTGACTTACATATTTTGAGGCAGTCTCCACCCATTTCCCATTTCATGTTCTAAATGGATAAGGCCCCATTATCCTGAATTGCTTCCCCATCCAAGTTTTTGCTCTAATCCTAATGAACTCAGTCATGTAACTCCTGAGTTCCCATGCTTAGCTTCCAGTTCCATTCAAATTAACCAATCTAGCTGAGCCACAGAAAAGCCCTCCTAGAAACAGGACCCCAAGAAAGAGTTTGACCCACAGGTCTCTCTCTCTCTTGCCTTACACCAGCTAGATAAACAGGAAATCCTGGGGAACCCCCCATTCCCATTGGCCTTGTGAGGCATGCTGTCCTCTTCTTTTTGAGTTCCGTGAATAATAAACTTCATTTTTTCAGCAATCCGGTGTGAGTGTCCCTTGCTGTACCACATTTGTCTACACCCAACCAAACTTATATACCTCACTTAACCAATTACATTACTTTCACGTTTTCTATTTCAAAGTAATATTTAAGGCTGGGTGCCACAGCTTTGTAATCCCAGTACTTTGGGAGGCTGAAGCAGGTGGATCACTTGAGGTCAGGATTTCAAGACCAGCCTGGCCAACATGGCAAGACCCTATTTCTACTAAACATACAAAAAAAATTAGCCAGGTGTGGTGGTCAATGCCTGTAGTCCTAGCAACTCAGGAGGTTGAGGCAGGAGAATTGCCTGAACCCAGGAGGTGGAGGATGCAGTGAGCCGAGATCATGCCATTGCATTCCAGCCTGGGCAACAGAGGGAGACTCCATCTCAAAAACAAAACAAAACCCAAGTAATATTAGGCTCTTTCTTAATACTTTACATTCATTAAACATATGATATCTGTTAATTTCTCTCATAATTTATGCATTATCTTATTTCTTCTATATTCTTCTTTTTTCTGTTTGTAACTCTGCTCAATGTTCAAGGCATAGCTCAACTGAAACCATGCTGCCTGAAGGCTTCTAAATCCTCCTTACCCCAGCAAAAATGACACTCAATTTACTGACCAGTCTTGGTAATTTGTTTAAACTGGTGAAGCCCTTAGAGTATTCAATTACTTTTCATTAAATATGTATCTGCCTCTTTCTCAAAGGGTGAACTTAATTTTACTTTTGACTCCTCTTGGCCCCTAGTCAGGGCCTCACTCATAGTAGGAACCAGCCTGCAATTCTGCAATGTGTTAATGCTTAAACATATAGTTCACGGGATACCTACCTACATTTCCTACTAACGCCAAATACTGATACAAGGAAATAAAATGATCACCGACTCAAGAGTTATTACCTACAATTAAAAGCAGGTCAAATGATCACATTTACTAGTATCACATAATTGGCAACACTATAATGAACTTTAACAGTATCGCATTTAGTATAATGCTAATATAAAGCCTCATTCTTCATTAAAACAAATCTCAGTTATCTAGCCTTTCACCCACACATTCCTCAGTTTTCTCCTACTCTTTTTATATTGTTCTCATAGCCAAATTGTCACTAATGCACTTAACTGAAACAGGGGGGACTTACTTTCCTAACAAGGAAGCCATTGCTTTCAAAAAGGTACACTTTTTAAAATAAAACAAGAAAGAAAAAGTAACTATTCCCTTCTCATTTTTATGAATACACTGTGGTCTCATTAGGTATGTACTATCATATTTCTTTAAATAATTCAGGGACTAACAAGAGAACATCTGTGTAACAAAACACTACCACATAAAATTCAAATTCTTATAAATGAGTTAAAACAACACATTAACTATCATCAATATCACGGGATTAGTCAATTATGAAAATAATCATCCTCATTTAACAAAGTCAAATGGAGATATTCCAAGGATGTTGTCCAAGGTCATTGTTAATCGCAAGTGAAATCTATAGTCTGCTTTCCAGAATCAATTTTGTTGCTAATTGATAAATTTACCTGGAAAATACAGTAATGACCTGGTTTTAGATTTAACTTTGTAACTATGTGGAAATAAATTCTTACATGTCTTTTAAACACTTCTCAAATATTTCATTATTTTTGATCTTCAGTATTTCCCCCAACATGTAAGTTCCCTGAGTTTAGGGAACATACTTGCCATGTTCATGGCTGAATCCTCAGCCCCAGCATTAACACCCGGAATTCAGTAGGTGCTTAATAAATATCTTCTAACAGTCAAATCAATCTTGAAGCATAAACCAGGAGTAAGCAGCTGCTTCTGTATCACTGATTATTTATTTTTTAAATTCCCTGAAAAACGTATTGAACACATGCGGAGCAAAGTGCTTGTTACTATGGGACACATACACTATGAATTGAAATGTATGTTTTGTCCCGGGGAGTTTACAACATGGTAGATGAAATAACGAATAAACTATAATAAGTGATACATACATTATGAAAAGTAAAAATAAGTACTGAGGGCATAAAAAAGAATAGTGAACAAAGAAATCAAGATTAGTTATGGAAGACCAGGTAAACGGGTGTGTCAGTGGTGATGAAAACAAAGAATTGTGCAGACAAGAATTCCATAGAAGCAAAATCAACATGACATACTTCAAGACTGAAAGTACGAGGTGTGGGGGAGAGGGGAGAAGGGAGAACACACAAAGATAATTATGGTTTTAACAGAAAAAAGGTTAAGTGGAAAAAGAAATGCATAAAAAGAAGTTGGTTTGAATACACATGAAAAATAATGGATTTAAGGTATTGTGTTAGGCCTATTTTCTAGAATTCTGTTTAAGCGCATTAGTAACAATTTGGCTACTATAACAATATAAAAAGATTAAATTAGATTTTAGGTTTCACTTTTTAATTTTATACAAAAGTAGAAAAAAATATATAAATTCAGGACCCATTATCATTTTGATGGACTATAAGACCCATAACAAACTTTTTTGGAAAAATTGCATAAATATTCTCATTTGAAATGTTTTTACTGAATTTGCTAAGAATGCAATAAAAAATTGGACAAAGGCCTATAATCAATTACTTTGGACCATACTGTTTCTAAGACCTAAAAAATAAAATGCCAATATGGATGCTGTTGTTTCTTTTTGATTTCAACTAAGAGACACGTTCCTGCCTGTGTAATACTACATTTGAAATCTTACTTTAAGACAATTTTACATTCTCTGCAAAGCTTCTATTGTTGAAATTATATTTAA
Organism: Cebus imitator; assembly: GCF_001604975.1. Lineage (NCBI taxonomy): Eukaryota > Metazoa > Chordata > Mammalia > Primates > Cebidae > Cebus > Cebus imitator. The sequence goes on along the minus strand of NW_016107401.1, from coordinate 2,440,347 downwards.
AATTGTTTCTGAATCCTTTATTACATATTTTTAGACAAATATAAAAAAGAAAGCAATATATTCATAAAGCAGTTTCAATTCGCAGTAAATATAATTGTGTGACTATCTGAACTAGTTTTTAATCCTGTGGGTTTTTCCTTACATGTAAAACTATTGGTAAGCCTATCTCCTACTGTTAATTATGCTTCTTCTTGATCATTAAAGGTGGTTGAGTGGACATGGGCATCATAATCAAGCCGGGAAGAAAAATGCTACTTTTCTTTTTTGCTAGTGACTTGCTCAGCGAACTATGAAGACCTGTTGAACTATTACCATGTCCCTTAAGGCTGGTGCTAGAGATAATGATATTATGCATGCATATTGTTGACATTTGCTTTCAAATTACTCTATGATTTTTAAGAAGAAAAAAATGTACTAGAAAACTAGGAAATCAAAGATAATTTGATTTTTTGAAATATGTAAGATATAATTTTTAGAATATATTTTTATGCCATAAAACATAGAAATCATGGAAGGCAAATGTCTTGATTTCACTGAAATAAATAACCAGAAAAGTAGAGTAGACTAAGAAGCTTCAGCTTGTTTTCTTTCTAGCACACCTTTAAAATGTAAACTCTGTTACATTTCTCTATTGTATAGTCATTAAAATATAAATTTTCCATACAAATTTAAAAAGTAAGAATTTAATTTAACATATACATTTATGATTTTAATTTGTCCTCCTAAAATTTAGACAACATCTTTCATACTGTCATCTCAGTGGATGACTTGAAAAGATGACTTCAGTAAATTCCCCTTGCAATGAGTTAGTCATCCATGCATTTCACTTTTGAGCACCTGTGTCCCTGTCAGTCACTGGCATATGGAGACAACGGACATTTGATGGTGGGGACCTGTGATCTGGATCTTTATAATTAGAAAAGAATTTACCAAGTTGAGAACACATTGCAAGTGGACAGCATCATTTCTCTGGAGACAGAGAAGTGGAGAAAAGAAAACCCAGTCTATTGAAAAGCAGCAATTGAGTTGTATTTCCTTGTAGTTTGTAAGATGTAAATTAGTAGAAGATAAATTAGCAAAGGTAAAATTGCTCATATCTTATCAGCGCTTCAAAAAATATATACCTGTATAGGTATGCTTACTTATGTGACAGTTCTCTTTCACACAAGAAATACTATTTATTTGTTTTCTGGGGTGCAAATGTTTTAAAAGGTCTGACCCTTTGAAAACAACATTTTTCAATTTTCTAACATCTATCTTTTGGTGTTTGTAAACAATAGCTTGGGAAAATACAGAGAAAGAATTGAAACTTTAAAATGTTAAAATGTTGATCACTGCAAATAAACTCAATAAAAAAACTCCTATATTCATTTTTGGATTGCTGCCATTGCTGAATGGTCTATTTTTGTGTTTTTATTAATACTGTTGACTAGCTACAACAGGTGACATTTATATCCCTTTAGGCTGTCCATTAGCCAAATGAAGGGCCATCTGGAAAGGGATTCTGTTCTTTGAAAAATGTGACAGGGCTGATGGCTTTTTAACTGCTAGTCATCTATGATTGCCGGTAAACACTGGGAATTAGTGTTGATCCCTCAGAATTAAGAAGTTAGTCAAGTACTTAGAGATGAAGCAAGAGAAACACCTTTTAACCAGATGTCCACATCAACTCATGCTTAAAAAAAAGAAAAACACAAAACCTGCCTTATGTTTACTGTTATAAAATGCATACGTCAACAATAGTGAATAAGTAAGACAGTTATTCTTGGTGACTGTAATTTGATGGATATAAACAGTTTTGTGGGATATATCTTGGAAAATTTAAACTTGAATAGATACTTGATACTAAGGTGGAAAAGGTATACTCATTATGATACAATTTGTTGGCCATTTCCCTGAAGTACTGTTTTCTAATTTTGGCTCTCAGATGAACAGAAGGAGATGGTTTTGATGCTGTCTCTCAACAGCAGTTCACTGAGAGTCTTTTCATAATCACAATTTAAAGGGTCTCTAATGCATCACGTTAGTGGTGCATTTTTGGGCAGCAACCCAAAAATGAAGGGTCTTAGTGGACATTTCCACTGAGTACCTTCATTATTCAGATAAAGATTATGGATCCCAGAGGGTCTGGGTAACTTCATCATTTACAGATATTTAGTGGCCGCAATGAAGATTTCTCTTAAAGGAGAACACTAAAGAGATTTCTAAAGGAGAAGGCTAAAGAGATTCCTATTACGATGGTTCTCCCATTGGTTCCTGAATCAGAGGCCAGAAGAATTAGGGGTTGGGGTGTGTGTGTGTGTTTGGAGTTACTCAGAGGGTTAATGAATTCATAGGGATCCTAACATTCTGTGTAGCTTAAATAAAGTGAGTAATGAATCTTAGGCATAATGTACCTTTTTCTTAAACTATAAATACAAATTCATTCAAACATATTACTTTACAGTTGGTTTATCATAATGCATTTCCATAATAAGAGTATAGCTACTACTATGTTGAAGTACAAAAATTATTTTTCTTAAAGAACATTGATACTAAATCTAAGAACCACTTAATGGTCTTTTTCTTGAAAAATCTGTCCTATCATTGCACCAAGAATTTGACACTTATTTAAAATTGTATACTTTAATCACATCTACATTAGTCCTGTCCCCAGTTCAGAAAGAAAAAGAAAGTGGAAAGAAAAACAGGTAAAATTCTCTGCAGAGTATGGCAATGAGAAGGATGCTGAGCAAAACCAGAACGGCACAACTAGCATTAGTGGTGTTTGAACATTTATGATGCATGTTCAAGTTCAGTTCCTCTATGGTGGTTCAGACTGGTCTCTTCTAATAGCAGACTGGAAACCATTTCTTTTCCTAAATGCTTTCAAAGGATTCTCTTGAAGGGCTCGGGGAAAAAAGTCTTTAGAGCATCCTCTAGAGCCCTGTACAATCTACTCATTTTCTATCTCATATCTTGTTACTTTCTCCCTTTTCTCTATACTATGAGCTCTTTCAGGGACTCCTGATACAGCATGTTCATATTAGAAGTTCCTCTGCCTGGAAGGTTTTTTTTTTTTTTTTTTTTTTTTTTTTTTTTTTTTTTTTTTTTTCTTTTAGCACTTGAAAATTGTGTATCACTTCCTCTGGATTTCCATGGTTTTGAGGAGATTTCCTTTCATTATTTACCCAATACATTCAATCAAAGGGTGGCAAAATAGCTTTGTCCTCATGGAAATATTTCTAAGCTTCCTAAGTGCATCAAACTAACCCTAATACAAACTCTCATGGAATCATGTGGCTCTTTTTAACAGTTATTTTTAATTTTTTATTTTTTGGAGATGGAGTTTCGCTCTTGTTGCCCAGGCTGGAGTGTAATGGCATGATCTTGGCTCACTGCAACCTCCACCTCCTGGGATCAAGCAATTCTCTACACAAAATAACTTATTTATATATGTATCATATATAAATATCATATATAATGTATATATGATACATATACTGTATATTGACTAGGAAAACAGTAACAGGAAAGAAAAGAAGAAAATGGGTAAGAAGAGAGAGCTGTGGGTAACTAGTGGTATTGTTTCTTTAAAGATTTTTAACTCCTGCAAACATAGATATAATGATCAACCTTAAATGTTTTGATAGCTTAGCTTTCATTTTCACTGCAGTTTTCACTCCTATTGAGAAATTCACAATTATAGTGTTACATTCTATTGGCCCGTATGTGCTACAACTTTTAGGTTTCCCTTAAATACAAGTAGGATTGCTTATACTACAATATTGCAAAAACACTGCTTAACAATAAAATATGAGCATCCAAATGATGAATTAAAATACAAGCTTGAAGAATGAAGATGCCATGGTAAAAACAGATTCATGGTACATATAATTAAGTCCCCTGAAAATCATTATCATAATTATAAAGTAGAGCAAACATAGTTTAAATCTTGTCAACTGCTAATACAATAATAAGAGATTAGGTTATGGATAGAGAAAAACTAAGAAGTAGGAGTACCATTACTCTTATCTTTCACCCAAGGGAATCATAAATCTTGTCTAGTGTTATAAACTATAGCCAAATATTACTTAATATTTCTATAATACATTTAATCTGAGAATTATTTTTTAGGAACTGATATATTTATCAATCACTTTGAAAATCTAAAGTGTTTTGTATTTATAAATATAAAGGAAATTTCAAAGATCTTTAAACTGTTCAAAGATTAAGAGAATCTAGGAGATTTCCCAAAAATTTCATGGGTTTTCTTTATCATTTTCTTGTCAGAAAAGGACACTGGTGCCACCTTTTTTTGGCAATATTTATGACAATATGAAAATTTGTCTCAGTAATTCCAGGGCAAACCCCATGAATACATAGGTGAAGTGTCACCTAATTTTACATAAAACTATACTAATGGCAACATTATTTGATGGAAAAATACCTGAGTAAGACTAAATTGCTCAAATATACAGAAGTGGTTAAATAAGCCAACAAGGTGGATCATTATCTCTATATTTGCAGGAGTTAAAAATCTTTAAAGAAACAATACCACTCGTTACCCACAGCTCTCTCTTCTTACCCATTTTCTTCCCTATTACTGTTTTCCTAGTCAATATATAGTATATGTATATATATACATTTATATATGATATTTATATATGATACATATATAAATAAGTCATTTTGTGTAGTTTTGTTTTGTTTTGTTTTGTTTTTGAGACGGAGTCTCGCTCTGTCGCCCAGTCGGGAATACTGTAGCACATTCTTGGCTAACTGAATCTTCTGCCTCCCCGTTTCAAGTAATTCTCCTGCCTCAGCCTCCTGAGTAGCTGGGATTACAGAAGCAAGCAACCATGCCAGGCCAGTTTTTTTTAATTATAAAAATGATTCTAATTTTCAATGATTTCATAATTCTGATTGACCTTCCTACTTTATTTTTTTCTCAGTTGAACAGAAAAGATACAATGATCCAAAAATAATAAAAATATGATTTAACAAAATTACAGCTCTGAAACAAACAAAATCTGGACCAACACATAATTATGTCAAAGGATAAAGCCTCATTTTGTGTGAGTGTATTTTCCTGCCTAAAGGCCAGCAGTAATTGCTCTCATACATTTAGTTGGAATGTTATGCCAGAGAATTCTTGTGGGACACTCCTAAAATGAAGCTAAAATCGTTAATAAACTTGCAGTACTCTTTTGCATAAAGCTACTTGAAGTACTGTTTTGCATAAAGCTATAAAGCTGAAATGGTATTGGGCAAATGTCTTTCTTACCCAGGGAAACTGATTCTGTTTTATTCTTATACATGTCTTGGAGTTCAGATATTTACACACACACACACACACACACACACACACACACACCCCATCCCAGTGTATAACTAAATCAGAGGTACAGTAAATCTATCTCATTAGTAAGAGTAAAAACAGTTTTTCTTGGCTTCTATTCACCTATATAATGTGATTTCTTGAAGAATGAGATCTTAGTTATTATGATTTATTCAGCATAGGAGTTTAAAGCTGCATATTTTACATTTTGGTTTGAAAATTCAAAAAGCCCTTTGCTGGGAAACAAAAAGCCATTTCTATGATTACTTTATGACACATAGTTCACTTGAAAATTGAGTATATATAGCAAGTAAATTTTTGACCTTAAAAAGTGAGCTTGCCTTGCTTTCTAACCTCATTCTTTTTTACACTGGATCCCATCTTTTCCTCCTTTCATAGCTTTAATAAAATGGGAGATGAATGAAAACTGTTTTTGGACCTGATTATAAAGCAGCAAGCATTTCCTGTATGGCCACATCCACATATGAATCACCTTGCAAATGTATCTTTGATTACTCCTATGGCTTTATGCAAGTTATGATTTGTGATATCAGTGCGGCCCAGAAATCATTTTCAATATTTTCATTGCAGTGCAGATCAAACTACTATGGAAAAACAAGTCAAGTGTTGTGCTAGCTGGTTGCTCTCCCTATCATTATGGACCACTTTAGGAGGTCCCCTTTTATTCATGTCAGCTGTATAGTTTAATTTAAAAGTAATTCCAAGCATTTAACATGCTTTCTTCATTTTAAAGAGTACTTCTTAAAAATCAAAAGGATTCAATCGCTTTTTGGAGGCAGACAGAGGGTACAATATAAATGTAAGTCCCATCAGTGCAGGTCTGATGGTTTCTGATTTAAGTAGTTTTTATTAAATATGAAATGTCCAAATTACCTAATCATTGTCTCCTGTAAGATAAACACAGTTTTCCCAGGCCTTTCTCCAGAGTCTTATCTCAGAGCTGCAGGATGTCAGTTGATAGTGTTGCCTTCATGTTAGACAAGCAGACAAAATAATTTGATTGTACTGCTTGCCATGTTGTTCTAAGCAGTTCTTTAAGAACTAAAACCACTTTGTTTCTGGTGGCATGACAAAGCCTATTACTTTCATTTTTTTGAACTCCTTAAAAAGCTTCAACATCAATAAGACTGCTTTCAGAGCACACTGGTATAATGTGTCTAGTCTTGTCTATCCATCCAGAAGTACACATAAAACAAAAGTTAGGATGCTAGGAAAAACGTTTTTCATGCTGCAAAAACATGGCAAAATTACAGGTAATTACTTTTTAAACTGACAATCGCTAAAGTGCGTGTTTAAAGTTAAATTTTAAATAAATTATTCAAAAACCTATAAACCTATATCCTGATGCTGCCAGTAACTTCTGTACTATTTGAATAATACTTTGCAATGATTATACAAATAGGAACAATGAAAAAATGATCAAAATAATCTTTACCATTATCTTCTGCGGGTAAGAGCTTTAACTTTTAAAACTTTAAACGATGTCTTCTAATTATTTAACACTTACTGGAAAGGAGCACAGGAAATGTAAATAATAAACTTAATATAATTAGACCTTTGTTTGTAATAGCAGGATAAGTTAAGTGATTGGGTATATCAACAGGGTATGTGTGAAGAAATACAGGTCCTGGCATAAATTGATTTAAGTAAAAGCTCAAGATCAGTGGACATCTACTTTGTGACCATGTATAATCCATGCTTTCTAAGTCTCTTGTTTCCTAATTTATAAAATAAGAATATAGAATAGCTCCATGAAGGTAGATTTGAGGATAAAATTAGATCATCCATTCGCCTAGCTCTGCATTGACACTAATGAACAGAAACTAGAATGGTCTCTGTGTTCAGGGAGCTCAGATTCTAGTTGAGAGAGAACAAAAATTAAAATCGAATCATCTTATAGATAAATGTAAAATCGTGACTGTGGTAACTGTTGGCTGGGTGCAGTGGCTCACGCCTGTAATCCCAGAACTTTGGGAGGCTGAGGTGGGCAGATCATCAGTTCAGGAGTTCGAGACTAGCCTGGCCAAAATGGTGAAACCCTGTCTCTACCAATAAATTACAAAAATTATCCAGGTGTGGTGGTGCATGCCTGTAATCAGTAATTCCAGGGCAAACCCCATGAATACATAGGTGAAGTGTCACCTAATTTTATATAAAACTATGGCAACATTATTTGATGGAAAAATACCCAAGTAAGACTAAATTGCTCAAATATACAGAAGTGGTTAAATAAACTGTGCTACATCTACATGAAGACTTACATAATTTTGTATTCAAAAGTAGACATTTGTAGGCACTGATATGGAATGTGCCTTAAGAGCTATCTAAGGAAGGAAAACTTCAAGTACAGAACAGTATATAAAATTTAAGCTGTTTTCTATAATTAAAATATGTGTATATATTCAAGAAGAAAAAGAGGGGGAAAAAGATACTAAGGGTTATAACTTTTCACTTTGAGGTGACCACAATGAAACTTTGAAGGGCTAGAAAGCATAGCAGATAGATGTTTTTTTTATTATTATTATTATATAACACTTTCTTTGTAAAATGTAATGTACATATACAACAAATATATAACAAATACGAGGTTTAACAAATGTTATAAAACAAATAACTTATCACCGAAATCAAAATAAAGTTAAAAATACTACTAACTTAGAAGGTTTCATCTCAGTTTTCTTGACTGAAACCTCTATTTCCCTGCTAGAAGTAATTATTAACCTGCTTTTAAAATAATTTATTTACTTTTCTTTATAATGTTATCAATTGTGAAATGTATTATTTTGCCTTGCTTCTTTTATTTATCGCGATGTTTGTAAGATTAATCCATATTGTTGGTAAAAGATATTGCTTACCCATTGTAATGACTATTGATTCATATGTTAATATTGGAAAGCTTATTTATCCTTACTAATACAGAGAAATATTTTTATTATTTCAAGTTTGGGGATAAAACTTCAACAAAGCTGCCTTAAGTATATTTGTATACAAGCAGACTTATGCATTCTTCAGTCTAGGGTATATCTTTAGGTATGTAAGTGTTAAGATATACATTTTTTATAACTCGAATAACTCAAATTTTTTTGCGGTTTAGATTCTCACCAACAATACATGAAAGTTCCTTTTGATCCAAGTCCTCAGCAACTTAGCATTATCTGACTTTCTCTCTCCCTCTTCCTCTCTCTCTCTCTTCCCTCACTCCACTTCCTCTCTGTCCTTTCTCTTTCCCTCCTTCTTTCCCTTTCTCCCTCTCTCTCTTCCTCCTTCCTTCCTACTAAACAAGTAAACAGAGTAAAACAATAAAATAAACTAAAAACAAACAATCAAATAAATCTGCAATGCCACCTAAGTCAAATACTAAATGTCTCTATATGTTTGGGTCTGCTTCTGTACACCCTATAATTTTTCCATTAGACTATCTTTGTTCAATTATACTAATTATTCAAACTTTATAATAATTATTTGTTATCTGATAGAGCACCTCCTTCAAATTTGTTGTGCTTCCAGTAGTCTTAACTTCTTAAGTTAAATCCTCAAAATTAAAAAAAAAAAAAAAGTTAAAAGTTAAAAAAAAAAATCTTTTTTTTTTCTTTTGCATTTCCATAAAAAAATTCAGCTTCTCAAGATGCTTTTACGTTTCTTTTGGTATATTTCTAAAATGTTGTCATCTTATTTTAAATTTTTGTTTTAATAATAATCAGAAAATTGTCTGGCTTTATGAGTCAGTTTGTTGTTATTTTCTCTCCTTTTTAATATTAAAAATTTTATATGCCTTATAGGTGATATCTGGAATAACTTTTACATTTTGATTAGGAAGCAACACTTAATTTTGATTATGAAATACACCCAATTTCTCATTGTGATTCTACCATTTAACAAACTAAGCAATCATTCACTAAACTAAAAATTAAGTATGTTATGGCTGTGTGTGTTTTTCTTCCTTTTTCTTCGGGGATGTATTATCTCTCTGGCCAAATAATCCACAAATACTGTACTATAATGCCTTAGATTCTTCATTATTTCTCTTGAACCAGAATTTCTTCTTCATAGATGCTCTAATTTCTTTACCTTTCCCATTAATTAGATCTTAAAAACATCAATGTCTTATTATAGTTTGCTTACTCTTTCCATTTTCCTCAATGAATGGAGCCATGCTTTAAGAATCTTTTAACAATATCATTTTGCTTAATAAATTATGGCCAATATTTTTCATATCTGTATCCATGTAGCTGCCCAATTCTTTTTGACAAACACCAAATATTCTAAAGTACAACTGTACCATATGGTGCACAACAATTTTGATGTGAGTCTTGGAAACTCTTTTTAGTTTCAAAATTCATATCATGTACTTATAGCCAACAGTCTTCTAGATATCAGTTCTCCATATCAATAACCTCAGTGTGCCCTGCCATTGTTCCATATTTAACTTTATTTAAAATATGTAACTTAGCAATTTTTTCTCTCATTTTTTTCTTTCTTCTTGTTGGGGGGGTGCTGTGCTTAGATACACACACACACACACACACACACACACACTATATATATATATATATATATATACACACACACACACACACACACATACATATATATAACATTAAAAAGACTATATTAATATACTTGAAATATTATCTTTAATTTAGGATGCCAAATAAATGCTCCCCCAAGGAAAAGGGTTTGTAACTATTAATTTCAGCTTTTATATCTAAAACACAAAGATTTCCAAATATGTATTTATATGGTTAATTTCATATAATTTCTTTCCCTTTATCTCTTTTCTCTCTCTCTCTCCCTCTTTGTCTTTCTGATTCTCATCTGTCTTTTTTTTGAACAGTATGTTAATTGGAAGTTGGCATGCATAAAAATATGGCAAGTAAGACACTTTTATGCCATAATGCTATAAAGGTTAAATAAATCCTCTAGTAAACTTCATGCATTTAACTCAATCTTTCTTTCATGAAAAAGCTGATGAAACGGTATGTGGCAGAGAAATCCGAAACACAAATATATCTGTAATGATTTTTTTCTTGTCTCTTCTCATATTTAAAAACTACAAAACATATCATTACTTGAGCTTTCTAAATATGTTCAGAATATAATGGTTTCTCATGCTAGTCAAGCTTCCATTGCTGCTGAAAAAAAAAGAAAGAAAAATAGTCTACTGCAGCTTAGATATAACTCTGACAGTCTTTGCTAGTTAAAATTGAATCTCACAGAGTATGACCTGTCATCTCTCTCTCTCTACCATGAATCTTTGCTATTACTAATTTACCGCAAGTAATATAGTGACCTTAGGGCTGATTAATTAGCTGTTGGTTTACATATTTTACAACATTAATTGTGAAAGCCTTCGCTGTTACTTCATGGTTAGATTAACCTTGTTACTGTGATGAACTAGAGAAAGACAAGCCTTGTTAGAATTTTTACATGACATTTTGAGAGGGTTTTAACTAACTAAATGAAACACAGGACTTGTATATTGTTTTTGAAAGCCTAGTTACACTATTCATATTAACAAATATTGGCTGATATTTTCATATCCCTTTATGATTATTGTTGTTTCTCTAACCAGTACAAGACAATTTTCCTTTGCTGTTACCACTTTTCTTTTCCATAGTGATTGTATTTTTAAAAATTTACTACCATAAGTTTTAAAGTTGGAACATAGTCCCCATACAAATTCAGGCTTTAAAACAGACTATGTCCATGGCTTATCTTAATGTATTCTCAGAGGAAATCCTATATATTTTGAGAATAAAACAATCCAAACAGCCTAAGTCAGTTAGTCAATTTTATATCGTTCATCACTTTCTATTACTGAAATAACAGCCAATTATTTCACTGGCTAAATAATTTCCTAGTGGTTAAACATCTTGGAAAACTTGATAAACCTCATGTCACAAAAATGTATATTTATTATGTGTTAACTTTTATTTTTTATTAATTTATTTTTAATTGACAAAAAATAATTGTGTATATTTATGGGGTTAAAATGCGATGTTTCAATCTATTTATACATTGTAGAAAGATTCAATTAAGCTAACTAACATAACCGTCACATCACCAACATTTTTTGGAGGAGGGTGGGAAAAATTCTCCTAGCAATTTTGAAATATGCAGTACCTTAGTATTAGCTGCAGTCACCATGCAGCAGAAAATGCCTACATGTTTATAAATGCCTTTCTCATTTGGAGTGCTAGTGCTCACAAAAGAAAATTATACTTCCAAAATAACTTAAAATGATTAAGATGTAACTGGAGTACAAAAAGAAAATGACTCAAGAATAATTTGCTTAATTCCCTCTCAACTTGTTCTGGGGTTTTTTAGAGCTCATTTGTTATTCTTACCTATAATATTAAAAGGTTTTTTTTTTTTTTTTTTTTTTTTAGAAAAGTCAAATACTTAATTACTCGTAATAGACATAAAAGAAAGTGGTATCTTCTATCAAAAAGAAAAAAACATATTGCATAAGATCATCTACCAAGACACTTAATGATTAATGTTATGCTAGCCTATAAGAGCTCACACATAGAATATATTTTCTTAGAGGTCTAATTAAAAGGATGTAAAAATATTCTTGGGTCAAAATTAACATTTAAGATTTTAATGAGATTTTTCACTCAATAAATATGTGTTGATTGATCAAGGCTTCTTTTTCTTTTTAGACTTAAAAAGAAAGTCAAGATTGATCTTGTCGTTTGTTTTGCAGCCGTCATATTGCTTCCTTTTACTTTGATTTATATCCCTAACCTGACTAGCAGTACATGAAAGTAACATGAGACCTCTGTGTAGTTGAATGGAGATGCTGTGCCCATATTTTATGAGAGAAGGAAGATGCCAGGATAGTGGCTGGTGCCATTTCCATCACTGTACTTTAAATCACGTAATGTAACGTTAGCATGTATTTGAGAATGTATCCACTTTTATGTGTGGAATGTATTTGTATGTATCTATATGTGGTGTATGCAAGCACGTGTGTGTGTGTGTGTGTGTGTGTGTGTGTGTGTGTGTGTGTGTGTAGTCTCTAGGAGCAAGTTCCATTCTCCATGGTCCTTCATAAGGACTATTTTGTATCCGAAACTGTTTATGTCCTTTCCTTTAACTAGGTCTAACATTTTGTGATATTCTTTCTGTGCAGTTTTAAAATTTTCTGGGCCCAATTGTGAAGAGGAGTGTCTTTCATCTTGTCACCTGACCACTCTCTTTTCCGCTAATTACCACCTTTAAAGAGACCCCATCTGCATTCCCATGTTCAATGCACCACTATATGCAATATCCAAGATTTGGAGTAATCTAAATGTCTATCAAGAGATGAATAGATAAGGAAAATGTGATACATAAACACAATGGAATATTATTCAGCCATAAAAAAGAATGAAATCTGTCATGTGCAGCAACATGGATGGAACCCCAAAGGAACTTGATTTCCAATCTCTTTTTGCTCCTGTTCCAGTCAAGGGTTGGCTTTATGTCTCAATCTTGTAAAAGAAAAGAAATTGCATTGCTGTTTCTCTGCATTAGGCTAATCATTTTAACCTAAATGATCATTCTGATTTAGCCTAAATATTCAATTTTCTAAAATTTGTATAGTTTCTAACTAGAAATGATTAATACATTTTGCTTTTATTTTTCCTTATTCACCAGGCATTTATTTGCCTTAATAAACACAGGAACTGAATATAGAAATATAATAACACACAATAATGAGAAGATGCCATTTGTATCTTAAATGAATATAGGCCATACCTCCTAAATTTGTAAAAGATGTGCAATATCAGTGAAGATGGTTTTTAAAGAGCTCCCTTCTTTTCTGATAACCTATGTTTCATATTTACTGAGAAGGCTATTTGGGAAAATTCTGTATAATTAATTGGCTTAATACAGATACAAATTATTTATAATTCAACACAATTGAGTTTGTTTTTCTGTTTTTCGAAGACTATGCATTTTTAACTGTGTAATATGAGGTTATTTTCATTCTTCTTATTCTTATTTTGCTTGCAGAAAAAAATATTGTGCCTGTCATATGGCTTGGAAAACTTGAAGACTTTGATACTGTATATAAAAGTTTATAACCTGAAGATACAGCTTTCATGTCCAAGTTTGAATCAATAGGGAAAATGTAAAGAATAAAGGATTGTCATTTAGATTAATTCCAACCTTTCTAACTTTCTGAGTATATTTCTGCAAAGGTCAGCTCTTGCAAGAAAATAATTAGATAAAGGTGAAATTTGTTAGCAGCAATATCATAAACCAAATTTTCTCAAGCCAGAATCAGTTAAAACTAAAATCAAAAAAACAAAATTATATAACAGCTTGAAATAATAGAAAGTGTTATTTGACCTTAGTCTCTAATGTTCATTAAATAGAAAATATGAATTACTTATATTCATCTACTATATAAATTATTGGTATACAAGAAACTATTATCATCTCTGAAGAATTAATTAAAATATTTTCATATCCAAAGCATTTAAAAATTTTGTTAATTCTGAGCTTCTAGGCTGAATTGCGTTTGTTACCACAACATGGTAAGGGGCTCATCGTCTCAGTGAGGATTTCTATTATTTATAGACCGTGTACCAGATTCTGACCATCTCAAAGCCTAAATCATGACAACTTTCCTCCTACCTTCCTCAGGATTTATCAACTTAAATTTTTGAATCATCTTGTCAGAACAGATGCCAAAAGGAAGGCCTGACAGTGTACAAGTTTTATGGGCTTTCAGTTATTCAGCTGTCTGTCATCTTATGTGGAGTCTGGACAACCCATATCAGATGAAATAATAAGTACCAGTAAGTAAGGCAAACCTCATGAGAGGCATAAGAAGCAAAAGAACGTTAGGACCATACTTCTCAGTAACAGAAAACCCACACTAATTTATAATCCTAGGATATAGTGTTTTCAAGTGGAATCACGCTATTGAGATCTGCAGTACAAATTCTACTAATTGCATTTGCACACCTGCTCTATCCTTGCAACTGTGGGCTTTGAAGCCTGGGGATATTTCTAGCAATCTTGCCATTAATTACACTTCAAAATTATCTGATTGCATAGTACAATGTTTAGAATACCACATGAAGCAGGGCTTTGGCATGTCATGTTTTAATGGAGGAAAGGAGTTGTTTTTTTCTTCTCAATGAACTCACCTCCTCATACTGCTGTCTTTCTGTCTCCTCTCTTTTCTTCACAAATTCAACTGCTTCTACCAAGACACTAATGTCATAATTTCTTAAGGCTCTATCCTAATCCATTTCTTCTTTTTATCGTATACTTGTCTCTGGAAGCAAGTTCTATTCTCCATTGTCCCTGATATATATTATGTCATTATCATAAATATATATCTTCCTAGAGATTTATATTAATATACCCTACTAGCTACTTTAAGCCTTGTTTAATTATTATAATTACGTAGCAAGTTCAATGTTTCTAAAGTGGAATCCGACTGAGCCTATAGATTCCAAAAGATCTTTAATATATACTGTTTTTATTTTCTCTTGGAATTCTCTTTCCGCCCATCTTCCCCTAGTTAATTCATACATATCTTTAGTTGTATAGGTTTCTTGATCTTCTTAGCAAGACAAAATTCTCTTAAACTCTGACTGGACTCTAAAGCTTTCCTTCACATGCTCTACCAAAATTCTAATTGAAATCAAATAATCACACAATAAAAATGTATCAATGGTCTTTACCACTTGAGTGGCAATGCCAAGAGGACTAAAACCATGTTTATGAAGGCTCATGATTGTATTGCTATTATCCAGGATACTTCCAGACCAGGAGTAGATGTTTGAAATATCTGTTAATTAAACAAGAATGAAGGATTGACAGAGTTACTGCTGAAGATTCACCGAAGAGAAATAAAAAGCTTAACTTAAATATCACTTTAGCTGGAAGATTTCAGTGAAGTGAAAATTGGGTGTTCTACCAAACAAAATTTCATTTTGGCTCGTCACATTGCCAAATTCCTTATAAAGTTTAAGGGAGGCACCAAATGAGCCACTTTTTTGAAGTATGAAGTATAGAATGACTTGAAAATGAATAATTTCACCTGAATAGTGGCTAAGCTGTCAGAAGAATGTAAATTTGATAATATCATAGTGTATTCAAATTATGTGTTTACTTGTTTTGAGACTGGGTCTCGCTGTTACTCGGGCTGGCATGTGGTGGCACTTGACAGCTTACTGCAGCCTCAACCTCTCTGACTCAAGCGATCCTCCCACCTCAGCCTCTAGACTAGTTGGGACCACAAGTGTGTGCCACCACGCCTGACTAATTCTTTTAATTTCTGGTTTGGGCGGGGGGTCTCATTCTGTTGCTCAGGCTGGTCTTGAACTCCCACACTCAAGCATTCCTCCTGCCTCAGCCTCTCAAAGTCCTGGATTACAGGCAGGAGCCACTGCACCCAACCTTATCAACATTTTGTGATACAAATATGAAGATAATATTTATTATAAAAGGCAATATGCCTGGTGAAAATTAACACTGAAGCACATGTATAATAGTTTTAACTCCTTAATAGCAATAATCCAGTAGTTATGAATGTTGTAATTCAATCTAGCAACATGAACTTTGGAGGGTTTCTACCTCAGAAAAAGGCTAGAAGCTCTGGGCATAATGGTTTATAATGTATCCTCAGCATACCTCCCATGTGAACTACAAATGGATCTAAGGTTTGTGGGAAATCCCTTGAGCACTGTCTTAGTCTATTGAGACTACTGTAATAAAATGTACTATAAAATGAGTATCTTAGTAATCCCAGACATGTATTGCTCACAGCTCTAGAACCTGGGAAGTCCAAGATGAAGGCACTAGCATATTCTGTGTCTGGTGAGGGCCTGCTTGCTCACAAATGGTGCTTTCTTGCTGTGTCCTCTTCAGGCAGAAGAAGCGAAGGATCTCCTTTGGGTCTCTTTTTCACAGGGACACGATGCCATTCCTGTGGGCTCTGCCCTGATAACCTAATCAACTTCCAATGACCTCAACTCCTAATAATAACATCACCTAGGACGTTTGAATTTCAACATATTAATTTGGGGTGGGGGTTGGACAAAAGCATTCAGAACTTAGCAAATATGTAACATTTAGTCTGAAAGGAATTTCAATGGTAGTTCATAGCTCAGTGATTCTATAGTCCTCATTAACTCTTCCATAAAGAACTATAAATCTCATACTTTCAAGATGCATAAAAATATTTTCCTGAACTGACCACATGTCCCACAATTTGTTTAATTCTACTTTTAGATATCCTACTTATCATATCATGTGACCTGACTTTTCATTAACAGAATATGGTCATTTTACATGAAATTGCATTAAAGAATGCAAACACGAAGCTATTGAAAGTAAACATCTTTATAAGTTTGGTACTTAACAAAAGTAATGACGACTATTTGTCCCTTAATTAGAAGGTAATCTGGTTTTAGGATGCCTTTGGATGACAGTATTTGACTTGATATATCAGAATGTTGGGCATTCTGTGGAGAGGTTATAGAGTTCACATGTTAGAAGTGTGTCGCTATAATATAAATCCAAATCTAAAGGAGAGACAATATCGAAATAGAATCAGAATAAAATAAAATAGATCAAAATTATTTAATGTGACCTTATTAGAATTTATTCATTAAGAAATAATGTTTTCTCTCCAAAAAGGATTTCAACACTTTCATAAGAATTTTTGTGTTATCACTTTTGTTCTGAGCTAATCACTTTGTTGCAGAGGTCTAGATAATTTTTTGGCCGTGAGCAATTTATGGCCACTTTGGACAAAAGTACAAGTGAGTGAAGGTGGAAAGAATAAGCTTCCTTTATCTATGAAATAGAATCAGTATGCAAAAGGATATTTGATGAGACTGAAGATACCTGGCTATAGTGTGCACAGTGGTGATATAACCTACAAAATGCCAACGGATAAAGATTCCAGACAAAAGCTATAGCAAGGAGTTTCTTCTTGCTCTGTTTATTAAGGTCTGTCGTTATTACCAAAAGTTATCAGGGAAGGATATTTTGGCATTTTGTTATTAACTTTTTTGTGACTCTGTCTCTCAGTCCAATGGAGCCAGCGCAAATGAAATTGGGAGTGTTTTGGCTGGCTATATTTTACAAAAAGCTGCTTTCTACCTTTCTATCTCACTTTTAAAAGTATAATAAGAAAATGACCAAAGCCCTTATAAACCAAAATATATTTCAGAATACTTCACAAAAACAAGAGGGAGATTTATGTAATTAAAGAAAAAAAAAAACTCTTGAATTTCATTCTAACAATTGTACATACAACAAGTAGTATCACAGAGAAAAATGAAATGACTCTCTAGGCTCTCTATGACTATTAATACATCCCACGATTTTAATGAGAAAATAAATTAACATTTAACACGAAAATGTTTGGTTTTAAAGATATTTTGTCATGTGCTATAAACTATAGGATTCTTAACATGTTACTAATACCAGAATTCTAAAGAACTGTGGGATTAACTAAACTGGCATTTTATCTTTTGGCTACACCACTCTCTAAATGTAAGATATCAGATAAATTACTTACTTTTTTTGTACAAATCATTTTTACAATAAGATTAATAATAGTGCCAAACAGTGTTACCATGAGAATTAGATAAAGTAATTTAACATAAACTACCTATAACAATGCCTAGTGTGTATGTGTGTGTGTGTGTGTGTGTGTGTAACTCAAACAGGAGTTATTTTTACTGTCCATATTAATATTACTGAGAGGATTCTGAGACAATACTGGAGTCTGGATCTCCTGAATCTCTATTTAAAAGCAGACAAAGCTACTAATGGAAAATCCAAAACTCACAAACAACTTTTAAAAATATACTAAGCCATGAACTACAAGCAGATAGGAAAACTACAAGATAATCTGAATGACATCAAGGAGTGTTAAAGCAGAGGAAAACAATGTGGTGTCAGAGGGACTTGAGAAGGGGAGAAACCAGAAATAGGCAGCGTTTTCACTGGAACTTACCATTGGCTAATTTGAAAACTCAGGGTGTAAAAAGTCTTTGGTAAATTCTGCAATTTCATGAGTCTGGGCTTCTTTCCAGGGGAGTGAGGGCAAACATCTGGTAGAACTATCAAAATTCAACAGGACAGGGACAATAGATATGCTGGAAAGAGAAGGTAGATAGAAATGGGGATGGGCAAAAAGCCAGAAAAATCTCAGAAAGCAAGTTACCAAATTTTTGAACCTCTCATGAAAACAGAAGAGAGAGCTCTGTGAAGGAGGAAGGCTAAACTAATTCATACCCTTTAAAATCTCAAGAAGACTAATTTTAATTAAATATGAACTTCTGAAAACTATGGAGGTCACATTCAATGTGGAATAATTACAAAGAAGAAAGAGAATGTTGAGTAGAAAAGCATCCATCTAGGACATGTACAGAAAAGTGCCCATAACGTAGATTACAACTCAAATTTACTTCAAAATGAGCTAAAGCCATGAAAAAAATGCTATAAAGTATTAAATAACTACATACGTTATAACTAGAAAATTTCAGATATGTTATGGCAGAATTCCAGACACAAGAAAAGGCTCAATTCAGAACCTGAATTGAGTCAGGTTCTGTCAATAAAGACAGAACCAGAGTACAGAAACAAACTGAAAAAAANAAAAAAAAAAACAAAAAAAGACAGAAAATACCTTCAAAGAAGTGGAAATTGAAAATGAGAAAAAGTGTAAAAACTAAAATGTAATTAACAAAGAGATAAAAATTATTTGAGAAAAATGGCAAACATTAAAAATAGATTTTTAATTTTTCAACACATACATAAAAGAATATTTGAATAAAACCAAAGGCAGAAGCCAGCAGACTGCACACTAAAAAGTGCGATTCAAAAAAAAAAATATTGAAAGCTAAAAAAAAAAGTAAAAGCAGATATAAAAGGGCACATTATATATACCTGTTAATTTTGGCTTATAATAATCAATACTGCCATATATTATGGTAAAATCAGGAAACTTAAAAATAAAGATAAAATATACAAAGCAAAAACTTTAGTGTCTCTAGGCAAAAATAGCAAATGAAAATTAGACTATTATAAGACTTTTGACAGGAACATTTTATGACAGAAGAAAATGGAGCAGTATGTTTAAAACACTCTTGGGGGGAAAATGTGAAAAAAGATTTTATATTCAGAAAAATTCACTTTTGAGCATAAAGGGCACCGATAACTGTTGACAAGATGCAAGAGCTCAGGCAACTTTGGTTTCATGACCGTGTCCTTAGAAATTTACTAGAGAATGAGCTTCGGACAACAATAATAACTGGAAAGACACTGGCAGAAAGACTGTTAGTGAGCATTAAATATAGAATCATGTGTAGCACAAAAACTAAAGGAAGTTTAAATTGAGTGAGTAGGATATATAATGGCTATATGCTATAATAATGCAGACATGAGAAAAGACTGTACACAAAAATAGAAATCATCTTCAATTATTGGTATTAATAACATTCCTTTTGCAATATAAGTATTCTAAGCATGTTTTATGGGAAATGTAAGATAAAGCAGATCAAACGGTTGCTTTCTTCAAGAGATCAAAAAAGGTAAAAGAGGATGGAGGTGAAAACTGCATAATTAAAAACATTTCCGTTTTAAAAAATTAAACAAGACTAAATATTAGCATCTAGAGATGTATTCTTTGATAATAAATTATCAAATTCAAGGAAGTAATTACCATAAAAGTCAGGATAGTATTTGCTTTTGTTAAGAGACAAAAGAAGGGGCTTTCGAGGTGTCTGGTGAAGCTCTATTTCTTGATCCAGGTGTTTGCTTCATAATTCATTAAGCAATGTAAAAATTCGTACTTCTGTAAGTGTTTTTGCATTGTAAAATTAAATGCAAATAAAGATAAATAAACACCCGGAATTTACGGGGTTTTTTGTTTTTTTTTTTTTGATTTTTGATTTTTTCCCGAGTAGCTGGGACTACAGGCACACACCACTGCGCCCGGCGGAACTTACAGTCTTATAACATGGATTATTATATTAATTTTAATTACTGATGATATTCAAAGAAATATATCACAATTGAAAAGAAAATATCTTACATATAGTGATTGTCTATCCAAGTAAGGAAATACCACCTAGGTGTAAACTGTTTTTTTCCTTTTCTTTAGAACTTGAAGCAAAATTGGAAAATTACTGTTTCCTCTTGCATTTATTTGCCAAACTGCCATGTATCTTACCATTCAATGGAGTTGGCATAAACCACAAGCTGCTGCAATTACGATGATCTCAAGTAAGACTGAAGAATTAAAAATTTCATGAATGTCAGTTTAAAATGTTTATGAGATGCTGTCTTGATAATAGCGGGTCATTTCTGAATCATCAAGATTACTCTATTTTCTTTGTATTAGATTATTTGGATCAGTACTACTGAAGTCACTTGATGATTGCCAACTGTTCATTACATTTTCTGTTACATAGGACTGACCTTCTACCAAGTTAATTCTTAGACTTGAGATTATTTTTCCATTTTATATTATTTTTGGCTTCCATCTTCCTAGTAAAAGAAATGCATTTAATGGACAAAATATGTAATATCCACTTTACATTTATAATTATCTTAAGGGTAAACACATTCGTGAATTTTCCGTAAGACAAGCAATTACTTTACTTAGTCACTAATTCCTTCTTTCAGTTCATTATTTGTTTCAACTCTAATTTCATCCATTTGAAAATATCTTTTCTTCATGAGAAGTTAGCTGCAAAATAGCCTCATGATTTCAATAATTTCAAAGAATAAGCTCTTTTTAAAATCAATTATATTTTCCAACGCCAATAAAAACATCACATTACTTAGTTAAAAATAATTTCTAAAATAAGTCCAAATGTATAGTGCATGTATTTGTCTAGTCTATGTTCATGTTTATATTCCACAACAGAGAACCATAGGGCTTTAAAGTCCTTGGTATTGTTGGTCATCAGGGATAGAAATGAATGCTGTGTTTTCTTCTCTCTGCCTCTCTGGCAAATAGAAGTCTTAACCTTGAAGAAGTGGCTGTTATAAAATCCTAGGTGGAAGGAGGGGGATGTTTGTTCTCTACCGTCATATTTCTAGTCTGTGTTTAGAAAGTACCTTGTAAGGAAAGTCAAAATTTAAGCTCTCCCCACCCTAAGCCTTGCTCATTCTTTAAGATGCTCTGCCCTCCAGTATGATAGATTAAAGTATCTGCTCTGGAAGGGCAGCTGTGTTCCATCATGTAAGACTGATGCTCTTGGAATTTATAGTGAAAACTCATGCATCACGATTATTGTGTAACTTACATGAATTTATTATTCATCAAAGCAAATCACACATGTACCTCTTAAGTGACCCTCATTATGTGGGGCCTCCCTTGTTTTAGAGTCCCATTTATCTCTTTTCCATAGCCAAGTTGCCATCTGGTCAGTTTATTGATGGCGATTGTTATTTTTACATGAAACCCAATTGAAACTTAACAGAAGCCAGTTGTTTTACATGTCTTCAATTAAATTTAAAATTAGATATCACTCACATGTGAGAGATTTAAAAACGGCTGTATCTGCCTTTAAATGGTTAAATAATTAAAGCAAAAGCTCAGTTGTAGGGAGCAGATTGTTTCCATATGCATAATTGGAAATACTAAAATAGATGGGTGAACTGTCTTTTGTAAACTTAATCTTTCCCTTTTCCTTGTTAATAATTCAAGAGCATGTGTCACTTTAGACATATATGACATATTATGCATATTAACATAATCCAGAATCATGCAATTACGCACACAGAAGTCAATGCCAGACCCTACCACAGAGCTTTGGACACTATGCATAACAACATAATAAATGCTGGTTAAATGCATAGTAGTCAATGGAACATGGAAATATTTTTCTCAAGAAAGGAAAACTCAGTTTTGTGATATTAAAATGAAACTATATTTGTGAATAATTTACATTGGCTAAAACATAGTTCTATCTTTAGATTCTTACCTCTTACTGACTGAAAAAAAAATGGCATGGGGTATTTGATATGCAAGTAGTATTGCATAGTACTTAGGTCATTGGCTTTGGAATTCAACAGAATCTGTGTAAAACAACGGTCATCTATTACCAGTCAACCTTTATCTCTCTATGTCTCAGTTTCTTTATCTAAATTATGGACACAATATCTATACGGTAAAGTTTTGACTAAAGGTTAAAATGATAGTATATGCAAAGCTACTTTGTTTATGGGAGGGAAACTTCTTAGCTGAAAAACCTGCTCATAGGAGATTCGCTTACTGTTAAGTAAAAGGTACTGGAGGTATGGTCTAGTGGGGATCTTGATATTAAAACAAAAGGTATTTATTCCTCCTAAAAGCTTAGCAATTGGTACATAATTGAAATCATTGCATATTCCAGGTGTAACATGCAATTTCTTCTCAAATAGAGTCATAGTAATCATATTTTCCTTTATTATTAAAGTTGCAAAGATTTGAAGTGGAATGTTCCAGTAAGTGAACACTTGAAGAAAATGTATGTCACAAGTATAAAGGTAAGTTGGGTTATATTTATAAAAAGATTGAGTGTAATATTTTTGCATTGCAATGTATTAATATACATGCCATTCCAATGTATTAATATACATTCCATGACAGACACAGTAGCTGTGTCCTCAGCTGTTTTCTATAAAACCTATAATGCTATTCTTGGGTATTCAGTTTCTTTATAAAATTATTTTATTTTATTATTCTTATTTTTGAAATGTGGCCTTGCTACGTTGCCCAGGCTGGTCTTGAGCTCCTGGGCTGAGGCAATCCTCCAGTTTCAACCTCCCAAAGTGCAGGAATTACAGATGTGAGTCACCACCCTTGGGCTATTTCTTTTAAGTTGACTTCATATGTTTTCAGTGCATTGTTTTTCTTCCCTGAATTTGTTATATTTGCATTCAGATATTTTAGGTTCATCTCACAAATTCACACTGAGACGTCTCCTTAATTCTTGACTTTTTTTTCTCCTTATTCTTGACTTTTCCATTTGATTAATAGAAAATAATCACTTTCTTGCTCTCTCTGGTGCAGTTTGGTTAATTAACTGATATAGGCAGCACAAATAATTCCTACAGTAGTGTACTTATTGTTTTAAGAATTATGTGAAAATTAGTCTTTTACTACATGATTAGATTTTTAGATCTGGTAATGAACAAAAATAGTCTTTCTGTGCCATCTTTTAATGTGTTTTTAATCACCAGCTAAATAACAAAGAATTGTCTTTTAAAATAATTAAGACTACATATCGAGTCTCCATAGGATGTCAACAATAAAGGGGTTAATGAAGCATCCAATCATCATGGAAACAATCAAAAAATGTCTTGCTTTAAACAACCCAAAGCAATTTCCACAATCTAAATGCATCTGTGCTAGAATAATTTCCATAGCATCAGAACATTTTTCATCCTGCAGAGATTACAAGATGAGAAAGAGGGAAGCTTACAAATGATGGCAACCTCCTATGTAAGTGGAGCCAAATATTTAAATGAAAAATCTGTCAAAAAAAAAAGCCAAGCTATTACAGTTTTACAAACCATGCTAAACATCATGGCATGACCTTAGTCATGGCACAATTTAGAACCATAAAAGAATGCTACAAAGAGAGACTTCCATTTACACATCGTACATAGCTTCTCAGAATATTAGTAAAAGCTTTCTTACATGTTAAAGCAACACCAGTTTTTTCCCTGTTTATAACCCAAGAACAATTAAACTCCCACATCAAATACCAATTTGTTGCATCTCTATAAACATCTCCCATAGCCACGTATGGAAGTAATATATACCCTAATCAAATGGAATGAGTTTTTATTCAAACAGTCTGAAGATAAAAATTCCAAGAAAAAAAATTTGATAGTACATACACTTTTCTGTGAATTTACATTAACTTGTCAGTATATTTCATTCATGCACAAGTTACGACACAAACACACAGTATTTAGAAGCTTGATTCAGTTAGGTACTATATTATTAAGTATGTTAAATAACCAACTACCTTAGCTACTAGGCTCAGACAAATCAAAATTAAAACAAACTCATTTGCTTTTTATCTCTAATATATTTACTAGCAAATTGTACTGGCAAATGAGATCTCTATATTTATATGATAAATTAATAAATATATAAAGAATCTCCCTGATCTTCAGTTTTCCCATCTGTTAAATGGGAAATATAACACATATGCTGTAATATGAGTTAATCGAAGTGTCATACATACTTTCTATTTTATATATAATACGTATTATATATGTATATATATTGCAAATAGAAAGTATGATAGGCATACATAATACATGTTTATTAAGTGATACTTAACCATTAAATGGTATTAAAGGCTTCACTAATGAAGACAATACAATAAATACATTAAATGGTGACTTAAAAGAGGATTTTTCAGTTCCATGGACAAGAAGTAACACACAATGCTAGCCATCAATATTATCTTGAAGCGTAAATTTATATTTTTCTATTTGCCACTATTTAATGAAGAAAATAGGTCAAATAGCAATGTCTAAATATAATTTTTGTCTTTTTTGATTGTATATACTCGTGTACTTGTAGACACTTTATTTAAGAATTTCTAAAAATGCTTTTTCTTGATATTTGAATGAGAGTTGGTATAATTTCTGCTTATGATCAGGAGGGGACTAGAGAACAATGAAACATGGAAACTGAAGTCGTTTCCACTTAATGTCACGATAATCAACATGGAAAACCAATTTGCAGCCCTGAATGATTGTTTTTCCCTGGTAAGTGAGTTGTTTTGGCTGAGTATACTGAATAAATGTTCAACTTCATAGACTTGATGCCAGTCAGCTTGCCTTTATAGTAGGAATGGATTCCAGATTTCTCACGAAGGCCATTTCCATGGAGCCAAGAGTGAAATGAAGAGGGGCGGTTTCCTGATAAATTGTTGAAGAAACTGATTAATTGTTATAAAAATATTGTTAGCAATGTAGGAAATGTACAACAAGCACACGTGGCTTAAATACATAATTTCATTTTGAAATTAGTCCAAATCATATGCTCTGTATCTGATAACATTCTTAAGCTTTGATAACATTCACCACTCATGGGGTTCATGGGCATTTTGTAAAATAAAACAAACTGACTCATTTCAAAGAAGCAGTGAAAACCAAGGAATTCTTACATGAATGCAGTTTCCAAAATTTCACAACAAACTTATACCTGGGCTCAGATTTGTAATTGGAGGAATATATTTCATGTATTTGGTTTCTAAGATGAACATTTGTTTCCATATTTTAATATTTGTGAAATTACAACATACACATCTAGGGTAGCACCTCTCCTTCCTCAAATACCTGTTAATTCAGCAATATCACATAATAAAATAAAAAATACACTGTGATTTTACATATATATAATATATACTAGATATCAAATTTATAACATGTAATGTATTATAAATATATTTGTACGTTTTATACATGTTAATGAATAACACATAATGTAAACATATTACATTTAAATATATGTAAAACATAATATAGTAATATACAGGTGAGATATATAATGAATATTGTGTATAATTTGTAAATGGGTGAGATAATGCTTTTCAGCAGGATCGAAGATCTGTATAATATGATACTTTAATCATGTCATAATATTTTAAAGAACACAGATGACAATCAGCTCTGTGGTTTAGATTTTCTATAACCAATCACATTCATATACTCGGAGTTGGTAATCAACTAGTTCACGACAGTAAATTCTCATCAACAATGTCTGAAGAGTTCACCTATTTAGCTTTCAGGTCATTCTTATATACTTTTTTTTAACAGGTGACTCATTATTTTATTAAATAACTATGCAACAATCCCGCATGATCTGCACAGGTACCCCAGAACCTAAAGTACAATAAAAAATATATACATATAAAAAATAATTTTTGAAGCACACTACAAATGCAAAATAGAATTGTTAAAACAAGTTCTGAAATAAAACTTTAAAATACAGCTTTAACCATTCATGTTTCATAAGTCTCAACAACAATTACAGTAATTATTATGAATAGAATTTAGTATTAAAATAGTATATCTTTACACCTAATTATCTTTGTTTAAACTACTCTACTCATTTTTTAATACATTTTAAAGCATGGTACTGGTATAAAAATTGACACAGAATACAGAACCCAGAAATAAAGCTGCACACCTACACCCAACTGATCTTTGACAGTGAACAAAAATAAACAATAAGGAAAGGACACCCTTATTCAATAAATGGTTCTCAGAGAGCTGGCTAGCAATATGCAGAAGAATGACCCTGGACCCCTATCTCATGCCATATAGAAAAATCAACCAAGATGAATCAAAGGCTTAAATTTAAGACCTCAAACAATAAAAGTTCTAGAAGAGAACCTAGGAAAAACTCTTCTGAACATTGGCCTGAACAAAGAATTTATGAATAAGACTTCAAAGGCAAATGCAACAAAACCAAAA
The DNA here is from genome assembly GCF_001604975.1 of Cebus imitator. Lineage (NCBI taxonomy): Eukaryota > Metazoa > Chordata > Mammalia > Primates > Cebidae > Cebus > Cebus imitator. Next base: position 2,413,541 of record NW_016107401.1, on the reverse strand, counting down.
ATTGACAAATGGGACTTAAAAAGCTTCTGCACAGCAAAAAAAAANAAAAAAAAAAAAAAAAAAAAAAAAAAAAAAAAAAAAAAAAAAAAAAAAAAAAAAAAAAAAAACTCAGAAGAGCAAACAGACAACCTACAGAATTGGAGAACACATTTGTAAACTCTGCATCTGACAATGACTAATAATCAAAATCTATAAGGAACATAAATAAATCAACAAGAAAGACACAAATAATCCCTTTGAATAGTGGGCAAAGGACATAAACAGACACCTCATAAAAGAAGACATACAAACAGCCAACGAACATATGAAGAAAATGCTCAACATCATGAATCATCAGAGAAATGCAAATTAAAACCACACAGATACGTTCTCACACTACTCAGAATGGTTATTACAAAAACGTCAAGGAATAACAGATGTTTGTGAGGACACAGAAAACAAGGGAATGTTAACCACTGTTGGTGGGAATGTAACAGTTTGAAGATTTCTATGAAAGACTTTGAAGATTTCTCAAAGAACTAAAATTTGAACTATCAGTTGATCCAGCAATTCCACTACTGGGTATCTAGCAAGAAGAAAAAAATTGCTATATCAAAAAAAACATGTGCACTTGTATGTTCATCCCGGCAGTATTCACAATAGAAAACCATGGTATGAACCAAAGTACCTGTCAAGAGTAGATTGGATAAAGAATATGTGATATATATACACACACACACACACATATATATATATATATATATATATATATACACACACACACACACACATACATGTATATATACACACACACACACACACACATATATATATATATACATACACATACACGCACACACACCATGGAATACTATGCAGCTATAAAAAGAATGAAATCATATCCTCTGCAGCAACACAGATAAAGCTGGAGGCCATTATCCTAAGTGAATTAACGCAGGAACAAAAAAACAAATACTATATATTCTTACTTGTAAGTGGGAATTAAACACTGGGTACTCGTTCCTGGCATAAAGACGAAAACAACAGACACTGGGGACTTCAAAAGAGGAGAGAGAAGGAAGGAGGAAAGGGTTGCAAGCTTACTTATTGGATAATAATACATTCACTATTTGGGTGATGGGTTCAGCAGAAGCCCAAATCCCAGTATTATGTAATATACCCATGTAACAAACTTTCACATGTATCCCCTAAATCCTAAATAATGAAAAATAGCAGTATATAAGTAGTACATGTTTAAAAATGTGTTGCATTGTATTCTCATATTCCTAAAATACTTAGGTATATTTTATCCATTTTAGTCTTTATGATTCTGTTTGACGAACACACACAAGAATTCAATTGGTATACCTGTAGTTTGCTAAGTTATGAAATCTGAAGATGACTCACTGAATAAGTAAATGAAGTTGCTGAATATTAACTGACATGAGATGCATAGGCATTTCACCAAAGAATATTTAAGAAATTCCTCTTTTAATGAATTACTAAAGAATCACAACATATAATTATGTTTATAGACTTTAATCACGAACTGGAGTATATATACGATTTAATGGCAGCTATCATGCTGAATTTGGGAATATGTTGTACATCTGAGGTTTTCAAACATGCAATTTCATAAAATTCTATTAGTTGATGCATGTCATAGAACATATATATGTATGTATATGAATATATATATTTCTGATGTGTAAAAAAAAGGTTTAAAAAGAAACACTACAAATTAAACTAGTAAATATTTACATACTTTTAAAGTAATAGAATTATTGTTTTATTATAGCCATTTTAAAATTGTTAGAAAACAATTGTACAGCTCCCACCCCAAGATATAGTAATGGAAATTTTGAATATTTGAGTAGATAATTCCATAATTAGAACAGATTTTTCAGGGTGAAAAAATGAAGTATCATTGCGGAAACTTTAAAAATATGAAATTATCAGATAGTTCAATACTAGTGAACACATAATATTCTACCCAGGAGACAGTGGAGCACAAAGGTTAAAAAATACAGGCTCTGATAATCATCTGCCATTGAACTCCGGAGAGTTTGTCAGACTTCCAGTTTCTTCATCTGTAATATCATGATAATAATTCAATAGAACTCACAGGACAGTTCTGAAAACTACATATTGAAAAAATGCTGACTACATTGGAAATGCCTAATAAATACCAGCCATGGTTTCTGTTTTGATAATCTATTTCACACAGCTATATTCTAATATACTGCTATTACTAACATTGCTTATCTTTCATCTCTAATAATCATGATAATGGTAATGATAGTGAGTAGAAATATTACATTTTCCAGAATTCTGGTTCGTTATTATAAGAATCAATAGATGAAAGTTTTTGTAAATTTATAGTTATTTTGAAGGCATTAGCTAGCTAATTTCAATTTTATACACTTTTCTATTTTGTTTTCTGTTCATTACTTGGTCACTAAAAACATCTGGAAAAACATGACCAAAAGACTGAGAGCAAAAAGAAATGTATCGAAGATCTACAGGAGACCTACATCCTGGAATAAAAGAATAGAATTTGAGTTGCCATGAGTTATTACTATTTCCTAGAATATTATCTATTGCAATATCTAAAATGTAAGACCTGATACTGGTGGATTTATAAACATTGTGAACATCATTCTTATTATAGTCTTTGAGTTTCAATTTTCTATTATTTAGAGTTTTATGTTACAACAATATGATATCAAAATTTAATATTATCTGAACATTACCTAGAAATCATGCTTTGTAATATTTTTAAAGTAGCTACTTATTTTGAACATAATAATAAAATAATTGAGGAAGAGACACACAAGAAACCTTGCTTTTCAGAAATAGCAAGATAATGTCTGGGATGCAACTAGTTAACATATTTTCTAAGTGTATAACAGTGGTCCACTTCTTATAACAATATAGCTCATGAGTATTCAAAAAACCTCAAAATGTGGATTCAAAATCATGTGTTGTAGAATGGTCTCTCCATGCCTTTGATGTACAAAACAAATCCGCCTGAAATCATCAGAGAATTGCCATGACAAGGGTTGTACATATCTCAGCATGATCAAAGCATTCCAAGCCAATGCCATTTGAAAGGAAATTAAAGCTTTCTCCACTGAGATTTAGTCATCTTCTAAACAGAATAAATGTAAGAACACTACGATGGATGGATATGTTAAATACAGCTAGCATTCCCCAAACCATCACAATGATGCTTCATCTATTAAAAAGTAGTGTTCACCATATCCATTTGCATACTATGGAACTCTCCATGCAAAAATTTTATTGCTATTTTTTCAACATTTTAATCCACTTTAAAATGAGAAATTACCCACTGAAAATGCCATTTGTTTGTCATTGTAGATAAGGGATCATTATGCAAACTTAAAGACGGAGTTGTTGAGAATTAATCTTTTGTTTGATGTAAAAAATCAAGTAACAACTAATATTACTTTCCAGCAAGAACTCCTACAATGGGCAGGGTATGGTAGCTCAAGCCTGTAATCTCAGCACTTTGGGAGGCTGAGGCAGGCAGATCACAAGTTCAGAAGTTTCAGACCAGGCTGGCCAACATAGTGAAACCCCTGTCTCTACTAAAAATACAAAAAAGTTAGCCAGGTGTGGTGGTACCCTGCTGTGGTCCCAGCTACTCAGGAGGCCAAGGCAGGAGAATTGTTTGAATGCGGGAGGTGGAGGTTGCAATGAGCCAAGAATGTGCCATTGAACTCCACCCTGGGTGACAGAGCAAGACTCCATCTCAAAAGAAAAAAAGAAAAAAAGAACTCCTATAATGAAATGTAGTGACTTAACATGTTTTAATGATTCAAATGACAGTTATTACTTATCTAGGACAATAACCAAAGTGCTAAAGGATATTGTTATCCCTGACATGATCAGAGGTTAAAAGGACAGACTGAAAATTCAAAGCTTGCATTTGCTTTGCAAAGCACATCTTCAAGTGTTCTCTAATATTTGGAAAGACTATTCATTCTGAGACAAACTAAGCATTGAAATATTCTCAGCATAGGGACAAACTAAGCATTGAAATATTCTCAGCATGTTGATTGGTTTAGAAATGTTAAACAGTACAAGGAATATTATATAAAATGGCCCTGAGAACTACTTGCTTTTACATATCCAAAAATAATTCTGTAATGTAATAAGCTTGTTCTAATTTAGTTTGCAATGGTCATTCACTGAAGGCAAGTAGACTTTGTATAAAGCAAATACAGGAAAATTCTCTTTTGATACACTTAAGTACTCTGTCCTTTGGAATAGAAGTAAACATTATACATTATGTTTTTAGTATTCGTTAAGTATATTGTTTAAGATTCACAATGAAAAACATTTTGGGCATTCTAAAATGAAAAATATATGATTGCACCTAAATAAGATTTTATGCTGATGGGCACATAATTAGAGAGGCATAAGAGATGAAATATAGTGATCAGTACCAGAAATACATGAGGCCCTTCCATGTAACAGGTGCTTCTATGAAGAAAAACAAGTTTTGCAACATGGTAAAGGCTATCAAGATCAGAATATGGTTGTATGAAAAGTCAATGGTATCATGGCTAACATTCCAAACTCTAGAGGCAGGCTTTTTTGATCCAAATCTTGTCTGTGTCACTTTCTGTGTAGGCTTAGACAATAAAGATAACAGTCCTTTAAGGCACAGAGCTTTTGTGAGGATCTAATGAGATCAGCCATATGAGTCCTAGAAAGCAGATACATAAAATGAACAAGTCTAGAGCTCAAATGCACAACCTGAGGACTATAAGTAATATAGTTGTACTGTATTTGAGATTCATGCTAAATGGGTAGATTTTAGCTGTTCTATTGACAGAAACAACTACGAAACAGATAACTATTTAAGATGATGGCTATGTTAATCTGTTAATATTCAACACATTAACCATTTTACTATCTGTATACCTTCTATAACATCATGTTATATACCTTAAGTACACACAGTAAAACATATTTTTTAAAACCTGAAAAATAATAAGCCCCCAGTAAAAATTTACAATGATTATTAACATTGTTATTTTTGCTACTGTTTATATTTTCATGTTCATAAAGCTATCTGCATTTGGCATTCTTTACTTGGGCTTCGGTAGACAATATTTTCCAAAGAAATTTGAGGGTTTAACCATTTATATATGATGAGTCAAATAGTGACAATGGTGCTTAAGCTGGTAAACAGAAATGTCTAGAATACTGATCCAGGCTCTACCTTGAATTGCAAAAGTTTCAAAAAAACATATTCTCAAGTAACTCAGTCCCTGAGTAAAATACTACTATTCTGTGTCATTTATTTGTTTGTTTACAAAAGAGAAATAAGCTCAGAGAGATTAATGACTGAGGCAAAGTCCCAATCCTAGAAAATGGAAGAATCAGGCCCAAAAGATACCTTGTGATTACACACACTTTATATTTCCTAATTCTCCCAATTCTCTGGCTTATCGTGTTCAAATATAGCACTTCTTTTGCTATTCTTTCTGCAGCAGATCTTACATTCACATTGCTTTGTTTGACAGCTGTTAGTCTTTCAAACTTTTAAAAAACATTTTATCAGATACTGTGTTTGCAATAAACATTCTTACTTTTTAAAACTGACAGAGACATATATGACATCTATAGTTGGAGATCTGCCAAACTTTTGACTTTTCTTGTTAGTATAGATATTTCTCAGGGCTTTATCTATACATGCTAATATGTGGCTGGCTGTTCTAAAGGCTTGCTGAACATATATTTGGAAAACTCACCCATTCTACATATCATATACCATAAACTACTTTTGTTACATTTCCTATACTTTTACCTGTTAAAAAAACCTTGCCATTGTGTTTTTTAGTTAAACTCGAGAATAGTCATTTTGGAGACATTTAGATAGGAGGCAAACAAATCTAGATAGAAATTCCTTCCTCTGAGGTTTGCTGTCCTGAGAAATGTAGAAGTAATCATGTTGCGAGTTCAGAAATGCACCTTGAAACATCACTTCAGTCAGTGATGGACCTCACACATGATGATCGCCACCTAAGAATATAATGGACCTGAGAAATTCCCATTGCCTCATGACATGGTAGCCATCTTAACATAAACACCACACATTATTCACTAGTCATATGTAATTATAGTTCATATGACTATGTATAGTACATAATAGTAGATAATAGATGACTGTTACTCATTTATGTATTTACTGTATTATACTTTTTATCATTGTTTTTAGCATGTATTTCTTCTACTTATAAAAAAAAAAATAACTGAAAAACAGCCTCAGGCAGTTCCTTCTGGCAGTATTCCGGTAGAAGGCAGTGTTACGGGAGATGACAGCTCCATGAATATTATTGCCCCCAGAGACTTTCCAGTGAGTCAAGACGTGGAGGTAGAACACAGTGTTGTAGATGATCCTGACTCTGTGTAGGTTAAGCCAATGTATGTATTTATGTCTTAGTTTTTCACAAACATGTTTTAAAAATGAAAAAAACTAAAAACAGAAAAAAGCTTAAATAATAAGGTTATGATTTTTTTACAACTCTACAATGTGTCTGTGTTTTAAGCTAAGTGTTCCTACAAAGGAGTTTAAGGGTTTTTAAAAAATTAATAAGTTTATAGAATAAAAAGGGTACAGTAAGCTAAGGTTAATTTACTATTAAAGAAAGAAAATAATGTTTTTTAACTTAATGCAGCCCAACGCTAGTGTTTGTAATGTCTGTGGTAGTATACACTGATGTCCTAGGTCTTCACATTCACTCACCACTCACTCACTGATTCATTTACCCTGAGCAACTCTCTGACCTACAAGTTCAATTCACTGTAAGTAATTATACACATAAATATAAGTGGTATCATTTTTAAAATCTTTTATGCTATAGTTTTGCTATACTTTTTCTATATTTAGACATGTTTAGATATACATGTACTCACCATTGTGTTATAATTTCCTATAGTATTAGTATACTAACATCCTGTACAGGCTTGTAGTCAAGGAGCAAATGGCTATACCACATAACCTACATACGTAGTAGGCTATACCATCTCAGTTTGTGGAATTATACTCTATCATGTTTGTGCAGTGACAGAATTGCCTAATGGTGCATTTCTTAGAATGTATCACTATCACTAATCAAAACATGACTCTGTTAGTATCTCCAAGCTAATTACTCTTTTACTGGTGTCCAATTATTTGGGTGTTACATTTTTGATCCTCTGCTAAATATATGTGAAAGATGCTGCCTCATGAACTTAGGAAATTTCTTGGCCATTTGCCATATCAAATTATTTGCTTTATCTGAGAAGAATAAACTAAATAAATTATTTCTAGATGAGCATAGTACTCCAAGACTTTGACCCTTTTATTTCTGATAGGTTATTTTAATATTTATTTCACAACAAGAGGAAAAAATTAAAGTGTAATATATTATATAGTCTTTATATCTCACACTAAATCATGAGAAATTTTGCATCAGCCGTTCTTGTAAAATATTTATTCAAAAATAGAGAAAACTATTTAAAAATGTATATTAAACCAATGAAGAGCCCAAATAGCCAAGCCCAAATAAAAGAACAAAATTGGAGGCATTACACTACCCAACTTCAAACTATACTAAGGGCTACAGTAAGCAAAACAGCATGGTACTGGAACAATAACAGACACTTAGGGCAGTGGAACAGAACAAAGAACCCAGAAGTAAGACACACAACTGCCTGATTTTTGACAAGCCTGACAAAAACAAGCGACAGGAAAAGGATTCCCTATTTAATAAATGGTGCTGGGAAAACTGTGTAGCGATATGCAGAAAACTCTAACTGGACCCCTTCTTTAAACCATATACAAAAATTAACTCAAGATGGAGTCAAGACTTAAATGTAAAACCCAAAACTATAAAATACTTGGAAGAAAACCTAGGGAATACCATTCAGGACATAGGCATGGCCAAAACTTTCATGACAAAGACAAGCAATTGCAACAAATGCAAAGCTTGACCAATGGGATCTACCTACACTAAAGAGCTTCTGCACAGAAAAAGAAACTATCAACAGAATAAACAGACAACGCAGAGAATGGGAGACAATTTTTGGAAACTATGCCTCGGACAAATCTTTAATATCCAGCATCTACAAGGAAGTTAAACAAATTTACAAAACAACAACAACAAAAAAAAACCGTTAAAATGTTGGCAAAGGACATGAACAGAAACTTCTCAAAAGAAGACATGCATGCTGCCAACAAGCATGTGAAAAAATGATGAACATCAGTGATCATTAGAGAACTGCAAATCAAAACAACAATGAGATACTATCTCGCACACGTCAGAATGGCTATTACTAAAAAGTCAAAAAACAACAGATGCTGGGGAGGTTATGGAGAAAAAGGAATACTTTTACACTGTTGGTGGAAATGTAAATTAGTTCAATCATTGTGGAAGGCAGTGTGGCAATTCCTCAAAGACCTAAAGTTAGAAATACCATAAACCCAGCAATCCCATTACTGGCTTTATACCCAAAGGAATATAAATCATTCAATTATAAAGACACATGCACATGTATATTCATTGTAGCACTATTCACAATGGCAAAGACATGGAATCAACCTAAATACCGACCAATGATAAACTGGATAAAGAAAATGTGGTACAAATACACCATGGAATACTCTGCAGCCTTAAAAAGAATGAGATCCTGTGCTTTGCAGAAACGTGGATGGAGCTGGAGGCCATTATTCTTAGCAAAATAATGCAGGAACAGAAAACAAGATACCACATGTTGTCGCTTATAAATGCGAGCTAAATGATGAGAATACATAAACACATAGAGGGAAACAATACACACTGGAGCCTATTGGGAGATGGAGGTTGGAAAGGCGGAGATGATCACAAAAAATAAATAGCAGATACTAGGATAACGCCTGGGTGATGGAATAGTTGGTACAACAAACCCCCATAAAACACATTTACCTATGTAACAAACCTTCACATCCTGCAAATGAACCTCTGAACTTAAAAGTTATTTAAAAAGGAAAAAAAAAAAGTAATCTGATCTTTAACCTACAGAAAAAAATAAAACACAGGAAAAAAACACCTCTCAATGCCCCTTACAAGAAAGGAAATGTGTGAGATAGACAGCGTTTTGTTAACAATCTTGAGCACAAACAATGTGTCAGGTCATTTTGTTCTGTGTATCTACTATCCAGATAATGCCCACAGAACTTGATTAGTAGGGAAATCTGGTTGTGACTGCCACATCTAATAAGTAAATGGCAGGTGGTGGTAAACCAAAATCAGTAGCATTAGGACTTTCAAAACAGTTTCATTCATACAGGTAGGGGAAAAGTGGATATATGGTGACTGATTTTCATTAATATCTATAATATTTTAGAACTTTGTTTAAAAATACTGATGGATGTCTGTCTCTTGAGAGTCTTTTATTCACTCAAATACCTAATAAAAAATTTCATTAATTAATGTAGTACTTGGCAAGGAGAAGGGAGTCTCTCCTAAACTTCAGCCAATAATATTCAGAAAGGAAAAATATTATAGCCATCTTACATTAGTGTTAGATTTGATGAGCCTGGATACTGGTTAAAATATTTATATTAAATTCACAGCAAAAGAAATATTGTTTTACTCTTTAATTGAAGGTTGACATGATTACTCCCCAAATTATTTATGAATTATTTCTACAGACATACAAAAGAACATACATATACAAGTCTTTATTAAATAAGCTTATTAATTTCCATCACCAATTTGAAAATTATTACCATGGAGCTAAAAATTATATTGCATCATATTGTGCTAATTTTTTTTCAATCACTTATTCGGAAGTCTATAATATAAGCATATTCAGGAAGTGAAATGTCATAAAAGATGTTTTAAAAACATTATTGCTTAAAGCAAACTTTCTGAAATGATGAATTTTATTAAAATAAATATTAATTAAGGATGCATTGTTCTTTATAATCAGCCAATTCAAATTCTTTTATAGGCCTCATTCATAAATTTGTGAGTTTGGAATAGTCAGGCCAATTATGATTATGTAATAAATGACATAAAAGGTAATTCTGGGTTATTTGGTTAGACCATAATTTAGCAATTATATGAGTCACTAAATACATGTCATTAAATTGTTGAAAATTTTTAACAAAAATGCATCTGGACTAAACATATACATCATGTCACCCTCTGGTTCAACTATGTTCATATGTATTTCAAAGAGATGAGGTTATTGTACTTTAAATATTCATTAACTGGCTATAAAATACTATTCCTTATCCAATTTGATGTAGTAGCACTCCTTTGTTAGCTTCAGATTTTTCTCTTTTGACATTCATTCATAATATGCTTCGAATTTGCTTTTAAGTCATCATTCTTGTTGTTGAATAAGGTGCTTTACATCTTAGTTTACCATGTTCCTGCCTAATAGAAATCCATATAAAATACCAAAAATAAACATTTGTATTTTACATTCTTTGTAAGTAAACAATTTATACCACTTAAAGAACATCCTTATACTGAACTAATGTTATCAACTTTATTTATTTTTAAGTGTCTCAGTAATCTGTTTCTCAAAAGTCATTTAAGGCTGGGCAAGGTGACTCACACATGTAATCCCAGCAGTTTGGGAGGCTGAGGTGGGTGGATTACCTGAAGTCAGGAGTTCAGGACCAGCCTGGCCAACATGGTGAAACCCCACCTCTACTCAAAATATAAAAATTAGCTGGGCATGTTGCTGCATGCCTGTAATCCTAGCTACTTGGGAAGCTGAGGCCAGAGAGTGGCTCGAACCTAGGAGGCAGAGGTTGCAGTGAGCCTAGATGGCACCACTACACTCCAGCTTGGGTGATAGAGCCGGACTTCATCTAAATAAATAAATAATAATTTTATCTCCTCACCAAGCTGCAAAATTCTCAAAGGATGCTCTATACTGATGTCCCACTAGCCGAGGCTAACATACATTATGCATTTTATAAATGCTGCTGACTGGGTTACAACCGGGTTGTGTTCCAAAATGATGTGCATTAATGTCTGTTTGTAGGAGGGTTATAACATTACTTAGCTTCTCAGATCAGCAAGCCTTTATTAACCCTTAAGTTCCTGACCGAGAATACAATACTAACTGTATCCTGCTTTTTTTTTTTTTTTTTTGGAGACAGAATCTTGCTCTGTCACCCAGGCTGGAGTGCAGTGGGGCGATCTCAGCTCACTGCAACCTCTGCCTCCTGGGTTCAAGCAATTCAAACAATTATCTGCCTCAGCCTCCCAAGTAGCGGGGACTACAGGTGCCACCGCCACACTCAGCTAATTTTTTTAGATTTTCAGTGGAGACGGGCTTTCACCAACTTGGTCAGGCTGGTCTTGAACTCCTGACCTCATGATCCACCCGTCTCAGCATTCCAAAGTGTTGGGATTACAGGCATGAGCCACCGTGCCTGGCCTGTATTCTGCTTTACCACACTGTTCTTATGAGAAATGTGTTCCAAGATTCATCTTGGTACACCTGCAATCCACTTCTCTGCTATGCATGGGCATCACTTTCTCTAATCTTCATTACCCTTTGGGTGGAGGATATCTGAATCCAACAGTTTCTTTAATTCTAGGGTGGAGTATTTGAGAGGATCAATGCTGAATGAAGTTTCGTGGCACATACTGAGGCATGGTGGAGAAAGGAACAAATCTTAAAGACCAGAAACAGAAAGTGATAATGTGACTGTTTGAGCTTTAGGTATTAATGATGTCAACTATAATTTATAATATATAGACAAAGACACTTACACATGCATACATGGAGATGAAAGACATTCTGTAAAAGAATTTTATTTTATTTTACTTTATCTTATTGAGACAGGGTCTTGCTATGTTGCCAGGCTGGTCTTAAACTCCTGGGTTCAAGGGATCCTCCTGCCTCAGCCTCCCAAAGTGCTGAGATTACAGGCATGAGCCACTATGCCCAGCCCTACAAAAGTATCTTAAAATTTCTCTAACTTCATATACTTCTCATTTTAAAAACATTTTCCTTTTACATTTCTATGTGAGATGAGACATTTTACTAGCCTTCATAGTCCTAGTTTCATAATTTTAAATTTACCATCAATTCCACAAATCTTGATATACATAATCTTTAGTTATAAGATTTGCACTCATAGGAGAAACACATTTGCAAAACAATGAGTAAAAACAATTTAAATAATTTTTGACATACAACAAAATGTTACAAATTAAATACTACATTAGAAGTAATTAACAGAAAAAATCTAATGAGAAAAAAGATAGGATATGGTAACTCTGCAACCAATTTTCTTAATATCAGTAAGTATTTTAAAAAGACACAAAACATCATGAACTCTGGCCTCAGATATAATTGGGCTAGTATTTTTGCTTTTCTATTACTTAGTTTCACGGCCTTTCACAAGCAAATTTTTAATGTTCTGATTAAACATGAGTATAATGAACCTACCTCAGAATGTCATGAAATAATACATGTAAAGAGGAAGCGCCTTACTTCATGTAAAGGTGTAATTTCAATAAATGTTGGCTGTACCTGTAATGGATATTTTGGCCTTGGGAAATAATATATTTACAGTTGAATTAAATTTCTTTATATTCACTTAAGCATTTAGACAGATATTCAAAATATGTATTATAACAAAAATTAAAGATTCCCCCTTCTTCCTCACATAACCTTTCTTTATAAAATTTCTTCTTTAGAGATCTGCTGAAATTATTTAGGAGTCAAATTCATCCTGTTTATTCTGCTAATTGAAATGCTATATTTGATTATTATCCCCAGAAACAAGCCATAGTCAACGTATAAGAAGTAATGTTAGTTGATTGTTGATTGGCTACATTTCAAATGTGGTCCCAAATGGGAAGACTGCCTTTCACACTTTGAAGTGTACATTTTAATATGCATGGTGCACTTATCATAGAGAAGTTAAAACAGACCAGGAAATAGCCCTGATACTGAGCCACCAGAATTTTAATATTGACATCTCATGACAATAAGCTCTAGTGAATTAACAATGCAGTAGAAAACCTCTAGGACACCATGCTCAGCCCAAGTATGGCTTTTAAGAAATTTCCCCTCTTCTCATTTACAACTACAGGTTTGGACTACATAAGCTCACCTACTAGGCCAAAATTAATTACATGCACTAGATACCCACATTGGACTAACCAAGTTTTCTTTTCAGATATTTTTGAATTAGGTCACGGGTTCAATTCAGTTGGCTGATGGTGCTGAAAGCAGCAAAATTCCTGTTTTGAACTAGCAATCAAGCTCATTAGGGAAAACCAAAATTAAAAAACAAAGCAAAAGCAAACCAAACAGAAAACAAAAAAGAGAAAGCCACTCTATGGTGAGATAACAACAATAAGCAGAGACAGCAAACACAAGAGATTTGGAGTATGCCAGGGTTACTAGTGAATTTCCATTTCCTGGTGTCAATCCTACTCAATCTAAACCACACTTCTGGCCGGGGACGGTGGCTCACACCTGTAATCCCAGAACTTTGGGAGGCGGAGTCAGGCAGATCACAAAGTCAAGAGATCGAGACCATCCTAGCCAACATGGTGAAACCCCGTCTCTACTAAAAATATAAAAAAAATTAGCTGGGCATGGTGGCATGCATCTGTAGTCCTAGCTACTAGGGAGGTTGAGGCAGGTGAATCGCTTGAACCCAGGAGGTGGAGGTTGCAGCGAGCCAAGATCGTGCCACTGCACTGCAGCCTGGGCAACAGAGTGAGACTCTGTCTCAGGAAAACCAAAACCAAAACAAAAAAACATACTTCTTTTATTTAGGTAGTGGGAAACATTCCTGTATCTATGAAACAAATGAATTTATTAATATAAAGCAACTAGCTATGTTAAACCCATTTTATGCCATAATTCCCAAGAAATTCTTACAGAATTCCAGGGCTTTTACAATAGTATATTTTTCTACTCATATAAATGAATTTCATGAAGGAAAATATGTGGATTTGATGATTACTCATGGAACCATGATCTATGAAGCATGTTTTAAATAGCTTCCTTAAACTTTGTTTTAATCATAAAATTTTCAGTGGGCTTCCTACTTTTAAGTCAGTTTTAACTGTGAGCTATTTCAAAGCAATATATATTAGACATGTATACTATTGATCTTACCAGAAATAGATTAATTTTTAAAATGAGATAGCTATGTGAGTCATAAAATACATGTTAAATAATTGATGGAGTTTATAAACTTTTACTTTCTAAGAAGTAAACCATTTAATTAAGAAACCTGCAATTGAGACATTCTCCTAAAAACCAGACTACAATTGCTTCTTTGACTTATATCTTTAAAAAAGGCAACTTTTTCATGACTTTATGCCTTATTTTTCAAGGTGAAACTTGAATCAAAATGTTTTCTCACTGCTTGAAATAACTTTAGTTATTTTTATGGTTGTTTATTAATTATGCTCATATAACAAGGGCCCCTCTGTTTATTTCATGTTGCCTATGCCCAGTGGTTCACATTACATGTTAAGAACATATATTTTGCCCTATACCACACACATTACTTTATAGTATAAAACATATTATTGTTTTAAAAAGAAAACATTATTTTATTTGCTATGAAGAAAAATGAATAAATCATTACAATCCAGACAAAATTAGTTTATCAACATGTAAACACTATATCCAATTTCCTGGATATTTCTCTAGCCTCATTTGGAAAGGTTCTCATGGATGAACCCATTTTGTAAATTAAGACAATTTGAAGTCAGGTTTGGGTAAGATTACTTTGACCTTGTGATATTGGGCCTTAGATTTGCTAATTTGAATGTGATGCATTTAAGAAAATAGTCATATTTTCTAGCTTTTCTAATTTAATGTCTTTAATTTTCTATTAAGTAAATTATGCATGGGTTTATTTATTAGAGTAAAATATGTAAATGCTGAGTGGACCATTTACCTGAATCCTTAGTACCTAAAACCTTTTAGCAAATAATAACATTGCTTTGCACATCCAAAAATAGCAATTTTTCTTTTCAACCATTTTTATACCTATTATGTGCTTTTTATTTATATGTTCTTTTTCTTTGAGATAGAGTCTCACTCTGTTATTCATGCTGGAATGGAGTGGCACAATCTTGACTCACTGCAACCTCCACCTCCTGGGTTCAAGGGAGTCTCCTGCCTCAGCTTCCCGAGTAGCTGGGATTACAGTCACCCACCACCACATCCAGCTAATTTTTGTATTTTTTAATAGAGACTGGGTGTCATCATGTTGGCCAGGCTGGTCTTGCAGTCCTGCCCTCAAGTGATCTGCCCGCCTCGGCCTCCCAAAGTCCTGGAATTACAGGCATGAGACACTGCACCTGGCCTTATTTGCCTATTCTTAAGAGCGAGATCGGTCACAGGAATATTACCTCTATTTCATTATAAAGAATACCAGTCTCTGGAGAGATTAAATGATATGTGAAGGTCACACACCTAGCTACAAAAGAGCTGTATAATATTTGAGTCCCTCAAGTGATAACCTCACTAGTTCCTCAGAATCAATGTAAATTTAGTAGGAAGGACAGCCCTAGCCTGCCAGATGAGGTATTGAGAGAACATCTGAGTCTTTCTCAAAAAAAAAAAAAAAAAATTCCACCCATTTTCCTTCTTCCTTAATCTCACTCATACATTTTATATTTCAATGGCTCCAAGTTTGTCTTTCCTTCCATTCTTTTACTCTTCCAGTGTATTGACCATAATGACTTTATTTATATGTAACTCACATGCCAAACCTACCTTAATAATAAGAGCTAAGTGACTTTCCCAGTTACACAACTAGTCAATTGCATAGCCCCAAGCAATGCCATCTTTTATGACTCTCAGATTCCTGAATAAAATCATGAATTCTCCAAGAGTGTAGATTATCATGCATCTCTGCAGTATTAAATCTCAGCACTTGGGGAGACCAAGGCAGGTGGATCACCTGAGGTCAGGAATTTGAGACCAGCCTAGCCAACATGATGAAACCCCGTCTCTACTAAAAATACAAAAATTAGCTGGGTATAGTGGCACATGCCTGTGATCCTAGCTACTCAGGAGGCTGAGGCAGGAGAATCACTTGAACACTTGAGGTGGAGGTTGCAGTGAGCAGAGATTGTGCCACTGCACTCCAGCCTGGGTGACAAAACGAGACCTTGTCTCAAAGAAAAAAAAATAATAGGTGTATCATAAATATTAATTATATCAAGGCCAATATGGAGACTAGCATATCAATTAAAATCATTAATACGTTGCCCCAATGAAATTGCAGTTGTAAGGGACTAGCAAATATTCAAATATCAAACACTAAGTTCAGACTCCATGTTCAGCTAAACTTGAGTTACGTGTTAAGCTAAATATTTTTTAAATAATCTAACACTAAATACAAGCTATGTATTGAGTTACTTTCAGAGGTGCAGTTTTTTACTTGTGGTCAGAGAAGGGTAGCTTCCTAATACACTTTATATTATTTCCTGGTATATTTAGGTAAACTTCTTTAAGCAGAGACGTTGTGAATATAAAGAAGAGCGAGCAGGCTTTAAGCTTTAACCTTAATTGATGCTCTAAGGCCGAATAAGCCCTTGAGCAATAAGTGTCCTCAGCTAGCTAAACCGCTGTGTCATAGAAGGCCCCCAAACTGTACTCCTTCTGATCTCC
Organism: Cebus imitator; assembly: GCF_001604975.1. NCBI lineage: Eukaryota > Metazoa > Chordata > Mammalia > Primates > Cebidae > Cebus > Cebus imitator. The sequence goes on along the minus strand of NW_016107401.1, from coordinate 2,396,876 downwards.
CTCCATACCAGCCAGCTGCTGCCTGGCAGTTCAAGAAGACACTGCTTAAAAGGACTTGCAAGTCTGACAAAAAAAGTTGGAGAAATTGATTGGTATTTAGAGTTTAGTGGTCTCCTATGGGTATTCCTGGGTTTCTGTGACTGATTTTGATGAAGTGCTTTTATTTGTCTCTCTACCCAGAGACTGCAGATGAATTTGCAATAGAGCAGCATGCCCCCTGTTTAGCTTTGTCAGGCACCACTTAGACATGTTATAATTTATTTTCCAGGAAAAATATTTCTCATGAGGGCTTCTGGCTAACACAGTTATAAAGCAGCTGGCTACCGTTCAGCCTGCTGTCTGTTGGCAGCTGGGCTTCCCTGTACAGGCTGAAAGGGAACACAACCAGAAAGAAAAGTTGTGGAAAAAGGGGGCACAGTTCAAAACTCCTACCTATGCAGGCCCAGATCTTTTCTTCCGGGCTGGTTTCGATAGTTAACAAATTTGCAAACATTCTACTAAATCTGACAGGGAGTGCTGTTATTTCTTTTTCGTGCTTGTGGCGGTATGGTTGTGCTGTGCAGATATCTTTAACAGGCATTGGCTTGTTCTAGTCATTGCGCAGACTCAAAACTGCCCTTAAAAATTCATTAAATCATCCAGTTAATTTTTTTTCTAACATAGAACACTCTAGGTAGAGCTTTGAATAATTACTTTGTTCATTTTAAAGGAACATGTTTTAAAAAATATTTAACACTGAATTCACACACTTTGTGGAGAGATGTTCTATTACATGCAGTGCAGAGGAATTGAAATTAACTGATATCAATGTTCTTCGTTATAGCTTCATTCTAGGACACATGTTGAATGAATGGAACAGCAAACAAAATTGCCAAGTTGTTTTTTTTTTTTTGGTTTTTTTTTTTTTTGAGATGGAGTCTCGTTCTGTTGCCAGGCTAGAGTGCAATGGCATGATCTCACAACCTCTGCCTCCCTGGTTCAGGCGATTCTCCTGCCTCAGCCTCCTGAGTAGCTGGGACTCAGGTGCATGCCACAAAACCCAGCTAATTTTTGTATTTTCAGTAGAGATGGGGTTTCACCATATTGATCAGAATGGTCTTGATCTCTTGACCTCATGATCTGCCTACCTCAGCCTCCCAAAGTGCTGGGATTACAAATTTACTTTTTTTTTTTTTTTTGAGTAGTTAACACATCATGTGTCATCAAGTCTCAGACACTACTAATTATAACGGAATATTTCAATGAACTACTAGAAAATGTTTTAAAATCTGCCAAATAACCAAAAGCATATACTTTTTGTCACTTCAAATTTATTTTTAATCGAAAGGGCTCTTTTAGACTCGGATATTTATCCTAACATTCTTGGACATAAAAAGGAAAGACTAAGGTAAATGACTGTGTTAAGGTATTCTTGAAACTCCTTCACCCTTTCTTCAGTTGTTCTAAATCATTCTTTAACTCTGTGTCATCAATGACTGAGTTTTTTCCACAGAAAATGCTGTGCCACTGAACTGACTGGCAATGAAATATTTCGTAAAAATATACCAGTATTGTCTCTAGGAAATTTTTCTCAAACTTGCTGACATCCATTATGCAAAAGTTGATGCTTCTGTTTTCTTACTTGTGTCTGAAGGTGTCAATTAAAAAAACATGAGATAACAACTAGGTCTCCTATTTTTTCCTCGTATGATTCTCAAACAGTTGATTGACTTAAGTGTCAACGCTGACGGTCTACAATTTTCCAGTCAGGTCTTTCAGGAACAACAAACCAAGTTCTTGAACACATGAGCATTGAAAATTATGCTCTGATTTTAAGATGTCATCAATTGTAAGATATATTTGGATTTTCAAGATGTTAAAAAAATATGCATCTTAAATTTAAATATATATAAAGGGTGAATTGGATAAAAATGCACATGGACAGGTCCATCGTGTGCCACAAACATAGAAGGATCTCAGAGGGAAGTGGCCTACTTGAGTTTTGAGTTGAAAACTGCTACGATCAGATTTCAGAAACTAGAAAATGTGGAAAATCTAACCTTCTAGGAAGTGAGGCCTGGTTAACTTAACAAGTAGTCCAGGGGACTGTGATCAACAAATAGGTGGAGGAAACACTTTGTAGAAACACCAGGACCCACTGGCTCTGGGTTGCTGTCTATCACACACTTTATATGGGAAGAGCATTCCTCCAGGTTTGCCTGGGATAGTTTGAGTTTATGTATCTTTTCCTACCTTCTTGTTATTACTATACCCATTCTCTCTTAAAAGTTTCCAGTCTTGGAGAATTTTATAAGGTCATTCTAAGTTTATGTGAAGTATAAAAGATGTATAATCCTAACATTTATGTGGCCTTGCTGCTAAAATGCAAACAGATCCCGTTTTTAGAATGGCTAATGAAAATCCACCAGGGATTTCACTCTCAGGCCATGCAATGAGAATCCATTGTGCTGAGAATTTAAGAAAGAAAAGACAAAACTAACGAGAAATAATTTGTGCTTTGAAAAGTCTATAAGACCCAAACAGACTCTTAATAAGGACAAAATCACTAACAATGCTAACTCTAGGATCGCATTTGCTGAATGTGTGTGGTTTTTCATTACGCACTTTTCACCATTCTCCTATTTATTGTTCAGAGGCTAAAATCACTCTACCAGAAGTAGCAGACTTTTCACAGGTCGTCTCTATCATTACACTATGGCCAGCTTGGGGAGTTTTTTAGGTGATATAGGTTGGGGTGTTTACTTTTAGTGGCATTCATAATGGAATTCTCCAACTGATTCTCTTCCCTGGTCTCAGTTTAACTTAAAATGGCACAAGAACAAACTTTTACCTCAAAGACTGGATCAATTCACGTCATGGAAACAAGGAATGTTTAGTAGAAGCACTGTCTGTACAGGGAGGAAGTGAGTACTTTCCGACTGAATCAAAATTGCTAAAAAGATGTAAGTTTTAGAATATCTGTGAGTCAGTTCAAAAGAACTGCTCTGGAGGATTATAAAACTTCTCTACTGGTAAATTTGGTGATGTGACAGATTTTGTCAACAAATTGTGATTTGATAGTAACATAGTATTTGAACTCTATTTGTCTAATTAGACCATGATTAAGGAAATACTTGAAAGTAATACTTGGAAAAAATTCAATAAGGTTTACAATTGTGTTGAACATATAAATCATTTGGCAACCCAAATGATTTGCATTAAAAAATAAAAAGTCAAATATTGAAGGGGCTCTCTTTCTACATCTACCATCTTTGGCTAACCTAGGACCAGTGAGTGAATAATTAAGAGTAAGTAAGCTGGGCACGGTGGCTCAGGCCTGTAAACCCAGCACTTTGGGAGGCCAGGGTGGACGGATCACGAGGTAAAGAGATCCAGACCATCCTGGCTGACATGGTGAAACCCCATCTCTACTAAAAATACAAAAATTATCTGGGTGTGGTGGTGTCTTCCTGTAGTCCAAGCTACTTGGGAGGCTGAGGCAGGAGAATCACTTTAACCCAGAAGGCAGAGGTGGCAGTGAGCTGAGATCATGCCAGTGCACTCTGACCTGGAGACAGAGTGAGGCTCCATCTAAAAAAAATTAAAAAGTAAATGTGGGATGTGTGTACATCAGGGAATGTGCAAATGTGTGGTGATCACAAAGAAAATATAAAAGAATATAATCCCAAAATAAGGAAAAAGGCTTTACTGATACTGAAGACATGGAATGACTCTGGTTCCTCATAGGGGGCACATGGCAGACCATTATGTAACATGTGTTGTGAAATTACCCTGAAGAAGTGTGGGAGTTTCACAGGACAGAGAGGTTAAGCGATACCTTCATTTTTCCCCTCACTTTCAGCATATGGAAACATAGAAGTTTATGTGAACTGTTCTAGGTGGATTTATACAGATAATGGTCTAAAGTTTTAAACAAACAAAGCTCCCTAAACTGATTATGTGGTTTAAAAAATATTGTTATATGTACACACACACACACACACACACACACACACACACACACACATATATATATATATCTCCTTAAATGTAAGATAACATTAAATATGAAAGCCCAGTTAGAAAACAAGAGAATGGTCAATCTGACACTTTATCTGCTCTTCTTTAAATATTAAGGTGTTATTAACCACAATACTAAGTTAAAAAACATCAGGTTTAATAAGAATTGGTGAAAGAGATCATTTGAAATATAGACGAAATTTCCTTTATGTGTTTATTTTGCCTTGGGACATGAGTAATAATATTAGAATAAAGCCATCACAATTAGCAAGGTATTTTTAAAGTAAGCATTCAGAGCCTTTTTTGAAGTCTTTTACTGGTGAAAGACAAACTAATTTTCCTTTTAAGGGAACCTTCTTTCTGTCATGGTAAAATGACTGAGACAATGTGTGGCAAATGACTTGGTGACAAATTAAAATGCATTATGAATAATTATTATTCATATTATTTTTCAGATTATTCAGATTATTATTATTTTTTGACAGAGTCTCTCTCTTTTGCCCAGGCTGGAGAGAAATGGCGTAGTCTCAGTTCACTAAAACCTCCACCTCCAGGCTTCAGGCAATTCTCTTGCCTCAATCTCCCAAGTAGCTGGGATTACAGGCGCCTACACCACGTCCAACTAATTTTTGTATTTTTAGTGGAGACAGGGTTTCACCATGTTTGCCAGGCTGGTCTCAAACTCCTGACCTCTGGTGATCCACCTGCCTCAGGGTCTCAAAATGCTGGGATTACCGGCTTGAGCCACTGTGCCTGCCTTAAAAAGCATTATTTTGTTTGTAAATCATATTGTCAGACACAAAGTATTGTTGAAATTTTGAAGAGATATGTATTAGAACAAATTAAGCCATTTTTGTTCTACAGTTGAATAAATAAAATACATATTTTTCCCAACCTTTCTTAGCTTAAATATGAATTTGCTGAATAGCATTTCAATAATGGATGTAAGAAGAACAACTAAAGGAGCTACTAAAGAAACAACGTATCCAAAAAAGGAAGGAAACAGCAATAACAAAAGCCCTTAATCTAGTAAGTGAAGGAAGAAAAATAAGAGCTTTAAGTGGGAGAATAAAACTGTAAGGATAATAATTGATGAAGCAGGTTATCTGATTACAGAAAGAGATTGCAGAATAAGGCTAAAGAGCTATTGCTACACTTAGAATATATTCAATGAGTCTTCACTGGGAAGCTCTCATAGCTAATAAGTTAAAAACAGAATTATAATAGGGGACACATTAGTGAATATGTTAGTAAATATATCAGAATATTAAGTGCAGTCTTAAAGGTTTTTATGCCTAGACTCAAAAAGCTGAAAAAGTAGATTCCAGATCAGAGACTTATGTAGAATGGACTAAGAGATAGTGAAATCAGACTAGTTACCATTGGCTTATTACCCAGGTGAAGAGTATATGATAGGGAGTTGGGAAATTCACCAAAGAGATTATGGAGAGAATTTCTTTAAGGATATAAATACTGAAAGACTGGTATCTTCCCTGCCTTCCTTCGTGTTCTCCAATTAACCAGGAGGAATTCAAAGAAACACACTTGGTGTTTTCTAGGCATCTCTTTTAAGAAAGTTTAACAAACATAGAAGCTGAAGTCAAAAAAATTCTACAAAGGTGAGGCTGGGAAGAGTGGTCTGTGATAGCAGAATGAAGAGAGCGTCCTAGATTAGGGATGAGTCACATTCCCCCCATGACAGCCCAGATGTGAGTTTGTCCTTCCCTTTGGCTTTTTCTGGGGAGCCTTGAGCTAAACCCACATGGGCTTCACAGTAGGGTGAAGAAGACAGGGCAACAGGCACTACGGAAAGTCGAAGCAGACACTGCCTGTATCAGCAAACTGCCTTCACAGAGCCCTAGCGGGAGGAAGCGCCAGGAAACCCGCAAAAGTGCTCCAAAAGACAAAAGATCCTATACCATAGAATTACAGGTAACCCAGAGAGCCCTGACAAAAGCTACAACTCTCTCATTCAAGACCTTTTTTACTTGAATTTCCCCTTGCTCTTCTGCCCATTCCTGGAGCACCAAAAAGCAGCACAGTGAGTAGGCAAAGATGGGAAGAGGGAGTTGGAGAAAGAGTAGAAAAGGTAATTGTGTAGAGAAGAAAAGGCTCTCCTAGCCTCCCCCAGGTCCTCATTCTCATTCCCATTCTCACAGCAAGCTCACCACAATTTCGGTTGGGCCCAACCTAATGCAGATAAGGTTTAAACTGGATGAGATATTAACAACATGAACTAAAGATATAAACTGGGCATTTTTAATGAGACTATGTGAACACCTTGAAAATTACTGAGAAAGCTTGAATATTTCGGGTCAGAGCAGATAACAGGAAAGAAGAAAGCAGCTTTATTTGTATCCTATTAAGCATTCTTCTGCTTGCTCTATTTAATTTTCACCATTAATTTGTATTTAAAATCCAGAAAAGATTGAAGGCCATTTGTCTAGGATCAACATTTTGGCACAAAGGATCATTATATTCATATAAATATATAATCCTCTGGTTCTTTTCAGATCAAACAGAGGATCACCTAGATTTAATATCTAGGACATAGGTGTCTCTCCTTCCCTTTCTCTCTCTCTCTTTCTTTCCTCCTTTCCTTTCCTTTCATTTTTCCATTCTTTTACCTTTCTTTCTTTGCAGGGGTGGAGAAGAAGGTATTTCTCTGTCACCCAGACTGCAGTGCAGTGGAACAGCCATGGCTCACAGTAGTTTTGATTAAGACTGAGCTCAAGTGATACTCCTATCTCAGCCTCCAAGGCAGCTAGGACTACAGGTGTGCTCCACCATACCCACATGCAGCTTTTAAAAAAAAAATGTTTTTCTTGTAGAGACTTGGTCTGCTTATTTGTTCAGGCTGGTCTGAAATTCCCGGGCTCAAACGATTTTCCTGCCTCAGTCTCCCAAAATGCTGGGATCATAGGCACACCCAGCCTTCTCCTTCATTTCTTACATCTAGCCAATCAACAAGTGTGGCTAGGTATCACCAATCTGCACTCTTCTCTCCTTATTTCTGTTATAATTAAACATTTCTAAACTTCTCCATAGATATTTGCAACCACTCATAAGAGCTTCTCAATGAATTTTACTCTTTCTAGGGCCTTGAAAATCTTCTCTCTAAATTACAAATCAAAAATGTCTTTTTTTCTTTTTAAAGACTATTGTTGGCACCCATTAATTAAGGAACCGTATCATTTTCCTAGTCCACACTAAACCAGAACATTTTACAATTGAAAGGGGCACATTTAGTGATTATTCCAGAACAATAGGTGCAAACTAGAACTGTCCAAAACAAACTACCATGTCTGGGCACTGTATCCATTAATAAGAAGATAAAACCAATACCCATAATATGACAAGTAAGTTCCACCATTGTCTAACTCCTGCCCATCTCTCTAGCAACATCTCTCACCACTTCTTTACTTTATACTCAGACTATAATTTTTTACTCTGCTGGCTAAATGGATACCACTTATTTAAAACTAAGATTATATGTCATTTCCTCTGGGAAGCTTCTTTTGTTTTTAGACTTAGTTAGATGCCTCTCTCAGGAACTCTCACGTGCCCTGTGAGTATGGCTCTGACTTTAGTTCAAAGGGTGCATCTCTCAGCTTCATCAGTCTGCTTATTTCTAAAACAGATGGTAAGAGTATGTACCTTTTAGAAATGTGAGCTTTCAATCTGTAATGTATATAAATCATTGATATACTATTTTGAACAAGTCATTACTTAAGAGTATTAGCTGTAGGTTTCTCAACCCTATGAAAAGCATCATTACTCCAAAATAAAATTATTATATGAATCTTCAAGAATAGGGATACTTGATTTTGCAGGCAATTATATTTTTCTCTTCACCTCTTGAAGGATACTGGAGAAAAAAATCATCAGAAAATAGAAACGAAAGTCTAAAGGAAATGCTTATGTTCATTCCGTGTCATTCATGGAAAGCTGTCCATGACTTTCACATGAAAAATATGTGGTTTATTAGCATATGTTTTACTGAAACCTTGGTATATAGTCAGTGACCTTAGTGAAACGTGTGAAGGTTTTTAAACATGTCCACAAATTTCATGATATTGCTTCCATTGAGGGTGAGGTCTTTGTCTCTTCCCCTTGAGTCTGAATTGGCTTTTCTGCTTCAGTCAATATTGAACAGTGAGCGTGAAACCATGTGACTTCCAAAGCCAGGTGATAAAAGTCCATCCAGGTTTTGTTTTGTTTGCAGTGACACTTGCTCTTGTTGCAAGTTAAGAAGTATGACTACCTCAAGGTAACTGTGTTGAGAGAAGCGCAAATAACATAGAGAGGCCACATGAAGCTAGTCAAGAGTCTCAGCTGTATCCAGCCTTCCCCTCTTTCCATTCTAGGTCTCAGACACATGGCATCAGGGACCAGTTTCGTAGAAGACAAGCTTTCCATGGATCAGGTTGGGTGGGAGATGGTTTCAGGATTATTCAAGCATGTTACATTTATTGTGCACTTTATTTCTATTATTATTACATTGTAATATACAATAAAATAATTATACAACTCATCATAATGTAGAATCAGTGGAAACCCCGAGTTTGTTTTCCTGCAACTAGACGATCCCATCTAGGGGGTGATGGGAGACAGTGACAGATTCATCAGGCATTAGATTCTCATAACAAGCATACAACCTAGACCCCTTGCACACTCAGTTCACAATAGGGCTTGCATCCTATGAGAATCTAATGTCACGACTGATCTGACAGGAGGCAGAGCTCAGGCGGTAATATAAGAGATGGAGAGCAGCCAGTACCAGTCTGTGGCCCAGGGGTTGGAGACCCCTGTTCCAAATAATTCCAGTCCCCACATAGTTGACTCTCCTCAGCTGAGGTCCTAGACATCATGGAGAGAGGCCATTCTTGGTGTATTCTGTTGAAACTCCTGACTCACATAAACCATAAGCGTAATAAAACAGTTGTTTTAAAACACTAAATTTCAGGGTTGCTTGTTACACTGCAATAGACACCTGGAACAAATACAGTCCTCAAATGAACTTGGTAATTGAATGCTATTCAGTGACACACATACCCTGATCACTTAAATATTACTATATCGTGCCTGTAAAGCTCTGTTTCATATATTGCCTATCCTGAACTTCTTACTCATGATTCCTTCTCAATATCTCATCATTCCTCAAAAATTGCTAGTCAGTGCCTCTTCATCAGATACAAAATTAGGTCAAAAATCTTCAACTTATTATTCAGGACTTACATATATGCTGGCACAGGCCCACTTTGCCAACTTTCTTTTTCATTATTTTCCAACATGCACTTTTTTCTCCCAAAGTTCTTGGCCACTATTTGCTGTGAAAACCTTGCCTCCATGCCTTTGTTCCTACTGTCACCCTCATCCAAGAATATATCTACCTGCCATACACACATTCTTTTCCATGCATTCCAGTTCTCTTCACCCTTCAAGGCACCTGTTAAAGCTAATACTGTCCCTTCACCCACCAATTACATTTTTTCCCCCACATTAGAGCATGTATTATCCTCTCTTACATAGCTTAGAGTGATTTCCTCCTCTTCTACTCATTGTGTATGGCTTAGGAGCTGGGACCATATTTCTTTTTACCATTTTCTCATTCAAGTTACCTAAGCATATAGTTGCCAAATAGCCTAATATTTTTAAAAGCTACACAGGCCAGAGGCTGAAAATGGCAGTTTACTTTTTGAAAGGATTTTTCCTCTTACAGGCATAATTTCCATTTATTTTCTCTGCTTTCCAGTAAAGTAAAACCAGGAAGACCTTTTCAGTTTACTTTTTATCTTACCTTTTATTTTTAATTGAAACGTAGTGATTGTCTATATCATATACCTATGGAGTACCAGGTGATGTCTTGATATGTGTTTACATTGTGGAATGATTAAATAAGCTAATTAATAAATCCATCACCTAACATTCCTATCTTTTCTTGTTAAAACATTTAAAAGCCACTCTTTTAGCAGTTTGAAATATGCAAGGCATTTTTTTATAGTCTCCATTCTTTGCAATAGGTTACTGCAGCTTATTTCTTCAGCTGAAATTCTGTGTCCTTTGCTGCACAGTTGAGTGTTATAGTGTAGTGACAGCTAATCCAATTTATGTTAGTGGGAGTGTGTCTATTGCCAAAACTTAAATTCATGGAAATTTTGAGTAAAAAGTATACCAAAGTAGCAGCTTTAGAATGGAAAATATTGGTTTTAGTCATATAACTAATAATTAATACACTGTAGTTTTTAATGCATTGCTTCTTAAAATGTAATCATTTATTCCTGTTAAAATTGAATTATAATCATTTCATGAGTGAAGGCCTCACTGATCGCAGGAAGCAATGGACTGAGGAGTCTATGGTAAAAATCATTACCAGGATTTGAACTCAGATCTTCTGCTTCCAAAATTCAGTTTTCTTTTACACACAACTTTTTTAAGCTGGTGAAATTATGCAAAATAACTGAAATAGTCAAGCCTCCTAAATGACTTACGTCTAATATTGCACCTTCTCGACCTATATCCCGCAGAGCAGCCAAAGGGATCTTCTGAAAGGTGTACTTCTTAAGGTCTTCCCTTGCTTAAAATTTTATTATTCTTCTTATTACATTTGGTGTAAAAGGCCCTACACAGCCTGTTCCTCTCCTTCCCTGCAGTCCCAGCTACTGTGACTCTGCCTCTTGTGCAGTATGCTCCACCCAAAAAATCTTTCTTGCTGGCCTGGCCTTGCCTCCTAGTCTTGGGACTCATTGTTCTCCCTTCTTGGAATGCCACATTCTCCTACATTTGCACGGCCCACTCCTTCTCATTCAAACTTCTGCTCAAATACTACCTTAGAGAGGACTCCCCTTATCATTCTGGTTAAAATGGCACTCAGACTCATCCATCCATCACTATTTGATATGATTGCATGGGTCTGTTTACTTGTTTGCCTCCTTGCTTATTCCATAAGGCAGGAAAACATCATGAGGACAGGAAAGTATTTCTATCTTAAAAGAAAAATTCACAGCAACTAAAACAGCACTGAGCACACAAAAACACTAGAGTCTGAAGGTATAAACAAACGCATGAATAAATAAATGAATGAATTCTCAGTAACTGTATATGACTGGGTAAGACTGTGTGTGGTGAGGAACAGGGAGGATGGATAAACAGAGATCATTCTTTTCCATATTAAGGTTTAAACTTAATCTTCCAGCCATTGAAAGTTTTCCAGCAATGAGAGTGGCATAATCAGCTGTGTTTTTCAGAAAAAAAAATTATTTTTGTTGTAATGTAGATTATTAATTATAAAGGACAGAGGCAAAAAGGCTAGTAAAGGGGTTTCAGAATGATCCAGACAAAAGATGATGATCAACCAAGCAATGAAATCATATGTCTACAGAGGGCTTGATGAATTCTATAGATACTGGGGAGAGTTGACTAGCCTTATAGTTTATCTGAATGTCATGGCTAAGAGAGAGGAAGTTAGAAACAAAACTCAGGTTTGCTCCTATATGGGCAGCTGGTTATATGGCACTGTCAAACACCAGGATAGAAGAATACTCAAAGTGTTCATGAATGGTTGACTGAATAAAGAAAATGTGCTACATATATACCATGGAATACTATGCAGCCACAAAAAATGAATGAAATCATGTTCTTTGCAGCAACATAGATGGAGATGGAGGCCTTATCCAAAGTGAACTAACTCAGAAACAGAAAACCACATACTGCATATTCTCACTTATAAGTGGGAGCTACATGGACATAAAGATGGAAATCATAAACACTGGGGACTCCAAGAATGGCTGAGTGGAAGAGGGTGAGGGTTGAAAAATAACCTATCAGGTACCATATTCACTATTTGGGTAATGGGTATACTAAAAAGCCTAATTCTCACCAGTATGCAACATATGCATGTAATGAACATGCACAAGTACCCCCTGAATTTAAAATAAAATGATACTTTAAAAAAATCCATAAAAGAAGCAAATTTGAGTCAGACTTCATATTTCAAGACAGCCTTCAATTACAAACTGGTATTTAAATTAATAGAATTTTCTTCATTAAATAACATTTCTATGAGTTTGACTGACTCCTTTTATATAAATGAATATTTTTAAAAATGGGCTATTGGCTGGGCATGGTATCTCACATCTGTAATCCCAGCACTTTGACCATCTGAGGCAGGTGGATTGCTTGAGCTCAGGAGTTTGAGAACAGCGTGGGAAACATGACGACATCCTATCTCTACAAAAAAAAATTAGCTGGTGTGGTGGCACATGCCTGTCATACAAGAGGTGGGGGCAGGAGAATCTCTTGAACACGGGAAGCAGACGTTGCAGTGAGGAGAGATTTTGTCACTGCGCTCTAGCCTGGGCGACAGAGTGAGACTATCTCTCTTAAAAAAATAAACATAAAAAAGAGGTTGGGCGCAGTGGCTCGTGACTGTAATCCCAGCATTTTGGGAAGCTGAGGCAAGTGAATCATTTGATATCAGGAGTTCAAGACCAGTCTGGCCAACACGGTAAAACCCCGTCTCTACTAAAAATACAAAAATTAGTTAGGCAGTAGTAGTGTGAGCCTGTAATAGCAGCTACTTGGGAAGCTGAGGCAGGAGAATCACTTGAGACTGGGAGGTGGAAGTTGCAGTGAGCCAAGATTGCACCACTGCACTCCAATCTTGTCAAAAGAGTGAGACCCTGCCAGAGAGAGAGAGAGAGAGAGAAGGAAGGAAAAGAAAAGAAAAGAAAAGAAAAAAAAAAAAAAAGAAAAGGAACCACCAACATTAGTAGTTTGTAGCTAATCTTTTATTGATGAGTTAAAAGAAAACTCACTTGTTCACTTTACTAAATTTACTGTTTCATTCATCTGCTCATTGATTCAACCTGCATTTGTTGCATGTCTTCTATCTATGCCAGAGCCCAGGGATACAGAGATGAATCTATCATGTTTTACTCTCAAATCCTTAGTCTTTGACCATAGAAAAGCAGATACAAGGCTAGTACACTCTGCAGGTGACAGAAACTTTGAAGAGGGCCGGGCACAGTGGCTTATGCCTATAATCCCCACACTTTGGGACGCCAAGGCCGGTAGATCATCTGAGGTCAGGAGTTCAAGACCAGTCTGGCCAACATAGCGAAACCTTGTTTCTACTTAAAATAAAAATTAACTGGGTGTGGTAGTGCATGCGTGTAATTGTAACTACTCAGGAGGCTGAGGTAGGAGAATCACTTAAACCTGTGAGGTGGAGGTTGCAGTGAACCAAGATCGCACTGTGCCATTGCACTCCAGCCTGGGCAACAGGAGTGATACTCTGTCTCAAAAAAAGAAAAGAAAAGAAAGAAATATTGAACAGGACAGCCAACAAGGCCTGGGTTGATGGGAAGGGGTGTGGTCCTTGGAAGGTTTTCTGATAGAGATGGTGTAGACAGTGTGCAGCAATATATCGTGCTCTGTGACTGGGAGGTGGGGAGGAAGAGCCTTGTGCATGATAGCAGAGCTCCATGTTTGAGTTAGCGGAAGGAAATTTTCAGGGATGGAGTAATGGCCCGTGAATTTGACACAGGCAGGAAGCTAAATAGTAGGTAGGAGTCAGATCATGAAGGGACTTTAGTTACCGATCATGGTGCAGCCGACACAGTACCATCATTATGAAGAGTTGTTTTTTTTTTTTTAATAACTAGTTGAATTATAACTCTGAGCCTTAATTTACTTATCTGGAACATACAATGCGTGGCCTGCAGTAGGTTTACACTTTTTGTTACAGGGATTATTTTTGTACATGGGAGTGCAATAAATAAAAATGGAGCTGGCATGATGGAGGCAAATATGGGAAATCCAGACCACCCCCCGTGTCATAACCACTTGAGAATCTCCTCATGTTCCCAGACACAGTAATCCAAGAAGCACACTTTTCAAACTATCAAACTGGATGATCTAAAGTCTCCAATTTATTTTAAGGTTTAATGTACTACATTCTGTTTTTCTTTTCTTTTTTTTTTAATTTAAAATGTGATGATATTGTCATACATCAGTAATTAGAGGAAACTACAAATTATCTAAGTTTCTGGGGAACTAAAACAAAATGGTAGCACCAAACACTAGAAGAACTGTTGTTAGCTGTGTAGCAAACCAGGCTAAAATTCAGAGGTAAAACAAAAATTTTTTCTTTCAATTCTGTCAGCTTATCTGGATAATTCGTCTATACGTTTTGTCTGGGCTCACTCACTTGGCTGAATTGAGCTGGGAGTCAGCGAGGCTGGAAGACCAAAGAGGCCTCACTCATGTGTCTGGCACTTGGATGTCAACTGTCTCCATGGCCTCTGTTCTTCCCCTCCTTTCCTCTCCTCCTCCATAGGCTAGTGTGGCTTCTTTACATGACAGTCTCATGCCACATTCCAACAAGGTCTCTTAAAGCCTAGTCTTGGATATCAAATAACATCTCTTACATCAGAGTGGTCAAGAAAATCTCAAGACTAACAGAGTTTCAAAGACTCCCTCTCTTTATGGAAGAAGTGGCAAAGTCACATCCCAAAGGGGCATGTATATAGGACTAAGTCATCTTTTACAATCCCCCACCTTCACATCCTGTATGTTAACAGTTCCCACAAAGTGGCCACTTCTACTTTCCTATCTCGAGATAGCACTGGAATGCTCATATTTTGAACATTTCAGTAGCTTATTGTGATACAGCTGTCCTCTTTGATTTGTATATAGGAACATAGTGCAAAACTGCATGTACTTGCGGAAATATGCTTATTGAAACAACTCAAGGGAATCTTCTGAATTGAGGAAAAACATTTACATTGGAACAAATTACATTTTACTGAAAACCTAATTGTTACACTGAGAGCTGTATACTGTTGTAATTGCATGCTCTTAATTACACACACTGCATTATTTTAAAAAGAATGGCATTGTTTATTTGTGATATTCTCTGCTTATTTACACTTGCATATTTGCGCAAGGAGCAAGGAGTTATTTCTGCCATGCGGCAGAGATTGTTATCTGTTCACAAACATAAAATTAATTCTGTCGAGGGAAGCAGCTCTCAAACAGGAAGAGAGAAATTTCTCCTGGGGCAAGACATTCTACAATGGTTTCTAAATTTCTGTATAATTAACAAAGCACTTACCATCTGCAATGATTGACCTGTCAGAGCTGCTCCTCTGAGATAATTTTGGTGACATTAAAAAAATTGAATATCCAAAAGCCACATTCGACATAAATGAATTAGCCCATTCTTGTAAATAGAAGTAATACTCAAGACAGAATGTTTTATGAGATGGTGCATAACACGGGTAACCTTAACCATATTCACTCCTCTTGGGCACTTGTGTGAGTCTCTCAGTGCCCACTGTAATGGTAACCTTGTTCTTTCTGTCTCGTGATTTTGATTTTGTAACTGCCACTTGAACCTCAAAGCCAATGGTCCAGTCAAACCTCTTACTTAAGTATACAGCTAAGTGTATAATTCTTTCTGAATTATATTCACATGGCCTGATTGATGTGTCAGGATGAAAAAAGAGGGGGCTCAGAAATTCTTTTAAAAGCACAAATGGGAAAGTTTCCTTCTCTTCCCTACATTTCTCATTCTTTGCTAACAATTACTATTCATAATTTACAAACGTGCATACCACAAAGGAAGGTGTTTTACCTCCTCCTACCAAAGAATCAGAGTGGTGTATAATAGGTACTTTGAGTAACCTGATTATTTTCTCAATATCATGAATATTAATAGCATAACTGACGGTTGATGTGGCTTTTAGAAAGGAAAAAAAATAAAACCCACAAA
>NW_016107401.1:2375634-2379692 GCF_001604975.1 Cebus imitator | reverse complement strand
AAAAAAAAAGATTTTCATGTTTGCTTATTTTTTCAGAATACCAATTTTTCTGGGATATTTTTATGATGTGATATCTGCTTTTGTGAGGTCATGCTATTAACCAACAAGAACTGTTTAAGAATGCAAAATAAAACATTCTATCATTTCAGGTTGCTAAAGTCAAATGCACTTTGTTATTTCAGCATAGCTTCAACCAACACAGACGACTGTGTTCTTTAGCAAGGGTTGATTCACTGGAATGCTCATCTTAACAAAGAAATTAAAGATATGTTGTATGTTTACATAGATCAATTTTATTTTTTATCATACTTCTATATGTTGATCAGATTGTACGGGCTTACTATGTTTTATAATTCACTGCAGAGAGAAAGTACCTACCTACTTTATTCCTTTCAAAGGAGAAATAATTCTCCTTTGAGCAATGATATTAGTTTATTGAATTCTATTTTTGATTTTCTCCTTCTTCTTAATAGCCAAGTATAAAATATTATTTTCTCCTTTTTGCATTTCAATTAAAAAAGAGGATGTAATTTATATTCTATATTTTATTAGAAAATTGCAATCTTTCTCATTTCTCACCTTTTGCTTTTCTGTCTCTAAGGGAAGTGGGTCACAGCCTTTCACTTTTTAGGAATATCCTACACTAAAATTATTACTATATTTTTATCTCTCACTCCATTTCTGTCTTGCCCAAGGGCTGTTTTACATAAATCAACTTCATTTGATAAGGAAAAATGTTTCTTTTTCTATCATGTTTAATTTGGTAAAAAGAAAAGAATCATAGCTTTAGCAGAGAGCAATGTTAACATTATTGTAATTTTAAACCAAATTTTTTTTTTCTGTGCTATTCTTATAGTTAATCCAGGAAAACATTCTTTGTATAACTTGATCACACTCATTTAGAAATCTTAGAACACAAAAGAAAGAAATATTGGAAAACCAGAGAGAAAATTGTGTTTACTTTTTTCAGTTTTGGTTATCATGAAAAAATAACTTATGCTTACTGAATATAGACACATAGAAAGTAGGGAGGAAATTTTCAAAAATAACTGTTACCTAGCTCAGTATGTTGAGAAGCCAAATGTATAACATGGCATATTTTATCTGGTCTTTCTTCTCCATATATCTGTGTGGTTTCTTTGCTTAAACAAACATAATTTGGTAATACAGAATACAATAAAGAAGAAATCTTAGTTATATTGAGTAATTGACATCAGTGGAACTGGCCCAGGGAAGGGGAGTGTAGAAAATTGAGATCTGAAGTAGCATTTAAGAAAATCCAAGTGGATTTCATCTCCCAGGATCTCCTTGTGACGACCCACTTAAGATAAGAAAGCAAGCTCTGTAACCACTGTTATCCCTCATGCGCATTTGTACACTTTGTCAAAGACTGAAAGAGAAAAGGAAAAACAGAAGATTGAGCTGATCCCCACTCTGAGCCCTCAGGCTGATCCTGGAAAGGTTTGCACGCCATGTCCACACTTTGCACACTCCCTTTCACTCCATTGGCTTGTTTCTGGTTCACATTTCTGCAAGTGAAGCAGTGTCTCAGAGAGGTGAGAAGCATCTCAGAATAAAAGTGAAGATGGTTGGTGGAGGTTATATGAAAATGGCTTTATAAATCCAAATTAAATGCCCCAGAAGAGAATTAAATATGTGACCCGCTTTTGAAGGGCATCAAGGAATGAGAATATGGTGATTACTCTAGAGTATTTGAAAAAACTCTTCAGAACATCTATGTGTAAAGCAAAAGAAGAAAGAAAGAACAAATAAACATATGGCTTTGATGACCTAATCTTTCATTGCCTATTAGGATGGAACCCACTGACTTCTCTTACAAGGTAACTGCCAATTCTGCTCTTAATGTTATTAATTTAAATTGAGTGCTAACTGTAATAGACATGATTAAAAATATATAGAATTAGACATTGTCCCTGCTCATTAACTCTGCTTCCTGGTGGCTAGTTCTCTCCCCATCTTTCATGTTCACAGCTTGCCAGGTGAACAAGGACAGACTTAAAAAAACGTTTCATGAGGCTGATCATTGTCATTATTTCCAATTAATACTTTGAGTGCATATGGGGTGCATGGTGACATGCCGGGTCCCTTAAGAAGCTTGATAGAAATTAATTAAAGGCCTTGAAGGAATATCAGATATAAAGGGCAAGAAATACCTCAGGGAAGGAAATATATCATAAATAAATGAGTTTTAGATTTTTTGTTCACATTGGTCTGTTTTCATAATATTACTCAAGTTAAACTGTGAAATAACACAGAGGGAGGAAAATGGTATATGAGCCAAGAAGAAAAAAAAAATTAAAAGAATAGAGCGGAAAAATATGAGTTGGAAATCACTATTCACACAAGAAAAATAGAGATAAGAAAGTATTAATTAAGCATGTTTATGCCGTTAAGTTGTAAAAGTCCAACTAAAATTGGCTTAAGGAAAAACAAAGAGGAATTAACTGGCTCACAAAAAAAGTCAAATGGCAGCTTCACGGATAGCTTGATCCAAGAATTTAAACAGTGTCACTGGGGTTGAATTTTAATGTCTTTCATTGTTTACATTTGTGTTCTATCTTTATTCCATAGCAACAAAGTTGCCAGCACATCTCCTTTCCTCTCATCTCAGGGTAGATAGCATGAATAAAGCATTATGCTGGTCGGCAAAGCCTGAGTCCTGTCCTCTCGCTCTCCTCCCGGGGCAGCATGAGCTTCACCACTCGCTCCACCTTCTCCACCAACTACCGGTCCGTGGGCTCCGTCCGGGTGCCCAGCTACAGCGCCCGGCCGGTCAGCAGCGCGGCCAGCGTCTATGCAGGCGCCGGGGGCTCTGGTTCCCGCATCTCCGTGACGCGCTCCTCCAGCTTCCGGAGCAGCATGGGGGTCGGGGGCCTGGCCGCGGGGATGGCCGGGGGTCTGGCAGGAATCGGAGGCATCCAGAACGAGAAGGAGACCATGCAAAGCCTGAACGACCGCCTGGCCTCCTACCTGGACAGAGTCAGGAGCCTGGAGACCGAGAACCGGAAGCTGGAGAGCAAAATCCGGGAGCACCTGGTGAAGAAGGGACCCCAGGTCAGAGACTGGGGCCATTACTTCAAGACCATCGAGGACCTGAGGGCTCAGATCTTCGCAAATACTGTGGACAATGCCCGCATCGTTCTGCAGATTGGCAATGCCCGTCTAGCTGCTGATGACTTTAGAGTCAAGTATGAGACAGAGCTGGCCATGGGCCAGCCTGTGGAGAGCGACATCCATGGGCTCCGCAAGGTCAACGATGACACCAATGTCACTCGGCTGCAGCTGGAGACAGAGATCGAGGCTCTCAAGGAGGAGCTGCTCTTCATGAAGAAGAACCATGAAGAGGAAGTAAACGGCCTACAAGCCCAGATTGCCAGCTCCGGGTTGACTGTAGAGGTAGATGCCCCCAAATCTCAGGACCTTGCCAAGATCATGGCAGAAATTCGGGCTCAATATGACGAGCTGGCTCGGAAGAACCGAGAGGAGCTGGACAAGTACTGGACTCAGCCGATTGAGGAGAGCACCTCAGTGGTCACCACACAGTCCACTGAGGTTGAAACTGCTGAGATGACGCTCACGGAGCTGAGACGTACACTCCAGTCCTTGGAGATCGACCTGGACTCCATGAGAAATACGAAGATCAGCTTAGAGAACAGCCTGAGGGAGGTGGAGGCCCGCTACACCCTGCAGATGGAGCAGCTCAATGGGATCCTGCTGCACCTGGAGTCAGAGCTGGCACAGACCCTGGCAGGACAGCGCCAGGCCCAGGGGTACGAGGCCCTGCTGAACATCAAGGTCAAGCTGGAGGCCGAGATAGCTACCTACCGCCGCCTGCTGGAAGATGGCGAGGACTTCAGTCTTAGTGATGCCCTGGACAGCAGCAACTCCATGCAAACCATCCAAAAGACCACCACCCGCCGGATAGTGGATGGCAAAGTGGTGTCTGAGACCAACGACACCAAAGTTCTGAGACATTAGGCCAGCAGAAGCAGGGGACCCTTTGGGGAGCAGGAGGCCAATAAAAAGTTCAGAGGTCA
>NW_016107401.1:2348114-2375595 GCF_001604975.1 Cebus imitator | reverse complement strand
AAAAAAAAAAAAAAAAAAAAAAAAGCATTATGCTAAGCAAGAGAAGCCAGACTCACAGCCTGATTTCTTTTCTTCTAGCCCTACAACAGTTGTAGCAGCTCTCCTTGGATAGCATGCCTATCCCTGAATCAACCGTGGTGGCTTCTGTAGTGCAATAATTCTTTACATGACCAGCTCTTCGAAACATGGTGGGATTTGCTTAGAGGGAGAAGTGAATCTCCAGAAGGAAAATTGAGTGACTTGATACAAATAAGTGGAAATAAATGGTAATAAGAAACAAGTAAACAGAGGAACTCTCCACTATAAGAAGGATACATGTGAAAGAAAGAAAAGGCAGAGCAAAATAGACCTCTTTGCATTAAATTTTCTCTTGGATTTTATAACTGATGGAATAAAATTAGAACAAGTGAAAACCACTAGCTTTGCTATTGCCATACTCCCAGACACTGGTGAATGACTTGTAAATTTTATTCACTTAACTCCTAATTGATTGGGAATGCCAAATGCTTAAAACTTCAATTTCATTATGTTATGACTCTTAAATATTTGTCTGGCACTACAAGGCAGAGGATAGCTTTTCTGCATTTGTGTTGAAGTGCTGAATGCAATTAGCTCTCACTGACACAGAATCTGCAAGAGGTGTAAGAAGCTTCTCAAAAGAAGACATTTATGCAGCACATAGGAAAAAAAAGCTCATCATCACTGGTCATTAGAGAAATGCAAATCAAAACCATATTGAGATACCATCTCATGCCAGTTGGAATGGCAACCATTCCAAAATCAGGAGACAAAGATACTGGAGAGGATGTGGAGAAATAGAAATGCTTTTACACTGTTGGTGGGAGTATAAATTAGTTCAACTCTTGTGGAAGAGTGTGTGGCGATTCCTCAAAGATCTAGAACCAGAAATACCATTTGACCCAGTAATCCCATTACTGGGTACATACCCAATGGATTATAAATCATTCCATTATAAAGACACATGCACATGTATGTTCATTGTGGCACTGTTTATGATAGCAAAGACTTGGAACCAACTCAAATATCCAGCAATGATACACTGGATAATGAAAATGTGGCACATATACACCATGGAATACTATGTAGCCATAACAAGGATGAATTCATGTCCTTTGCAGGGACATGAATGAAGCTGGAAACCATCATTCTCATGAAACTAACACAGGAGCAGAAAACCAAACACTGCATCTTCTCACTCATAAGTGGGTGCTGAACAATGAGATCACATGGACACAGGGAGGGGAACATCACATACTGGGACCTGTTGGGGGGTGGTTAAGGGAGGGATAGCAAGGGGTTGGGGATTGAAGAGGGATAGCATTAGGAGAAATACCTAATGTAGATAACAGGGTGACGGGGTGATGGAGTGATGGATGCAACAAACTACTATGGCATGTGTATATCTATGTAACAAACCTGCATGTTCTGAACATGTACCCCAGAACTTAAAGTATAAAAAAAAAAAAAAAAAAAAAGAAGAAGCTTACTTGCTGAGACCAGAGAATGAGAAAAGGGGCACATACTTCTCAAGAGGGTCAGGAAACAAGTATCCTCAGGATGTAGAGAAAAAGAAAGAGATCTGCTTGTTGCAATCTAAATGGGAAAAAAACTAATTTTTATTGAAAATCTAACATATGCTGAGCATGTTATCTTCCTCATCTCATTTAATTTTCATGTGACCCTTACAGGTAAGAGATTAATTTCCAGTTTTACAATACTTAAAAAAAAATTATTGCCGATGAAATGCTTTCTAAGGTGCTAGTACTGATAATGTCCAGGACTGGGATTTGAACCCTTATCCATATCATTGTAAGATGCAATTTACAGACTGCCAAGCTCTCTCCCTCTGTGGAGTAGTTTCACTGGGCACATGACATTGAGAGCTTCTCACGCCTCCTACTCTCTGTCCTAGAATCTATCCTCTACACCAAACTGGGAAATGGGAGGTGGGGGATGACACAGTTTTAGGGGCAAAGAAACTCTGGGTGGTAAGTAGAGAATACAGACATTTAAATGTGATTTTTATGAAGTTTTGACCCGTGGCTGAATCTCCCTTTAGTATTTCAAAAAAATACTGATTTCTACTTAAAGCATTGTGGAATGGGATCTCGTTCATGGTTGTTTTTAAGTATTGCTCCTATTGAAAGTGAGAAAATGGGCTAACCTCAGGAAGATAATCACATGTCGGTTAGGCTTAAAACAGGGGGTGGGACTTTAAAAAGTTATCTGTATATTTTTAGAGTAATTTTTTAAAGATGTAATTATGAATAATTATAATAATGCCATCACTGCTTCTAAATATCAGGGATAAATGAAAAAGAGAAAACTCTGTATAATAGCACAGCATTTAAATTAAAAATAATAGAAAGCATACACGTTGTCCTTTACAGAGGAGAAACTGTTGGCCCTATTTCCAGATACTTTTCACATACTGAAATATTGTGCTCAAGTAGACAGCAGGCAAACAACCAATTATGTTCTTATCCTTATAAAGAATTTTCCATTTGTTTGATTAATCTTTTCTTTTTTTCTTTTGAGATGGCTTTTCACTCGTCACCCAGGCTGGAGTGCAATAACTCGATCTTGGCTCACTGCCACCTCCGTCTCCCAGATTCAAGCGATTCTCCTGACAGCCTTCTGAGTAGCTGGGCTTATAGGTACCCACTACCATGCCCAGAAAATTTTTGTATTTTTAGTAAAGACAGGGTTTCACCGTATTGGCCAGGCTGGTCTTGAACTCCTGACATCTGGTGATCTGCCCAACTCAGCCTCTCAAAGTGGTGGGATTACAGGCGTGAGCAACCATGCCTGACCTGTTTTATTAATTGTATATGAATGACATATTCTTAAGAAAATCTGAAGACAAGGATGAAACACTAAAGGTATTTATTAGGGCTGAGGGCAGTCTTAATGCTATAGCACTGAACACATACTAGGTGTTTAAAAGATGGCAAATATTATTTATCATTACAAGGAACATTTCCTCTTTTACAGTCAAAAAAGTCAGCCAAGATATCTTCAAAAGTCAAAGTATTATTTAAAAGTAAAAATTAGGAAAGAAATGCAAGGTTTTTTTGAAAATCCCTGCTTGTTTTCCTCATGAGACATTTTCCCCCATATGACAATCTGTGAGTGGCTTATTCTAATTCATTATTTTATTAGTTTTCTTCCTCATTTCTTTGTGCATTTTTACATAATAAAAACTGTAAAAACAAGTTAAATATTTACTTAAGATTCATGATAGACATGAAATGAAATAAGGAATATTGTAGAAAGTGAGACTAATGCTTCATTCAACATAAGGCTCTTCTCAAATAATTCCACACAAAAAGAATCTGTTTTCTTCTTCTATCCAGGTGAATGATGTACCATGAACAGTTCCAACATTAAATGAATAATATGGCTCATAAAGCATTAAATTTCTTACATGCAACCTGTTCATTTTTAAAGGCTTCGGTAAAGGTAGAATTTTACTTGGTAGCTCTGCTATTAGAAAACACAATTAAATAGTTTGTAATGCTTCTTTTTTCTTTGCTTTTGTTTTAGAGCATGATGTGGTGAGTGCAATGCTGGTTGGAGCTAAAACAAAATCTTTCTCACCTTACTATACCAAACCTACTATCATCATGCTACTGAGCACACTGTATAATGCCTTCAGGCCTCAGTAACTTCATCCATATAATGGGAGTCTAGAATAGCACATCTTTTTTTATTTTTTAATGTTTTTTAATTATACTTTAAGTTCTGAGATACATGTGCAGAATCTGCAGGTTACATAGGTGTACACGTGCCATACTGGTTTGCTGCACCCATCAACCCGTCACCTACATTAGGTATTTCTCCTAATGCTATCCCTCCCCTAGGCCCCCACCCTCTGACAGGTCCCAGTGTGTGATGTTCCCCTCCCTGTGTCCATGCATTCTCACTGTTCAACACTTATGAGTGAGAACATGCAGTGTTTGGTCTTCTGATCTTGTGTTAGTTTCCTGAGAATGATGGTTTCCAGCTTCATCCATATCCCTGCAAAGGACATGAACTCATCCTTTGTTATGACTGCATAGTATTTCATGGTGTATATGTGCCACATTTCCTGTATCCAGTCTATTATTGATGGGCATTTGGGTTGATTCCAAGTCTTTACAATTGTAAAGAGTGCAATAAACATGTGTTCATACGTCTTTATAATAGAATGAATTACAATTTGGGGGGTATAAACCCAATAATAGGATTTCTGGGTCAAATGGTATTTCTGGTTCTAGATCCTTGAGGAATCACCACACTGTCTTCCACAAGGGTTGAACTAATTTACACACCCACTAACAGTGTAAAAGTGTTCGTATTTCTCCACATCCTCTCCAGTATCTGTTGTTTCCTGAGTTTTTAATGACCTTCCACAATGGCAAATCATTTAAAGCCAGGATTAAAGAGCCAAATAAACTCACTAGCTCTAAGATCTACTGAAGAAATTATAGGCTAAAAGCCTGTTGGCAATCTTAATTTTTTTATATTACGTTTGTCAACAGTGGTATATTGACAGAAAATATTTATCAACTTAACAGTTTTTGTACACAGATGAGAAATAATTGTAAATCATTGAAAAAAAAAATAGAAACACAAGTAGCAACATATTATTAACCTAAGAAATCTGTCATTATTATCAAAAATACACATATTGTAACTTTCTTAGAGAATGGACATTGAGATTTAAAATATATCATCCTAAATATTCAACAGTAACCCATATGTCTCTTCATTGTTATCTGTCTTTAATTGTAAGTTCCAGGAAATCAAAATTCCATTGTCTTCATAAAATGCAGCAATTACAAGGATAAGTTGATGACTGGTTCTACTAGCTAGATATAAAGGTGCTTACTTTTACCTTAATTCAAAAAATATTGACTCAGTACTTTATTTCTCAGTGCTTCCACAAACTATTTTATTTAAGTGCTTGAAATATTTTTAAAGAGTATTTCCTAATATTTGTGGATTTCAAACCTTAATATTCCATTAAAAGAATACTGCTGTGGATATAAAAACTGCTCAATATAGTAAGATTTGACGTGCTGCTCAAAGCATATTACATATGTAGCACAACTTAGTATGAGCGTCTACTTTCTTCAGAACATTTTGATTTCCATTTGCTTGGTAAAATAAAACTACTTAATGTCAAAATAGCATGAAAGTATTAAATGAAAATACATTTCCAAAATAAATCTCTATCTTTTTTTCTTATTTGTAATTTGTTTCCACTGAATTTTATACTAAACATGTAGTATGAGTAGTTGGTTTTGTGACAACAGAAAATTAACAATATTAACTTAATTTCACTTGGTAACATAAGTAAGCCTCTTTGAAAACCTTTAAATAGGAACCATTTGATACTAGATTTTCTTACTTTGTTTTTTGTAAGAAAAAATATCTATTAATCTTTGCTCCAAACCAGTGGTCAAAAAATCTGTTGGGTTAAAAATTATGTGACGCATTTGTAAATTTAATTAATAACAAAACTTTCCTGATGGTCTATTTTCCCTTAAACATTTTAACATCAATGGATAATATTATTTGCCCATTTTCAGAGAACACTGATGGAGATTCAGTGCCGGACATTCTGCAGGGAGAATGATCAGAACTCTCCTCTCAAAGGTTAGAACTGGAGAGAACGTTTACTTCTCTTATTTTGAAAACTGTTGTAAATTTGAGTCCATTCTCCACATTGTCATCAATAACAATCTGACTGCTCCAGGATAGTTAAGAGAAAGAGGCAGAGGACAATGGCAAGAGGGTAGAAAGTTGGCAAGAACCTACCTTTAATAGTAGACGTAAGATTTAAAAATTAGCAAAGGAGGTGAAGAGGATCAAGAGCAGCTGAGAATTCAAGAAAAGTGATGTTAAATAAGCTAGCATACCATTACCATAAGTGGGAAAAGACTAAGGAATAAAATTCTATTAAATATATTTCAGTGATTCTTTCTAAAAAGTTGGCAGGTGTAAAATCATGATTTTCCTGCAAAGTATAAATTACCCTCCTTTTGGTAATGGACTCTCAATATTTCTTTTGAGGAAACAATCTATCTGCCATTTTAATCCTCATAGCTCAGGTTGGGCTTGCTCTACACACTCTGGCTTGATGTAAAAATGCCCCTGAGCAACAAATATGAATCCTAGAACTCACCCTGGAACAAGGGAAAAACTGTGTTACAGTTGTCAATATACAGTAGGTGCTCAAAACATGTCAGATGATATTTTATTACCAGTATTGCATCATTTTTTCTATTCATACAAATCATGATTTACTGGTGTTACTGACACTTTTTAAAAAAGATTTGTGTATTGAAGCTTTGAGCGTTTATGTTTATCATAAAAAAATAAAATAACTAATTAATTTATATTTTATTTTTAATGCATGAGAAATAACTTTATTGCATGAGAAATTTTAATGCTTTATATATGTCAAGTCATTCAATAGATACGTATGTCATTAACATAACATGATGAAATCGGTTCCGTTTTTTTTCTGCATTCATTCATTTATTATCAAATGAATGGAAAACAAACTTTATTTTCTTTCAGAAGTCATTTTTATTAGTCTAGAATTTAACTGAGTAAAATGGTGAGTTTCATGACTTTGAGAAAGGATTACACTGAATTTTTTTTAATAGAGCCTTTATATAAATCCATATTCCTTACCATTTTGTACTTGACAAATTGTTCAATTCTAGTGAAATTCATGAAATAAAAGCAAATACTATCCATTGAAATCTATTTCATTGACTTCAATGGCAACATGCTTTTATTCTAAGTAGATTTGCTGCCAATTAACAGAATTTCTCTTTTTAAAGTAATCATGGACAAAGGTGTAAAAACACATCTGCTTAACAAGTAGGGCTAGATGGAAAATCACCAAGTATAAATGGTCTAAAATATTCAGAGGCGTATTTAATACTACATATATTGTGAAAATATGAAAGTATTCTATCACTGATGGACAGAAAGGATTCAAATTACTAAACCTGGGCTCGGCCGTGATCTTTTCTCTTGAGCTAACATGTACTTGAAGGTGAAAAAGCTCTACTTAAAATGAAATAAAAATATTAGTTATTTTGAAATGAGAAAGTTATATAAAAGCTATTTTTATTCACAAAGATAGACATAAACTTTATGCAATAGGCATTGCATTGTTAGCATTACTGCTAAGTGACGTTTTGAACTCTCGCAACTTCTAGTGATTTGTCTCACAACTGATACTGAAGGTAAAAGTCATTAGTGCTCTAATATTAAAAAGTAACAACAAAAATTACTACAACTTAAAGATGGTCTTATTGTTTATAAATACAGAAATTACAGAGCTTTAATTACCTCCTTTAAAATATGTCTCAGCTTGAATTTTCCCAGAATTCAATAGATACGTATGTCATTAACATAATATGATGTTAATAGAGCCTTTATATAAATCCATATTCCCTACCATTCCTTACCTGTTTGATTGCCCCAGTCCTAAACCCAGAATCCACTCTACACTATTGGAACTAAAACAACATTTCCTAAACTGGATTACATCAAACACAAACAGTAGATGATGTCAACAGGTCCGCAGCTCAAAATAAGACTCCTTGAACAAAAAATCACTTTGAAGACCAGGTATATTATGTATGCCTCTGGCATGCATAATAAATATTTGGTATGTATAATGAGTATTAGTATCATACTGAGGTTCCGAATTCCTGAACCACCGTTAAAGTTTGTTTCACCCCTCTTTCCCAAACTTATGTGTACGCGAAACAGCTTTTCTCCCATAGCTTCCCTATTAGTATCCCCAGATATAATCTTCCAAGGATCAACAATGGAGGAAATGCTGGCATAATTATGATTCAACTATATTCAGACAAAAATAAACTGTTAGGGAAACACCCTGTGAAAGGTGAGGGGTTTCTGAGTTTGCATCACATTAGGAACCAGAATGTTGGCAGTAATTGTTAGGTGGGGCTTTCTGAGTCTAATACTGTGTTAAAGACTATTTCAACTTGGGAATTTAAGATTAAGAATCACAAAACTTACAGTAAGAAATATGTGTGTATGTGTGTATATAGCATATGATATACAATATGAAAATAAAACAGATTATAGATAAAGCCAATAGAGTTTTAAATCTAATATGCATTTTAAAGTCTTATTCAGTATGGAATTTGTGTATTTCCTAATCACATTCACAGTAAAGAAATTATCTCAATTTTTGTCCAGATGCTCCCTCTTTGCCATCTTCTATAGTTTAGGGTCTGCTAATTATTCTTTGTGCCCCTCATAATCAGTATTTTTTGTCTTTTATCACTCTGTAAGAATGATTACTTAATTCTATGGATGTTAAGATCCATGCCATAAATTCTCTTTTATGTTTTAAAATCCATGTGTACACATGTATGCACACAGAGGGAGAGACAGAAATTAATTTACATTATGATTCTATGATTTTAGGCTTATTAAACTTATTTTTTAGATGACTTGAAATTAAATGTATGAAATTATTCATGGCAGTTCTATCTAGGGGTGAAAATAAAGAAGCATGAGGATATATAGCATTTAATTTTTTTTTAACTATCATCCTATATTTGGCATACTATTTGACAAAGAATAAAATAACAGCAGAATTTGCATTCTTCATCTGCAATGACTGAAAGTTTATTAAAGCCATGCTGTAACAACTGCCCATGTTCCTTCAGTGTGCTCCAGGTATTGTCACACAAGAGGGCTCCTAGTTTTAACTATTTGTCAATGTGATTTTGCTCTTACAGTCGTTGCTTTTGTTCTTCTCTGTATTTCCTTGACTTTCCTTGGTCATTGGCTCGTGGCTTCACGGCTTGCATTTGCCCAGTGCCGCAGCAGCAAGAGACGCTTTAGCATGCTTACTTTCTGATAAAAAGCACAATTTTTACATTTGGTTCTAGCTGAAAGCGGACCTCGCATATTGCACCATATTAGATGATGGGCTATCCGGAAAACACTGTTTTACAAGCTCTTTGATAGCAGCAGCCCCAGGGTTTACTATTTCATCTGTCTAGACCCACAGTTCCTAAAAATGTCAGCGTTGTGCTTTGCTCAAAGGAAACAAGCCACAAAGATTGGCTGATAAATATTTATTAATCAAAATTGTAAAAGGCTTATTTGTTAAGTACAATTTGGAAATTAAATGTTTTATATATGGTTTCCTCTGGGTTTTTTATTTTATTTTTAAATATGGAATCTTGCTCTATATCCAGGCTGGAGTGCAGTGACTAGATCTCGGCTTACTGCAACCTCTGCCTCCCGGGTTCAAGTGATTCTCCTGCCTCAGCCTCCCAAGGAGCTGGGACTACAGGTGCATGCCACCACGCCTGGCTAATTTTTTGTATTTTTAGTAGAGACAGAGTTTCACCATGTTGGCCAGGATGGTCTTGATCCTCAGCCTCCCAAAGCACTGGGATTACAGCCGTGAGCCACTGCACTGGGCCTGTGGTTTGGTTTTGACTTCCAGATGAACTTATGTACTTTTTGAATCTGATAACGTATTTCTTATATCTCTCCCAATAACTCTGTAGAATATTTTACAAAAGCAAAGGCTTGCACAATGCCTATTGCTTGAGAAAATGTACATAAACAGGCTAAATATGCCGTGCAAAGCTAATGATTGAAATCCTAATTTCCTTTGGCTTTAGTTTTGAAGAGAACCTGCAAGATTAGTCTAGAAAGCAACAATACTGTCTATCAGGGTTTGAAGGGTCTACAGTGCTCATTCATGCATAAATTCTTTCAAACACACAATATTCACAAAATGCTTTCTCTGCTGATGCTGAAACAGCCAGAAGACAATTTACAATGTTTGTCTTCAAGTAGCTTCTAGTCCATTGGTGAGGCATACATTGAGGTTAACAATTACAAATACCAGATGACAGCTCCACTAGGTCTTGTTAAAATTGATTCCTCCGCCTACCATCCATCCCTGACAAGGGGTACACACGTTCTTTATCCCATATATATGCATAATTTTAACTTAGGAAAAATGTCTCCAGGATCTTGACTCTACCAGATCAGGATTCTGCCATCACCCATAACTTATACTCCAGGCACCTTCCAGAATGTATGTCAAGCCATACATTAAATATATAAATATATTTATAAATTATACATATATATATATATATATATATATATATACACACACATATGTGTGTGTGTGTGTGTGTATATATATATATATATATATGTCACTTTGGACAAGGTGATGGAATGTTGGCTCAGAGCTAGAAAACTATTTATATACACACAATGGACAATGGAGGGAATGGCTGTATACAGGCTTTTCCTAAACAGTCATAAAAATACTTTATAAAAATGAAAATATAGTCAGGGGTGAGTGGCCTCTTTTATTCTGATAGAGTATTAAGTTGGAAAGGGAAAGCATTTGCAAATGCTTTGATGCTGTTCTGTTGTTGCTTTTTAAAGTTCTTAGCAACATTTTTTGCTGTTATGGACTTTTCTTTTGTTTCCAGTTTGTTTACTGTACGTGTGTTTAGGGAGGTTTGCATGAGGGGTCCATGCAAGTAGAAACTTCATTTCCAAGGCGCCACGCTGCTCTAGCAGAGCCCTTGAAATGATCTTAAATCAAAGTAGAATCATTCCAACACTGCCTGAGTGTGAAAGATGATATTAACATGAGGATCATAAAAAATCGATATCCAAATTGCCACTGGGTTGCTAAATAGCACAGGGAGGTGAGATGAAGAATTAAGAAGGAAACGGAAACTTAGATATCAGAAACAACTCAGAGGAGGGCTGTATGGAAGAGAAAAGCCTGGGAAAGGCATAAAATGATTTTGCCAAAGGCAGCTGACAATATGCAACAGAACAGCAGGGGGAGCTATGGTATTGCAGTTGTCAAATCTCAGTTTTAATAAAGAAAAGTTTCAGATTTATGGTTCTAACAAAGAGGACATGTTAGTGATTCTTACTTTTCTAATAAACAACCTAGCTGCAGACACTGGGATGAGCTTTAATGATCTGTATCTTCTATTGAGGCCAGGAGCGTGATCAGCACTTCCTGGGCTTTGGACAGAAGTGGTCTGTATTACACACCGGTATGAATGAATTTACCCTCAGCTGATGTTTGTCTTTCTAAATGCACAGTTTTGAGTTTTGAAATAAATCGTGCTTGTCTTTGGTTAATTGAGAGGAGAAACTTGTGACGTGGGAGAAAATGTGCAAAGTGTCAAGTAGGAAGCTAAGGAAAGTTTTCTAAATATCATAGGTGGATTATTTAATTGTGTATACAAGTATTTTTAAAAACCATTTCAGCTGGCAAAGCTGCAACTGACAATTGACAAAGTAGGTGAATGTGTACACATCAACTCTTCCATAATAACCTGCCCTCCTACCTCCCATAAGCAACTAGTTTCTTTGCCGTTTAGGCTGCCTCCTGAAAATAACTATGTGTTTGTTGTTGTTGTTGTTTTGTTTTTGAGATAGAGTCTCGCTTTGTTTCCCAGGCTGGAATGCAATGGCCCAATCTTGGCTCACTAACTTCTGCTTCCTGGGTTCAAGTGATTCTCCTGTCTCAGCATCCTTAGTAGCTGGGATTACAGGCGCCCGCTGCCACACCCAGCTATTTTTTGTATTTTTAGTAGAGACAGAGTTTCACTGTGTTGGCCAGGCTGGTCTCGAATGCTGGTCTTGAACTCTGGACTTCAAGAGATCCACCAGCTTTGGCCTCCCAAAGTTCTGGCATCATGGGCATGAGCCACCACACCCGGCCAACTCTGTTTTATTCCTATATGTATTCTTACTTAAAATAGATGACTAGGTATAGGCATAGTGAACTGAACTTGTATCTCCTGATCCGTCATTATTTAAAATTACTTGGACACCAGGAAACCTGCCCATCTTCTTTTAAAGCTATGAAGACATTTCTAATGAGTGGACTCCCAGTATCCCTTTGAAATGATAGCAGGGGTGATAGTCCATAGGAAAATTATATCTAAAAGGCATCTGTCAAGTGAACTCCCTCTAAACTGAAATGATTTATTCTCATTAAGGACACTGCATTCGTTTGTGAGGGCTGCTGTATCCCATTACTAACAAACTGAGTGGCTTGAAACAACAGAAATTTTTTCTCTCACACTCTGTGGTCTAGAAGTCCAAAACCAAGTTGTAGTCGGCAGGACCGTGTTCTGCCAAAGGCTCTAGGGAAGGATCCTTCCTTGCTTCTTTCTAGCTTGTACAGGTATTGATCGACTTATGACCTATGCAACTTACGACCATTCGACTTTACAACCACAATCGCTAGCCATGACTGCTCCGCGTCTGGCAGCGCAAACGTTGCCCAGCTGGGCGTACGACAGTGCGAACCAGCTTCCGGCAGCACTACCATCTCCGCGTGCATACAGCCTACTCAACTTATGACCAAATCGTGTTACGACCAGTCTGTCGGAACCAATCGTGGTCGTAAGTCGAGCACTAGCTGTATTGGTAGTTGGTGATCCTTGCCATTCCTTGGCTTTTAGGTACATTGCTCCAATCTCTGCCCCCATCTTCACATCACTCTCTTTTCTACGTCATGATGTCCTCTCCTCTTTATATATAGACACCAGTCATTGGATTTAAGGCCCACCCAAAATCCATGATGATATTATCTTAATCCTTAACTAATGACATCTGCAGAGACACTATTTCCAAAACAATTCATATTCTGAGTCTCTACGTGGACATGAATTTTGGGGGACACTGTTCAACCCATTGTAAGCAAAAGTAATGGTAAATGAAGATTCTTTTTACTGGTTTTAATTAGAATAACAGAGAGGCAAATTAGTAAAATTGTAATTACTAATTACAATTTTTTTTAAAGATACAAGACATGAGAAAGTACTTTGGAAAACAAATACAAATACATACTATTTGTTAATTTATTATTTTGTTTTTTTGAGATAGAGTTTCACTCTTGTTGCCCAGGCTGGAGCTCAATGGCACAATCTCGGCTCACTGCAACCTCAAGTGATTCTCCTGCCTCAGCTTTCCAAGTAGCTGGGATTACGGGTGCACCCTCCCCCCCCACCATGACTGGCTAATTTCTGTACTTTTTAGTAGAGACAGCCTTCACCTTGTTAGCCAGGGTGGTCTCAAACTCCTGACCTCAGATGATCTACCTGCCTTGGCCTTCTAAAGTGCTGGGATAACAGGGTGAGCCACTGCACCTGGCCCATACTATTTATTAATGGAATTGAAATAGAATTAAAAATAGTTAGTGGCTACACCAATAAAATGACTTACAAACTGACTGACACATTTGACTGCTAATGATCAAATGATTTTGCTTGGATAACTGCATTAGAATTGTGCAGTTCAAATTGTACCTGTATACAACAGAAAGAAAAGTTGTATGGGGACTGAGTTTTGTTGGTGGCATTCTAGCATTACCACACATCAGTGGTGAAATGTTGGCTATTTACTCTTTCTGGGAATTTGTTTCTTTAGTTACAAAACTGAATTCATAATGATGTCTTTGGAATTATCAGAGGACGTGTGGGGGCAAAAGACAGAGAAGGGGACACAATAAATATTACTTTACTTATCTTCTTTTCTTTCCTTCAAGTACTAGTCTCTTTCTTCCAACAGAAATGCATTCATACTTTTGAAGGGCACACAGATTTCTGCTGATGTGTTATTTCATTCAATGATCATATTGAGGGTTTTTCAGGCATCATCATCATGATTTATCCAGAATAGTTCCATAGAAATTATGCTAATAGATTTTCTAAGACAGAAAAAAATGTCCAATACCTACTTGTTTTCCAAGTAACCAAACACTCAGCTTACTGAATAGTTCATTTATTTGACAAATATTTATTGAACAGCTAAAACTCTTAGCACAGTACTTGACATATATTCACATGTTTACCTTTCCTTCTACAAACGTGGATCGTATTATTACTATGTGCCAATACTGTGCTGGACCTGGGCCTTGCTCTCATGGAACCACACTTAGTCAAGGTAGCAGTTAATGAAATAATCATGCAAATGTAGCACTCTATGTGCATGACAAGGAATAGCACAAGAGAATTAATAGTGTCCTAGGAGTAATTTTGACTTACCCAGAAATAGCAGACTAGGTTTCCTTAGGAAAGTAAAAATTGACGATAAACATGAAAGACAATAGGAATTAACCAGAAGAGGGTAAAGGAATCCTGCTATGGGTGGAACAGAATGCACAGGCAAAAGAAAACCTATGTATGGCACATGAGAAGGACTTTTCAAAGTGTGTCTAGAGAGGGAAAAGCAATGGGAATGTGGTATAACAGGAGGCTCGAGAGAGAGAAAAGAGCTAGGTGGTGTGGAGTCATGCAGGTGAGGTTAATGAGTTTTACTTTTGAAGTAAGAGTAATAGGATGGCACTAAAGCTTCTTAAGCAATAAGATAAAATGCTCAGATTTGGCAATGGAGAGATCCTTCTTGTTGAAATTGAGTTGGAGCAGGGCTAAACTAGATTTAAGTAAACCAATATGATGGGCCGCTGGAGTAGGTCAAGTGAGTAGCTTGGACTAGAAAACATGTCGACAGTAAAATCCATAGGATTGGATATGAACAGTATTGACTTAAAAAGGGACATGGAAAGGGGACCAGTTTTTTGTAGGGAAGAGTTGGACCATGTTAAATATGTACATAGGCAGCTGGGAAAAGGGATCTGGAGTTCAGAGAAGAGGTCTAGATTGGAGTTATTGACATGGGGGTATCAATGTGATTAAGATCATTTCTAGCAACTCTATATAAAGAGATCTAAGGATTAAAATAAACATATGCCCATATTAGAGACACAGTAAATAATGACAACTTTTTTTTTAAACTGTCCTTTGTTAAGTATATGATTTTAAATCCTAAAGTGATTTTTACCTTATCAAAACCTGAATCATTATTTAAAGTAAATCAATACATGGATTAAAAGTTCTCTTCCTATATTTTTGACCTTTCCAAATTGGACTAAGTCTTGAATTAGGTTGCCACAAATCAATTTATTCTACACACACT
This sequence comes from Cebus imitator, assembly GCF_001604975.1. Classification (NCBI taxonomy): domain Eukaryota; kingdom Metazoa; phylum Chordata; class Mammalia; order Primates; family Cebidae; genus Cebus; species Cebus imitator. The sequence continues at coordinate 2,360,532 of NW_016107401.1, read as the reverse complement.
TGGTAGTGCAAGGATGGATAAGACAGGCTCCAACAAGTTCCCAGGGGCTGCAGCTAGAGATTCTACAAGTAAAAGTGTAACCACAGCGTACAGGAAGCACTAGACTGCATGTGTTAAGGAACCTATAGTTATATATAGTAGGGATGATATCGTGTGATATTTTAATGGAATTTGGCAGTGGGAATCAGGGAAGACTTGTAGAGGAAGTAATATTTAAGCAGAGTCTTGAAGATTGAATAGAAGGAGCCAAGCATAGAGCCGCAAGGAAGGATTCCAAAAGCATAGACGAGAGCATTCAACGGCCCAGAGTCAAGACCATGATGCTTTTTCGGAAATAAAACACTTCTATACGACTGGACTGAGTGAAATGCTTCATTTCAAGAAGCAGATGAATTTTAAATCATAAATATTCAAATGAAACCTTTTTTTGCCCCTCTTAAATAGTTGGCAAGGAGCTGGAAAGGAGGCGTCAAATGAACATAAAAACACCTTGATAATGATTCAACATTCCTGAAAGCTTTGGACATTGACATAGGGAAAAACATTGCTCTGAATGAAATTGCTTTGAATGTTCATGTAGGGTATAATAGCACATTCTATATCGTTTGGCATATCAAAAATCTCCTCTACTCCCTTGACAATTTCCTTTTTTCTTTTGAGCTGCAACTCTGTTAAAGTTTGCTGATTACCACTTTAAATAAAGAACTTCCTCAGAGTGAGGCTTTAAAGTCTTTCTGGTGATGAGTACCAGCACATGATAGAACATTTTAATGTAACTTTAACCATACTTCATGTGTAAAGTCCTGCACTCATTCTAATTCAACAGCATGGTCCAGGGAACAATACCAGCCCACTATCTGATGAAAATAGTGATTGGTGATGAAACCCTAGTCTGGAAGATATCGAGTGATCTGAAGTGCAAATACTACTTGAAAACAGTTGTGCTTAAATTAATTCTTTCTTATATATTGATCAGGTATATCTGAAGCCAGATTTCCCAATACATTACTTTTTTTTTCTTCCCAGCAAGGATTAGACATTTTTCTGTCAGCTGTAAACTTCTCCAACCTACGATTATTAGCATTGGTAATTAAATAACTCTGTTATGTGTGAGAAGCATTAATATAAATACTCTTAAAGGAAAAAAAAACAGAAAAAACATACATACATATATGTGTGTGTGTGTGTGTGTGTGTGTGTGTGTGTGCGTGTGTAGGCTAGTTCCACTGCTGATTTTCCCTTTCCTTAAAATTAAATGAATTCTTCATTTGCTATTATAAACTAAATATTTCCTTTGAGTCCAATTAGCATTGCTGAAAGAAAAAGAAAATCAAGGCTCTGTTCATCATGCATCAATGTAATGGAAAATCAGGTCTTTTATTCTAGCTTTAATAACTGCAGCTTGATTAGAGGCAAAGAAAAGCCTATGAAGGGAGAAGGGGGAAAATGAGAAGGACTGCCAAATTAGTTCTATAAGAATTCTCAACCTGTCTGCTCTCTGGCTCACTATTCAAATGCTAATTGAGCCTTTTGGTAAACAGAATGGGTAATCATGGAAGACAAAAACAGACACAGAAAACAAATGACATATCATACCTTATCCAAAACAGCATGGCATTTTTCTGATAAGCTTTGGAAGACTTAAAATTTTAAGTCCTAGGGTCTTATTTTTTTTTCTGGAAAGATTATAATTAATATAATAAAATAAATATTACATAATCAAATAAAAAATGACAAAGAACCACTTTGTTTCAACAATGAAACCAGTCATGTTATAATTAGATAAGAGGATTTATATTCGTAGCTATAAACATGAAAGTAGACCATGCGTCTGGATAAAGGCAAGTTTTTAATTCTTAAAAATTAATTACATGGCATTATTCTTATCAGTACACAGAATGCATTAATTATACAATTAATAAAAAGATGAAAGGTTTTTTTTTTTTTTTGGGCAATTGTAATGCACAAGGGAACATTTGGTTTTATACCCAAAATTGTCCTTCAGGTATTTCTGTAATCTTCTTACCAGGCAATGTCAAGACCCTAAACCAGTTAGTAGTTTGAATGGAGTGGGTCTTTATATTAGCGCTTAGACACATTTCGGAAAGGTTGTGGATTTCCATGTAATTGGGATCTAAGGTGTAATAGGTTTAATTTGAGGTCCTCTTTAAAAGAACGGTAGGAAAAGGCATTGTCAGCTATGTGTAATAGCTAGGAAGATGTGGCAGCTCACTCATGTACAATGGGCTTCCATAAGGATGAAAAAGTGATTATCTTACTACAACAGTTATTTCTCTGAGTGCTTCCATCATCGGCAAAGCACCGAAAATGCCCTGTGTGTGCTACCACTTTATCCTTGAAAACATTTTAAAGCTATAAATAACATTCACGAAGAAGAAATGCAGTAGTGAAAAGACAGCTGGCTATCAGAAGCAGAGCCACAGGCCAAATTCATTTTAGCAAACTCCAAGGGACTGTCCAAATTCTCTTGCTGTCCTTCAGTTGTGTTTTGTCAACTATTACTTGGAGTAAATGGGCTATCAGCCAAGGCTACGAAATCTGTTTTTGTTATGTACAAATTGTAGATGTAATGTATAGCAGGACAGCACGGTCAGACTGCAATGGTATTTGACTTGGCTAATCTGCTGGCAATATCACATGTGGGAACAAACATGCTACTAGTTTTCACCTGAAAAGATAGCACTCAGCTACTTTGCGACCTGTAAATCAGGCAAAATGTCTTGAAATTTAAAAGCCCCAGATGTTGAGCATTTTAGAGCAAAACTGGAGCAATATCAGACTATGATAACAATGACTATGTTGCTGTTTGGGATAGGAAAGGGGAAAGACCCCAAAATGGAAACTATAGAATCACCATCACTGTTGGTGTGTAGACAGAGACTAAGTGGGTGGCTATACCTCCCCCATTATGTACACCTATCTCCGTTCTTTGACTTGCATGATTACGATAAATTGATACGAAAATGCATCTTCAAGTTCCTACCCATTCAAATCAAGTTACTAAGACCCCCATATGCTATAGAATATCTGAGAGTAAACACTCATTTTCACTCTGCCATGCTATACTCTGTCTCTGTCTCTTCTCATTCTCCCTCCCTCTGTCACACACACGCACACACATATACACTCGCCACCCTCTATGAATATGCTTTGCCTTTTCTATAGCCTGTCATTGTGTTGTTTTCTGCTTTTCTGTCCCTGGGCATATCAACATTCCAAGGTTAATGATGAGGCACCTTGAAAATGTGGTGTTTGTTTAGCTTAAGGTAATGTTTTAAATGTCTTTCTGTGTGTGGCAATCTCATTGCTTCTAAAACAAAGCCCATCTGCAATCTGAACCTGCATTCTATATTAACACCTCAGACACATTTCTGCAGTTTTTTTGTCATCCTGTCCTGGTTGAAAAATTATATGTGAGACTGGAGGTGGCAAACACTAGAATCAGTTTGATAGGTTCAAGCTTTGAAAATCACATCTCTCCAAGCCTTATTATCAAACTGATGTGCTGTGGCATCTTGTCCTTCCTAAGTTTCCTGAATTCCTGGAAAATGGAAGAAAGGGACTGGGTATTTAATCGCAGTTCATTTAGGATTCCTTTGGAATTATACATCTGAATTCTAGCCTTATCCATCTATGAGGAACTTTTCAATTCTTATAAGAATAGGTAGCAAATTTTTTCCCTAAATAGTAAGACATTTCTACTTAATAGGGATGTATTTGCTCATAATACCCAACAGGTATTTTCCCCTTATCTGACTCACAGTTAATGAGGATTAGAATCGTCATTAGAGCCCACAGTAGATTTGTGCTTCCCTGTTCTGTTGGTGGGTGAATGGACTGCGACTTGCTTTGGCCAGTGACATGGGACTAAAAGAGCTGTGTTTCTTTCTTGCTGAAGCTTTAGGATTTCAGTAATCAATTCACCATATTCTGAATGGTGAATTCATGAAATGCCTGCTGGCCTAGATCCCTGGGTAGCTATGTTTAGCAGAGCACCCTGCTGACCCTCTTTGGGAATGGGAAAAAAAATATCTTTGCCAGGCGATGCCACTGATGCCACTGAGATTTGATGGCTATTTGTTTCCATAACATAACCCAGAATATCTTGACTGATATCTACCAAAGACCAAACTCATATTAGAATAACACCAGATTCTCAGGGATTTTGTAGAATAATATTATGGTCAGGAAAACAACCCCTATCCTAACATGTCCAGGGTAGGCTAATAAAACAGGAGATTTCATTTGTACCTAGTATTGTACTAACAATTTTATCCAAATTATCATATTTAATCTCTACAACCAGAGGCAATGCTGAAATTAAATGTATTAATTTCTGACTTCTTTGAATGCCCTGTATTAGTTGCTTAGCATTTAGTTAAGAGATTTAAAAAAAAAAAAAAGGAATATGAATTTTTAAGAACAAAAGAAACATACACCATCATTTTTGTACATAAACAGTTAGTACTGTCTTTTTTTTTTTTTTTGACAGTCCTGAAGATAGCATTTGAAGCTACTGCTATTTGGTAAAGTATATGTCTAAAAGGACTATTAGGAGAGAGAGAATCAAGCTTTCTTAGGTTTTCAGTAATAGTGTATTGAGAAGACAAAGCAATTGTTCTCACAAATATGCTTATTTAAGATCATTACATAAATTTGTTTCCCTTCTTTCAAAGAGTATGTTTTGAGAGCTAAAATTCATCCTATCACATTTGGACAAATAGAAGTAGTTACTGCTTAAGGATCAGGTGGTTATTTCTTTTAAAAGTCGGGTATGCTATATTTGATAATCACAGCTTCTAATTCTCAAAACAATCTCTCACTTTGGCATATCTTTTGAATTTGAATTGATGCTACGGATACGAATCTGTGTATTCAGGTATTTCGGTGTATGTGTATGTGTTTGTAAGATACACAAGCCTATCCCCTTCCTTCAAGGAAACTTGAATAGCAAAATCCAAATTTGCAAACAATCAAAGTAGAAGGCAATTATTCAGGAAATTATTAAGAATATGTATGATTGCCACAAAACTGGGTGTATTTTGTGGGTATTAACAATTGAAGAAAACCTCTAATACTTTCTCTGTTTTACAAATACATACATATCATGTGAATAGCTCAAGGGCAAAATATGTTAAAGATTGATTTCCCAGATTCATTCTTTGTATTGGAGAAGTGCCCTTCCCAGTAACTCAGAACACATTGAGGGAGCGTTTCATAATGAGAAGATAGGCTGGTATGGGAGAAGTTTAATAAAAAGTATTTCATCCAGATTGCTGATCCAATCTGGATAGAGCTAAGTAACTTTGATGTTTTCCTATTCAAACTGTGGAAATTTTTAGATTTAAATAAGGTCCAGTTAGACTTCCTCCATTTTGTGAATAAAGGGATTATGAATGTTGCTTGGTATATTCATTATATCAGCCTATATTTTACCCAGAAAAATATTTCCATTTGTAATTTTTCCGCCAGCATGCGATGACAGGCTTTGTTTATGTGCCAAGGAGATTGAAAAGGAACTACATAAATATTCAGGACAGCACAGAGGGTTTTTTAAGCAATGAAATATTCTCTGTAATACTATAATGACTTGTATATGTCATAATACATTTGTCCAAACCCATGGAATGTGTAACACCAAGAGGGGACCCTTATGTAAGCTATGGGCTTGCAGTGTTAAGGATAAGGTTCATCAGTTGTAGCAAATGTATCAATCTGGTGGTGAATGTTGATAGTGAAGGAGGCTCTGCATATGTGGAGCAACCGGTAGGCGAGAAATCTTCCATATCCTTCTCTTGATTTGGCTGTGAAGCATAATCTGCTCTTAAAAATTAAATCTTTATATATATGCATGAAGGACATATAAAGCCCCTTGTATTCTGCTGCCGTCCTCCCTTTCTGAACTTACCTGTGACTGTTCTGCTGCTTGGAATTTACTCTTCCTGTAATCCAGACTTTTTACAACATTCTGAACATGCCATTTTCTTTTGCACATATAGTTCCTTCTACTGGAAATATCCTTCCTTCTTCTCTATGCACAACTGTTTGCTGTTTCATCCTGTGAAGTCTAAGAGCTGCATTAATCACTGATTTTTTCCAGGACCAATTCTTGTATTCTCCCAGTGTCAGAGATACTCCTCTCTAATTTCATGGCGTACCGGAATTTTCTGCTCCTACCATATTATTTTGTAAGCATTAGTTTATATATTTTCAGGCATTTAGAAACAATAATCTTAGTTTTGAAAAAATCTCTCTATTCATGATAGCTGAATATATAGAAACTCAATAATTTGTGGAATGAATGAATGGGTGAATGAAAGCTGATACATTGGCAAGGTATTTTGGCAATTCATTAGCTACGGTAAGACACTGTGAAAAAAAATGAGGTAGAGGCATGCCCATACCACACAAAGCCAAAAGTCAATATGATGTATACATACGCTGCAAGCTCCTAAGAGATTTAGCTGAAATTATTTACTAAATAAATGCTCTTATGTCCTATTACTCTTTCAATTGAGAATTTTGAAAGACAAAAAGAAAACTGGAAACTACAGAGACTAACTTAGCAAGATTCCACCTATCACCAACCATAATTCATGATTGGCCACTATTTGTTTTGTTTTCATTTTTTTTAAGTGAAAGAATTGTTATAGTCTGATTGTGTTCACCAAACTGTAATCTCCAATGCGGTAGTGTTGGGAGGTGGGGACTTTGTGACATGCTTAAGGTCATAAGGGTGCCGTCCTCATTAATGCTTTAAGGCCATTTCAAAAGGGCTTAACAGAGGGAGTTTGGTCCTGTTTTTGCCACTATAGTCTCTTCTGCCAAGTGAGGACATAGAATTCCTCTCCTCTGGATGATGCTTCAGCAAAGCACCGTCATGGAAATGGAGATGTGGGCTCGCACCAGATGTCAAACCTGCCGGGATCTTGATCTTGGACTCCAAGCCTCCAGATTTATGAGAAATGAATTTCTATTTTTTATAAGTTACCTAGTCTCAGGTATGTTGTCACAGCAGCAGTAATGGAATAAGACAAGAATATTCAAACCCTACCTCACTGGCAAAATGCCCCCACATGCCTTAGGCATGAACACACGAGCTTGCTTCTTTGCCACCTCTGTTCCATAAGCGGTTTTCCAATGGTTTTGAAAAGTAATGTTCACTTTCCTTGCCCATAACATGGGGCCAGCTATAGAATTTTCAGAGCCCAGTACAAATAGAAAATGTGGACCCCTCAGGTGGGGGCAGAAAAATCAATCTCCCATTCCCAGGAAGCCGTTGCCCCAACCTAAGGCTGAGAGGCAACCTTCAGGGTCTTGCAATCACTATGACTAGACCTACTTGGCACCTAGTTCAGGTGTGAATGACAGGCCATCTACTAAGCACACTGTGGTACTGCTGGCTCGGTGTAGAGCTGCTTGCTACTTTATTTACGGCACCAATAGAGAAAGGGAGGAGGGTAATCGATATACTTCTCTGCCAGGGCAGGCAGGCAGGCTTCACAGCCGTGGCACCAATGCAGTAGCACAGGGCCCTCTATTCAGAAAGGCCCAATATTTGGGGTTCCATGCTCTGTGGTGGCTGTCTTGAGATTCTTCATAGTTTCATCTTTGAAACTATTTCATAAGAAATTCAATGGGAGGATGAGATTTGTGCCTGGAGGCTTGAAGCTTCAGCTCACATGTGTGTGAATCTCTGGGTTATGCTCTTGGTAATTCATGTCTTCCCCCTAGAACCCTGGCCTTGCCTAACATCCCCACTCACATGCCCAAGCACCCCACAATAATTGCAGCAGTCTGTCCAGGTGGGCAACCCAGTCACATTGGCATGGAAGGGTCCATGTTCTACCAAGGGCCTCTTCCCCAAGTGGGGGTTTGGGTGTGAGCCTGTGGAGGGCTAGAATCTTTTTTTAATGGCCAAATCTGTCACCTTTAATAAACAAAAACAAACAACAAATGCCCATACTTCTTACAAGCCTCTCTCTCTTCATACTGCTGTCTTTTCTTCCTTACCCGTCACTGAAAAACTTCTCGAAGCTCCACTGTCTTCTGTTCTATTTCATATCTCTTACTCACTTTTCAACTCACTACTAATAGGTTCCTGCTACCATCATGCTACATTAAATATGTACTGTATTTATTATCCAACCCTAACAACCACTTACTAATTCTTAGATCAGTGTCTTAAGAGCATTAATAATATTGTCTTACTCAATTTTCACAATAATCCTTTGAAGTAAGTACCAAATTATACCTATTTTATAGATGATAAACACAAGCACAGAAAGATTAAATAATTTGCCTCAGGTCACACAGCTAGCAAGCGGTGGTGCCAGCATTTTAATTCAAGAAGTTTAGCTCCACAGGCCCTGCTGTCACTGCTATGACCTACGGCCTCTCAAACAGTTCCACTCTGACCTTCTGACTGACAAACCCTGTAGTTTATTTTTTTACATCTTTTTACTATCTAAACTATTTTTTAAACAATGCTGAGCACCTCTTCCATTTTGAAGCGTTGGTCTCTACCTTCTAAAGCAGTTTTCTTCCCGATTTACCTTTCATACCTCTAGTTGTCTCACAGCCTTTTACTTCACGTCCATCTCCTGTTGATTAGCCCCTTACGTATTAATGTCCTAAATGAGTCTTTTCCTAGTCCCATATTCTTTCTCCTCTACAAAATCTGCCTGAATGCCCTCTTGACAGTAGCCACTCTCTTATCCGAGGTCCCCTAACAGACTCTTTGAATTAGAGTCATATATATCTTTTCTGTGAAAACCAGTGACTCATGACCAAAGTCTTTGGCTGCTTGTGACCAGAGGGCTACAATTTGTGTCCTCTCTCTCAACCATCACTTTCCCTTTCACCTAGCAGAGCTGTTGTCTCATCCCATCAGTCAAGTTTATTTCCAAGCATGAGTGAAGTCTGTTGGCCTTTTAATGAGCAGTATCTTATAACTGCCGATTCAACCAGCATTTAAACTTGCCTTACCCTGGACTTCACTTCATGAGAAATTATACATTTCCTTATGTTTTTCTGTTACTCTTTTTTTTAATGTGTGCTATATATTGGTTCAGAGTTTCTTATTTATCTGTGCCCTTTATGGTTTGGTTATGAACTTCTAAAGCAGGAAATAAGATGTTGAAAATCTTTGTATCTAGTTCAGAGTCTGTCACATAGGCATTTGATAAACATTTAATGACTGATATGTTTTGGCTCTGTGTCCCCACCCAAATCTCATCTCAAATTGTAATCGTCATGTGTTGAGGGAAGGACCTGTAATCCCCATGTGTTAAGGAAGGGAGGTGATTGAATCTTGGCAGCAGTTTCCCCCATGCTTTTCTCCTCATAGTGAGTTCACACGAGATCTAATGGTCTTATAAGTGGCTCTTTCCCCTTCACATCTCATTCTCTCTCTTTCTGCCCCATACACTGCCATGTAAGATGTGCCTGATTCCTATTCCATTGTAATTGTAAGTTTCCTGAGGCCTCCCTAGCCACACAGATCTGTGAGTCAATGAAACCTCTTCCTTTATAAATTACCCAGTCATGGGTAGTTCTTTATAGCAGCGTGGAAATGGAATAATACAATGACTAAATGAAGAAATTAGAACTTGAGTTTCTTTGATGTTTAGAAGATAATTTTAGTGCACATTTTTAGAATTCAATCTTATACACTTAGCTTACCTCATCATGTTAAAATTACTAGACTTCAAAAATATATCTTTAAAAGGAGAAAAGTAGAAATCACAGTAAGAGAATATTTTTGGTTTATTTTTTAATTTTATGAATTGTAACCTAAAGACCTAGCACAAGCGTTGAGATCAGAGTAAAGTGTTGAACGCTTAGGGCAAGTTAGTTATTACTGAAAAATAAATCTTTATTTATCAAGAGGAAAACCCAGTAAATCAAAAGGGAAATGATTTTAATTTTTATGGAAGAATTTCCGTAACTATTAGTACTGGTATATTAACAACTTAGATAACATGTGGTGGGAACAGCCAGCAGATTTGGCCTTAGACAAATTGTAAATAGACAAAGTTCATCTATATATTCAGTCTCTCTGTTGGTTTTCTGTTTTTATATCTCCTTGGCCAAGTTTCCAGCCATTGTGTTAACTTTTAATTACCCAGTTTCGACTGCTTTCTTAACTCCTTTGTGTTTTCCCTACCTGGGTCTTTCCATCACCTTATCTAGACATTGTTTCCTTCTTTCCCTCTCCAGAAGATACTGTGCTGACATGAAAAGAAACAGCAACTTTAGAGTTTAAAAAATCAAATTGTAAATATTCTACCTATTAGTTTTGCCATTTTTCTAATCCAGTTTTCGCACCTGTAAAATGTAACAGTACTAGCCACCTTATAGAATTATTGGGTAAGTTAGGAAGCTAAGGTAGCAGACAGCACAGAGTAAGCACTCAAATGTCAGCTACTGTTATAATTCTGGGTACATGACCTTGGGGCCATTGCTCATCTGTTAAACGGGGACAACATTCACTACCTAAAAGATTGCTCTGATGTTAAATAACGTATGTTATGTGTCTAGCACAGAGTTTAATATATAATAATTTGGATAATGAATTCTTGTCTGAAATTATAATTCTTTGATAGTCTAAAGTATTATCTGCTAAAGGTTTCATGTCTCCTAATAAGTAAGGCAACTTAACTAAGTCTCATATATGAAATTGTAGTAGAACAAAAGGCAGAAACTAGAAGACTTTTAATATTAGTATGACTGGTTTTAAGCTAAAGAAACCAGCATGGTTTGTAAAAGGAAAGATGAGAGGACTGAGGGCTGGAGAACTCCAACTTGGAGAAGTTGGGGGAATCAGGAATGATCCACCCAGGAGATGAAGCAGGTAATGCCAGCGATCTGGGAGCATGTGATGCCTTGGCAGGTAGGTGAAGGAGGAGTTTCAAGGAGGAGAGAGTGATCTGCTACATTGTGTTGTACTGCTTGGTCAAAAAATGGAAGATACTAATTTACTATCCAATATTTGAAAGCTTTCCTTGATTGTTGTTCATAATTCTGCTTCTGTGTAAAATGATGAAACTCATGTCCTCCTTTTTGGAATGTAGCATACTATTTACCAATACAGATCATACAAGGCAAGGTTTTTAGAAGCCTTACATTTGCCCACATACCCACTTGTCTTTTCCCCTTAAGCCTAATTTCTGACATTTCCCTTTTGATACGATAGCATCGCATTGTTCCAGAAATTACAGTTTCTGGAGAAAGCAGGTCTTAAACCTGTCCTTAGTCTAGTCATTTGTTGCAAGTGAACGTTTTACACCAAAATTGCCGGTTTGGATAAACACTAAGGAGCAGCCTATCTGATTGGGTTGTTTATAAATGGAAAGCTTGTCAGTCTGTAGGGAAATCTTTTATTTTAAAACTTCAAGATACTGATAAACATCTTCCAAACTAGGTAAACCTCAAGCTTGAACTAAGTTCCAGGTTATTAGGTAGAAAACAGTTAATACAATGATGTTTGTTTTGAACACTGTTTTCCACTTTGCACTCAGTAATTTCACGCTTTCGGAAGATAGATGGCTCTAACTTTCTTAGCAAAATGGACAAAGCTTTCTAATGTGTGGGTGCAAGATAATGGCAGAAAAGTCAGCTCTTTCTGATTTTCTTACTTATATAACCATGAGAAATTAAATTTGTCAAAAAGGAGTATTTTTGTTATATTCTAAATTTGCATTATATTTTTTGCAATTTATGTCATGGCATCCCCACAGAAAGTGGAAAAAGAATGTGTTGCTCAACAAGGGTTAATCTAGTTTATTACACGTAAACCATTCAGAAAACATGGAGCTAAAAGAAACTTTAATTTTGTTTTTAACATTGTTGTTTCTAACCAACTCATCTTTATAAATCTTCCCTCAAACAGAATTATGCTGTGCTTATGGGTCATTAAACCATTCATCAGATCTTATTCATTCTGTGCTATGCTTTTTAATATAGATTATCACATGTTTTCCTGGGCAGAACTGCTCTAATTTCTTTGGGGTTTCTTCCTTCCTCCCTAATTCTTATGCCTTTAACCATTCAGGCAATCTGTTGAGAACTTTTTTTCTAACATACTTTTAAAATATCAAGATTTGATATTTGCTCTACAACAATGTTCTTAACATCTTTGTTTTCTCATTGATAAAGTGGGATTAATAATAACATCTAGTTTATGGCATTGTTAAGAGGAATACATTGATCAATCTCTTCAAAAGAGAATGGTGCATAAGCACTATGTAAGTGCTTAAAAAAAGGGAATTTATTTACGTAATCTCATAAATAATAAAACCATAGAACAGATGTGTGAAATCTATTTACTATATCTCTATCTTGCAGACATTTGTCTAGCTCAATCTCAACACTTTGAGAAAAGCCATTTCTTTTT